>NC_052149.1:25626326-25934528 GCF_902713615.1 Scyliorhinus canicula
CATTTAATGAAGGAGCCTCAACTGCTTCACTGGGCAGGGAATTCCATAGATTCACAACCCTTTGGGTGAAGAAGTTCATCCTAAACTCAGTCCTAAATCTGCTTCCCCTTATTTTGAGGCTATGCCCCCTAGTTCTGCTTTCACCCGTCAGTGTAAACAACCTGCCCACATCTATCCTATCAATTCCCTTCATAATTTTATATGTTTCTATAAGATCCCCCCCCGCATCCTGGGACGAGTACAGTCCCAGTCTACTCAACCTTTCCTCGTAATTCAACCCGCTCAGCTCTGGGATTAACCTAGTGAATCTCCTCTGCACACCCTCCAGTGCCAGTACGTCCTTTTTCAGGTAAGGGGACCAAAACTGAAATGAAATGAAAAAAATGAAATAAAAATTGCTTATTGTCACAAGTAGGCATCAATGAAGTTACTGTGAAAAGCCCCTAGTTGTCACATTCCAGCGCCTGTTCAGGGAGGCCGGTACGGGAATTGAGCCGTGCTGCTGGCCTGCATTGGTCTGCTTTAAAAGCCAGCTCTTTAGCCCTGTGCTAAACCAGTCCGGCTGAACACAATACTCCAGGTGGTCTCACTAACACCTTATAAAGTTGCAGCATAATCGCCCTAGTCTTAAACTCCATTCTTCTCACAATGAAGGACAAACCTCCATTTGTCTTCTTAATCACCTGTTGCACCCGTAAACCAATTTTTTGCGACTCATGCACTAGCACACCCAGGTCCCTCTGCACAGCAGCATGTTTTAATATTTTATCATTTAAATAATAATCCCTTTTGCTGTTATTCCTACCAAAATGAATAACCTCACATTTGTCAACATTGTGTTCCATCTGCCAGACCCTAGCCCATTATAGATTATGGTGGAAAACAATTCTGCTGCTGCGGATGGTCCACAGTGCTGGAAGCCCAATTTTGAGCTGCCAGGTCTCTTCTGAGTCTATTCCATTTAGCATGGTGGTCATGCCACTGAACACAATGGAAGCTGCCATTTGCTCATCTGGCAAGCTTGACGCAGAAACAGGGGACATAAAAACGATCCTGTCGGACAATGGCTATGCTAATCAAATCATTGTTCATAGCGTTGCTCAAACTCACAAATGACCAAAAGACCACAACTTTCATGAAGGGGCTGGACAGAGTAGATAGGGGGAAAGTGTTCCCCCTCATTAAAGAATGACGAATGGGAGGATACAGATTTGAAGTAATTTGCAAAGGAACCAAAAGCAATGGAGAAAAAAACTTCTTCACACAGTGGTTTGGGTCTGGAATGCACTGCCTGGAAGTGTAGTGGAGGCAGGTTCAACTAGGACATTCAAGAGGGCATTAGGTGGTTACTTGAATAGGAACAATGTGCAGTGGTACAGAGAAAAGGCAGGAAATGGCACAAAGTCATAATGCTTGTTTGGACAGCTGGTGCAGACATGATGGGCTGAATGGTCTCCTTCTGTGCTGTATTGGTTCTGTGATTCTGTGACTTTCAGACCTTGAAAATGTTCAGTCTACCTCAAATTACCCTGGAAAGGAAAAGTATCCTAAAAATGTGAATAAGTGTGGTTACACGCTGCTCCTATGCAGTGGGTATTTTCCACTAACAGGGTGTTGTTGTCAGTTCAAAAGATATTCTACCTAGAACATAGAACATAGAACATTACAGCGCAGTACAGGCCCTTCGGCCCTCGATGTTGCGCCACCTGTGAAACCACTCTAAACCCATCTACACTATTCCCTTATCTTCCATATGTTTATCCAATGACCATTTGAATGCCCTTAGTGTTGGCGAGTCCACTACTGTTGCAGGCAGGGCATTCCACGCCCTTACTACTCTCTGAGTAAAGAACCTACCTCTGACATCTGTCCTGTATCTATCTCCCCTCAATTTAAAGCTGTGTCCCTGCTTTTTAGGGGGCGGAGTGGCACGAAAGCGCCGCCACCCCCGATTTTGGCGTAATCGAGTATTCTCCGTCCCGTTGCCGAACACGATCCTGCCTTCGGGATCGGAGAATTCAGCCCCATGTTCCTTCAGTTGTTCATTATAAATAAAATAGAGAATGTACTCAACCAGCCCACCTTTGTAAAACTAGAAACAAAATGTCTGCTGTTTGGTGTGATTCTGTGATTGGATAACACTTGCTAACAAACCCGAGTATGCTAACAGCTACACTGACAACTAATTTAAGGTAATCTGTCATGTTATGCTTGCTGGAAGTAACTTACACTCATAGGCAGAGAGCCTTTCTCTGCAAACAAAAGCAACATGTTCAAGCCTTGCACAATTTTTGAATTACCCTAGATATCGGTGAGCCTATATGTAATATCACACACGAAGCACATGGGGCAGGTTTGATGATATTCTCCATGTGGCTCGAGAAGTATGCACTTTCCCATTAACTATGGGCTGAGGACTGTTGTAGATAAGGTCAGCCTAGCTAAAAAAGGCCTCTGGAGAGAAAGGACTGGTGAAACCTAACCGGGTCCTGTGTGTACACACATTTCTGTGGTGAATAAGCCATGGGGGGAATTATCCTTCCCAACAGTCCCCTTTTCCGGTGCGGCACATCCCCGCCGGCAGCGGGATTTTCCATTCCCACATTCGGCCACTGGGCTTTCCCATTATGGGCCACCTCTCGCCATTAGGAAACACGCGGGCATGGTGCACTGCCAGTGGGGCAGAGGATCCCGCTGACGGAGAATCCTGCAGGAGTAATTTAGTTTTATTTGATTGACTCCGTTGTCTTTACTAAACTGTAGTTCCCAATTGCCTTCTCCATGAAAACACCGTGGCGAATCACAGAAAAATACAGTGCAGAAAGGCCCTTCGGCCCATTGAGACTGCACCACTGCATTAAAGGCATCTGATTTGCTTATCTAATCCCATTAGCCAGCACTTGGCCCATAGCCTCAAATGCTAAGACATGCCAAGTGCTCATCCAGGTACTTATTAAAGGATGTGAGGCAACCCGCCTCTACCACCCTCCCAGACAGTGCATTCCAGACTGTCGCCACCTTCTGGATAAAAAAGTTTTTCCTCAAATTCCCCCTGAACTTCTCACTCCTTATCTTGAACTTGTGTCCTCTCGTAACCGACCCTTCAACTAAGGGGAGCAGCTGTTCCCTATCCACCCTGTCTACGCTCCTCATAATCTTGTACACCTCAATCAGGTTATCCCTCAAATCAGGACCTTTCCCCCCTGAAGTATAAATTGTGACCTTTTGAAATTTGGCAATCAGGCATTCGACCTGATGAGTGAAAAATGAAAAACTTCAGCAACATATCTGTTTTCAGCAGTATTCAAATTCTCTTCTTGCTGGGCACAGCATAATTTTCTTTACATAATTGTTAAACTATGCCAACACTTATAACGGATGGGAACAACAAAGATTTCCTTGGACACCAATTAGAAGGTGGAATAGATAGTGAATAATAAAGTTTGTTTGACTTTAATGTGCAAGTGTACTTTCTGGAGAAGCAGAAAATGATTTTAAGTTCTCTCTTTACTTGTTATTAAGTCGCATCTTATATGTGCTCAAGTACCTAATCAATCAGTGTCTGACACCCGTACGTATATCCTTAACCGTAATAATATAGCTACATACCATTAACATTTGTCACTCATAAATCTTCAAGCCGCAGACTTAAAAATGCAATCACCTCAGAATTGTACCTGAAATATAAAAGCAAACTACAGAAGGTGTCTGAAATAAAAAATTTTAAAAAATGCTTGAAATACTCAGCAGGTTAGGCCACATTAACATTGAGAAACCCTGTTAACGTTTTACGTCTCGATGACCCTTCATTGGAGCTGAAGGATGATAGAAATGTAAGAGACTTTAAACGAATGGAAGTGGGGGACAATGCAGAAAGAGCAAAAGGGGAGTCTGTGAAAGCGTGGCGGGTAGGGGAGACTAAATAAAAAAGATTTCCTGATGCAACAGCCAATGGGAGTTGTAATGGATATAGCAAAGGAACAAAATATGTCCAAATGAGGCATTGGGGTAGCACACAGAAATCTCTTGAATACAATATGAAGGGATGAATATAGAAATAGGAAACAATTCTGGCCTTGACCTTAGCCTTAGAAGGGAACCCAGTGGCGATATATTCAAGTTGCAGACCACACCACTTAAAGGAAACAATATTTACTCAATTCAACACATGGAAACTCCTAGCCACAGGCTTCACCTTGGTACATCTGAAAGTAAAGAAGAGAAGTTGAAATCTGCAAAGCAACAATTGGATAAATCCGAATGACTAAATTGAGATAAAAGTGGGATTACGAAGACTCCGTGAGGAGGTAAAAGCTGTAAAACAAAGAATGGTGCATATAAAGCCAAAGAACTTTGCGAAGATTGAATCCTCAGCTTTACTTGTTACTGAAGGTAACCATGTGAAGCAAAAGAGACTGTCAAGCTGGAGGAGTTGAAGGCTGTTCATTGAATAAGCTAGAGGAGTTGAAGACTGTTCATTGACTAAATTGCTTGTGGTTTGCCTGCAGAAGATCCTCGAAATGTGGATAAACATTCATTGGGCAACCAGAAAAGACTGTCTGCATTACCTGAGACAGAGAGAGATAGAAATGCAGAAGAAACTCATTCAGGGATCCTCTCCAATTCAGAAGAGTCAGCAATCTGACAAAGGAAAGCATGTTGTCTTTGATTTTGAAGAAGAGTGAAAACAAGGCGCCGTTTGAGGATATCAGAGGGAGCGTTAAAGCCAAAGATGCAAACTTATTAGCAGAAGAAGAACAGGAAGAATATCTAATCGACACTGAATATATGGACTTCCGGTGCCGACATGCAAGTAGAGGTCACACGTTGGGAGGCTCCTGCTCAAGGCTCTGGTTTTTGGACATTAACTGTCGGTCCCAGGGGAAATTTCTGAATGAACTGGATCAGAAAGGTAAAAGAAGGGGTTAGATGTGGAAGACCCAAAGGAAGAATGCTGAAAAGAAGGGTGCGAGCGAAAATCCGCCATCGAGTGAGTTGGTGAGTCCAGCGGGAAAAAGGATGGCAGCTTTTGGCACACTGGATGGGGCCGCTTCCCTCACAGTGGAAACTTTGACCGAGGTGATGGCTGTAGAATTTGAGAGGCACTTTGCCAAGCACATGGAGGTGCTCCGATGAAAGAGTAGGTTTGAAATTGCCCATGTGAAGGTGGTAGCATCGAAGACATTGGCCGAGGTACGGGAGCTGGGAGAGAATTTGAAGGGGGCAGAGGAAGCCCTGTCGCAGCACAGTGACCAGTTCACCTCGATGGGTGAGGTTCTGCGGTGGATGGTGAAGGCTAACAAAGGGCTCAGAGCCAAGGTGGAGGACCTGGAGAATAGGTCGACGCAGCAAAATCTGTGGATCGTCGGCCTGTCTGAGGGGATGGAGGGCCCAATGCCGGCCGAGTTCTTTGCGAAGATGTTGGTGGAGTTGATGGGGAAGGGGGAAAAATCCTCCCAATATGAATTGGACAGGGTATATTGGTCGCTCAGGCCGAAGTCGAAAGTGAATGAGCCACCAAGGGCGGTTATAATCTGCTTCCATACGTTTTGTGTTAAGGAGGAGGTCCTGAGTTGGGCAAAGTAAAGGCGAGAGGTGAAGTGGGAAGGCGTTGGTATTCAAATATACAAAGATTTGATGGTGGAACTGGCGAGAAGGTGGGTGGCCTTCGGACGGGTGAAGGTGGCACTCTACTGTAATGACGTGAGGTTTGGCGTGGTCTAAATTGAGGGCGACACACAACCCGAGGGATTTCTACTTTGAGATGGTGGAGGCGACAGAGGCGGTCGTGCAGGCCGAAGGATTGGGATGAAAATGGAAGATGGGACTGGGGTTGGGCATTGGACTGAGGGGAGGGGGGCTGTGCTTTGACTTTATTTCTCTTTTCTGTTGTTTCTCGTTTTTGTATTTGATGGTGGGAATGTACGAGTTCTGGTTGTTGAACATTTATAGTTTATTTTTGTTGGTTACAATCTATACGGGGCTTGGGGGTTATGTGCACTGGTTCTGTTTGTTTTTTCTCGGACTGGGTTATAGAGGAGGGGATTTCGAGGCAGGAGTCTGGGCAGGGCCCTTCACACTAGCAAGCAGAGGTTGGCTAGTGAATTGGAGTGTGGGGGTGGGGGTCCCCGGTCATCGGAACCTGGTTGAACAAGTTTTGAGATCTACAAGGTCTACAAGATTATGAGGGGCATGGATAGAGTTGATGGTAGGGCACTCTTTCCTTAGGTGGAGGGGTCGGTCACCAGGGGGCATAGGTTTAAGGCCCTTGGGACAAAGTTTAGAGGAAATCTGCGAGGCAGGTTTTTTACGCAGAGGGTGGTGAGCGCCTGGAACGCATTGCCAGGGGAGGTTGTGGAAGCAGATACATTAACGGCGTTCAAAAGGCATCTTGACAATACATGGATAGGATGGGTATAGAGGGATACGGCACAAGGAAGTGCTGAGGGTTATGGCAACCAGAACAACGAACAAAGAAAAGTACAGCAAACGTTGATAGGGTTGTTAAGAAGGTGTATGGTGTGTTAGCTTTTATTGGTAGAGGGATTGGGTTTCGGAGGCATGAGGTCATGTTGCAGCTGTTCAAAGCTCTGGTGCGGCCGCATTTGGAGTATTGCGTGCAGTTCTGGTCGCTGCATTATAGGAAGGATGTGGAAGCATTGGAAAGGGTACAGAGGAGATTTACAAGGATGTTGCTTGGTATGGAGGGAAGATCTTATGAGGATAGGCTGAGGGACTTAAGGCTGTTTTCGTTAGAGAGAAGAAGGTTAAGAGGTGACATTAATTGAGGCATATAAGATGATCAGAGGATTAGATAGGGTGGACAGTGAGAGCCTTTTTCCTCGGATGGTGATGTCTAGCACAAGGGGACATAACTTTAAATTGAGGGGAGACAGATATAGGACAGATGTCAGAGGTAGGTTCTTTACTCAGAGAGTAGTAAGGGCGTGGAATGCCCTGCCTGCAACAATAGTGGACTCGCCAACATTAAGGGCATTTAAATGGTCATTGGATAGGCATATGGATGATAAGGGAATCATGTAGATGGGCTTCAGAGTGGTTTCACAGGTTGGCGCAGCATCGAGGACCGAAGGGCCTGTACTGCGCTGTAATGTTCTATGTTCTTAGCACAGGAACAGGCCCTTTGGCCCTCCAAGCCTGCGCCAACCATGCTGCCCATCTAAACTAAAATCTTCTACACTTCCGGGGTCTGTATTCCTCTATTCCCATCCTATTCATGTATTTGTCAAGATCCCCCTTAAACGTCACTATCGTCCCTGGTTCCACCACCTCCTCCAGCAGCGAGTTCCAGGTACCCACTACCCTCTGTGTAAAAAAAACTTGCCTCGTACATCTCCTCTAAACCTTGCCCCTCGCACCTTAAATTTATGCTCCGTAGTAATTGACCCCTCTACCCTGGGAAAAAGTCTCTGATTGTCAAAGGTTGGTATCATGACCGGTACAGGCTTGGAGAGCCGAAGGGGCCTGTTTCTGTGCTGTATTGTTCTTTGTTCTTTGATGGACCTGAGAGGTGTGAAAGTTGGGGGAGGGGATTGATACTGGGAGAGGGGTTTGCAAGAGAAAGTGATTGGCGGGATTCTGGGGGAAGAGGGGAGGAGTTCGAAGGTAACAAAAGGATGGTGCGGGCAAGGCCTGAGGGGCAGGGCCCAGGGTTATGATGATGCCCGATAGGAGGGGTGGGGCAGGGGGGGGGGTGCGGGAGGGGGTGAGAGACCCCTGGTCACAATAGCGATATGGAATGTGAGGGGGTTAGGGGGAACCAGTGAAGAGAACAAAGGTTTTCACACATTTGCAGAGCTTGAAGGCCAATGTGGTGATGTTGCAGGAGACCCATCTGAGGGTGAAGGATCAGGTGAGGCTTAGGAATGGGTGAACCAGGTATTTCACTCGGGGTTTGATAGCAGGGTTCGGGATGTAGCGGTATTGGTGGGCGAGAGAGTGAGGTTTCAGATGGAGAAGATGGTGGAGGATCAGGGAGGGCAGGTAAGTGATAGTGACGGGTGTGTTGGAGGGCATCTTGGTGGCATTGGCGAGCATATATGGCCCCAATTGCGACAATGTGGCATTTGTGAAGAGGGTACTGGGTGCCATCACGGATCTGAACTCACATAAGCTGATAGTAGGGGGGATTTGAACATTGTTTTGGAACCAAAGGCAGACAGGACACAGCCACACTCGCTGGCCCAGTCACGGGGAGGGGGCGAATTGGCTGGGCTCCTGGGGGAGATGGGAGGAATGGGCCAGTGGTACACAAGGTGTAGTTGCGAATTGACTTTGTTGTGGTGGGAAAGGCACTATTGGCTGGGATTAGGAGGTTGGAGCACTCAGCAGTCATGATTTTGGATCAGGCTCTGCATTGGATGGACGTGGCTTTGGAGAAGGGAGTAGCTCAGAGGCCGGGGTGGAGAGTGGACGAGGGGTTGTTAGCAGACGGAGCTTCTGTGAGAAGATTGGGAAGGTGATCGAGGAATATGTGGTGTTTAATTGTATGGGGGAAGTCTTGCGAATGGGTGGTTTGGGAGGCACTGAAGGTGGTAGTGAGGAGGGATGTGATTTTGTTCAAGGCTAAGATGGATAGGGAGGAGAGGGAAGAATGTCAAAGACTGACAGAGGAGATCCTGGAGGTGAATGAGAGGTATGCAGGACCTGGGCCCGGATTTCCTGGCCAGGAGGAAGGAGTTACAGACCAGGTTCGATCAATGGTCCACGAGGAAAGCGGTGCGTCAGCTGAGTAGGGCAAGGGGGATAGTATATGAATATGGGGAGAAGGCAGGACATGCGGTGACTGGCCAACTCCAGAGGGAGACAGCGGTGAGGAAGATAGCTCAGGTATGGAATAGAAAGTTGGTGGTGGCCCTGGAACAGGTTAATGAAGTATTTGAGGAATTTTATAATGACTGGTATCGGTTTGAGCCATTGGAGGAGGAGTGGGGGATCAGCGAGTTCCTGGATGGGTTGGAGTATCCGAGGCTGGGAGAGGAGGTTAGAGCAGGGTTGGAGGAGCCGGTGAGGAGCAGGAAGTAAAGGAGGTGATTGGGAGGATGCAGGACCCAATGGGTTCCCGGCTGAATTTTACAAGAAATTCAAAGGCAAGCTGGCATTGCTGATGGTGGGAATGTTTGAGGATGCAATCGGCAGGGATATCTTGCTGCAAACAATGGGGCAGGCTTCCATCTCCTTGCTGCTAAAGAAAGATGAAGACCCAGTGGAGTGTGAATCATATCGACCCATATCGCTGCTGAATGGAGATGCCAAGATTGGCAAAGGCGCTGGCGTCAAGGTTGGAAGGGTGTCTCCGAAGGTGATTGGGGAGTACCAGACGGGGTTCGTGAAGGGAAGACAGTTGTCCTCGAATGTGAGAAGATTGCTGAATGTGGTCCTCCCGCCGGTGGAGGAATGGGAGATGGAGCTGGTGGTGGCACTAGGCACAGAGAAGGTATTCGATTGGGTCGAGTGGGGTTATTTGATGGCGGTACTGGAGAGGTTTTGAATTGGGCCGAAGTTTGTGGCGTTGGTGCGGCTGCTGTAGAAGGAACCAATGGAGAGTGTGCGCACCAACAGCATGAACTCAGGGTATTTCATACTGCACTGGGGTACGAGGCATGGGTGCCCTATGTCCCCCCGTCTGTTTGCATTGGCTATAGAGCATTGGCTAGTGAGGTTTTTATGGTTGGTCTGCCCACCGGGTGTGGGAGCTGCCATTTTGTTTGGCAGTGTCTCATTTTAGGTATTTGGGGGTGCAGGAGGCCCGGGGATTGGGCAGGACTCTGGAAGTTTAATTTTACTAGTTTGGTGGGGAGGCTGAAGGTCGATTAGTCGAGGTGGGACAATCTCCCTCTGTCGTTGGCGGGTCAGGTGCAGGCAGTTGAAATGAATGTGTTGTTGCGATTCCTGTTTCTATTTCGGTGTCTGCCGGTCTTTATACCTAACCTACACCTTCAAGGGGGTGTTCAAGTTGACCTCCTTGTTCATTTTTTGTGTGGGGGGGGGGGGAGAAGCTGGCCAGGATTAGAAGGGTGGTATTGCAGAGGGGACGGCAAATTGTGGGGGTGGGGGAGATGGGGGGGGGGGGGGGTGTTGGCTGGGCCTCTCAAACGTGCTGTATTATTATGGCGCGACAAATGCTAAGAAGGAGCGGGCTGGGGCATTGAAGGGGGCGGCTCTGTGGGTAAGGATGGAGACAGGCTCTTGTAGAGGGCCGGAGTTATTGGCGCTGGCAACAGCGTCTCTCTCGATAACCCAGGAAAGTGTTCGGTGAACCCGTTGGTGGAGATTTGGAGGCAGGCCAGACACGACTTTAAACTGGGATCCGGGTCAGCGGGGATGCTGATTCGGGGGAATCGTGGGTTAGGGCAGTGAAGGATGGATGCCAGGTTTTGGGAATGGGATGAGATGGGAATCAGAGAAATTAAGGATTTGTTCCTGGGGGGGACGGCAGTGGTGCTATTTGCAAGCCTAGAGTAGCTGGAAGAGAAGAATGGGTTGACGCGGGGTGGGGGGGGGGGGGGGGGGAGTGTAGGTACATGCCGGTGTGGGATATTGCAAGGAAGATTTTCCCAATATCGCTGGCCTCCTCATTACTGAAGGCGGTGCTGTCAGCAGGGGGGCGTTGGCAGGGGGGCGTTGGAGAGGGGGGTCATCCCGGCAATTTACGGGAGGATCCTGGAGAAGAATAGGGTATCTTTGGAGGGGGTTAAGGCGAAGTGTGAGGTGCTGCGGAGGGTACATGCCTCAACTTCATGTGCGAGGTTGGGGCTAATACAGCTGAAGGTAGTGTGCAGGTCGGACCTCACAAAATCAAGGATGAGCCGGCTGTTTGAAGGGGTGGAGGATGTCTGTGATACCGTGTGCCTCAGTGTGACGGGGGGCCTGCTGGAGGCTTTGACCCTGGAGAAAGTAAAATTCGAGCTGAACAGGGTGAGGGAGGGGTTGTACAATTGTTGGGGTTTATTTATCATGCACTTTTGGGAGTTGGTAAGCGTTGATTGTTAGGGTAGGGGTGTATTTTGTTTGTTTGCGGGCTGTTTGGGGTTGTTTTGGTTTTGAATTATGAAAATGTTGAAAATCTGTCAAAGAAAAAACATTTTTAAAAAAGAGACTGAATAAATATGAATAGATTTGTCAGGATTCACTAGGTGCACTACGTTAACTAGTCATGATGTAGACGTAGGAAATCCTGAACCAATAAAGCCACATTCATCTTCACTACAACTATGGGCCGGGATTCTCCAATCCCACGGCCAAGTTCTGATGCCGAGGTGAAAAGCGGCGCGAGCCACTCCGGCGTCACCGGGCCTCCACATCCAGGTATTCACCCCTTCTTAGGGGCTAGTAGGGCCCTGGAGTGGTGGCCGCAGCTCCGGCGCCCGGAAGCCGGTGCTTCACGGCCGGCGGGAGTTCGCTCATGTGCGCCACAGCCGGTGTGATTCCGCGCATGCGCGTGGGTTTCCGTCTCTGCGCCGGCCCCTGGGCAATATGTCAGGGCCCAACAGGGGCCCGACGCGGAGGAACATAGGCCCCCCACGGAACTAGCCCGCCCGACGGTCGGCCCCAATCGCGGGCCAGGCCACCATGGCCCCCCAGATTCAGATCCCCCTCGCCCCCCCCCCCCCCCCCCCCCCCCCCCAACCAGGACGGCCCCCGCAGGCAGAACTCTGAGGTCCCGCCGGGTTGGACCATGCGTAATCTACGCCGGCGGGACTCGGCCGAACTCGGCGGGCACTTGGCCCATCGAGGCCGGGAGAATCGCCGGGGGGGGGTCGCTTTCAACGGCCCCTGACTAGCGTGGCGGCAATCCCGCGGGGGCCCGAAAATCAGCGACGGAGAATCGGCGGGTCGGTGTCGGAGCAGCGTCGCGTCATTCTTGCGCCCCTCCCCGCCACCGATTCTCCGACCCGGCGCAGGGTTGGAGAATCCCGGCCATGGTGTCTGGCTCAGTTAGAGACTGAAATATATTGCATGTTGGTTATATTGCGGAAACAACTTAAAAGATTGTGATCCACAGAACACGAAGTCGATTTTGGGAGAATTAAGTAATCCCCGATCATCCCATGTCTGACCTTATGCTGGAAAGGAGGTCATAGATGAAGCAGCGGAAGATGGTTAGTCCTCAGGAACTCCTGCAGTGATGTCCTGGAGCTGAGATGATTGATCTCCAATCATCACAACTATCTTCTTTAATGCGAGGTAGGACTCCAGCCAGTGGAGGGCTTTCCCCTTGATTCCTATTGACTCATAATCAATCGACCGCTGCCTCTATATCAAGGGCAGCCACTCTCAACTCACCTCTGGCATTCAGCTCTTTTGTCCAGTTTGAACCAAGGCGGTAATAAAGTCCGGAGCTGAGTGATCTGGCGGAATCCAAACTGAACATCCAGGAGCAGGTTATTGCTGAGTAAGTGCTGCTTTGTAGCGCTGTTGATGACTCCTTCCATCACTTTACTGATGATCGAGTGTGGACTGATGGTATGGTAATTGGCTGGGTTGGATTTGTCCTGTTTCTTGTGTACAGGACATACATGGGCTACTTTCCACATTGCCCGGTAGATGCCAGTGTTGTAGCTGTACTGGAAAAGCTTGGTTAGGGGTGTGGCAAGTTCTGGAGCACAAGTCTTCAGTACTATTGCTGGGATATTGTCAGGGCCCATAGCCTTTGCAGCATCAAGAGCCTTCAGCCGTTTCTTTATATCATGTGGAGTGAATCGTATTAGCTGACCTCTGACATCTGTCATGCTGGGGACCTCCGGGGGAGTAGGAGATAGATTATCCACTCGACACTTCTGGCTGAAGATTGTTGTGAATGCTTCAGCCTTATCTTTTGCACTGAAGTGCTGGTCTCCTCCATCATTGAAGATGGGGTATTTGTGGAGCCTCCTCCTTCAGTGAGTTCTTTAATTGTCCACCATTAGGTGTGGAAGGACAGCAGAGCTCAGATCTGATCTGTTGGTTGTGGGATTGCTTAACTCTGTCTATTACTTACTGCTTATGCTTTTTAGCTCTACGTTGTCCTGTTTTGTACCTTCACCAGGTTAGCTCCTCGTTTTTTTGTATGCCTGATGTTGCTCCTGGCATGCTCTCCTGCACTCTTCATTGAACCAGGATTGGCTTGATGGTATTGGTAGATTGGGGCCATGAGGTTACAGGTTGAGTAGAATTCTGCTGCTGCTGATGGCCCACAGCATCGCTTGGATGCCCAGTTTTGAGATGCCAGATCTGTTCAATGTCTATTCCATTTAGCACAGTGGTGCTGCCACACAGTTATCCTCAATGTGAAGGTGGGATTTGGTCTCCACTAGGATTATGCGGGTGGTCACTTCTACCAATACTGCCATGGGAAGATGCATCTCCAGCAGGCAGGTTGGTGCGGATGAGGCCAAATATGTTTTTCCCTCTTGTTAGTTCCCTCACCACCTGCCACAGTCCCAGTCTATGTCCTTTAGTACCCAGCCAGCTCAGTCTGTGGTGGTACTTCCGAGCCACTCTTGGTGATGGCCATTGAAATCCCCCACCCAGAGTACACTCTGCGTCCTTGCCTCCAAGTGGTGTTCAATAAGGAGAAGTACTAATTCATCAGCTCAGGGGCGATAGTACATGGCAATCAGCAAGAGATTTTCATTTGCATGTTTGACCTGGTGCCAGAGACATCATGGGGTATAGAGTCGATGTTGGAGGATATTACAATGTTAAGGACATTAGTGAACCAGAAGGGTTTTTGCGACAATTGACAATGGTTTCATAGTCATGATTAGACTTTTAATTCCAGTTATTTTACTGGTAGAATTTGAACCCGGGACTTCAAAGCATTATCCTGGGTCTCTGGATTACTAGTCAAATGACCAATACCACAATGCCTCCCCCATTTTATATTTTAGTTAAAATAAGGTGATTCAAAGTCACCTTAAATTACAATTTATTGCCTTTCTGAGGTACCCTTATGAAAGAATCCATGGAAAAGGTGTTCCAAAGCTAACAGAACCAGGGGCAAGGGAATGATTGAAGGCCACTTGGTTCATCAAAATTCACCTATGTAGCAAGAAAATTCCATCCTTCTACTGTACCATCAAATTGTTCCTTAAACTACTTCCACTGCTCAATCTGGAAGTCGAGACCATGCATTAGCCACTCTGGGTTTGGAAGCGGGGAAAAATTGGCAGAATGTAAAAGGTGCAAGGGGGGGACCCCGATGCCTTCCGATATCCACCTGATTAAATCTGGGGTGGGAAAGCTCGTGAAAGACTTAAGTGATCAATTAATGCAGCTAACTGAAGATGCAGTCTGGCTGGAGGACTGTACAATATGATACGGATTTACTTTCTTGGATTGTATTCTTTTGGCTATCATGTTTAACATTCTTTTAGCTTTGTTGACATGTTGTGTTTAAAGTCAGCTAATTAGGACCTTCGCCTGATCGTTTTCAGCTTCAAAATTCTACTTTTCTACATTAAGTATGATTTTCCATTGCTTTCTGGGTCCAAATCATTTCTTATCTCCTGAGCTGCTGTTTCCAAACTCTTGGTCGCTCCTAATTTGATATCTTCACTTCTCACTGCCATGTACTAAGTTTCTGAATCCAGCTAATTTCCAAAGAAATGTCTTGTTAAATGTAACATTGCTGAGTTTTCTTAGCTTTCATATTTGATATTAGTGGGGAATGCTATCATACAAGACTGCCATTGCCATAACAATGGGCCAGAGCCCCGAATTGCATGTGGACATATTGAACTTTTGAACAAGACATGTGTTTTTTTGCCAAAATAGGACATCCCAGCATAAACTGACAGGTAAAGCAGCCACTTGCTGGAATTCCTATGTGAATTACACCCAGTCCCGAAAGAGGCAGACATTTCAAAAGAAGAGATTCAATGCAAAATCTGATCTGTAATCTCTCGCAGCGATAATAAAGCTGATCACCATCTCAGCAGAAACTATCTCCTGTGAGTTATATCCGCGGCATGTTTGTCTTTTTCCCCTTCACAAGAAAGGGGGTTAAAACCAACTGCAACTATAGTCTCTTTGCATGAGTCTGATGTTCTAGCTCTACAGGGGATCGGGGTTATGGGGAGAAGGCAGGAGAATGGGGATGAGAAAAATATCAGCTATGATTGAATGGCGGAGCAGACTCGATGGGCCGAGTGGCCTAATTCTGATCCTATGCCTTATGGTCTTCTAGTGCTAGTCTGGTATTCTAGTCCTACTGTGCCAGTGTGTGTTGTGACGACCACAGCTGAAGAACACCCCGTTAGGCTCCCCTGCATTGATAGGTAAAGTCTCTCTCTCTGATTGCTAGGAGCAAGTCAAGTCAGCAAAGCTGCAGTTGAAAAGGAAGCACGGCAACTCCTTTCAGCTAACCTGCAGAACGAAGAATCTCCAAACCAACTGCTCAACTGTCAAAGTCAGCGCTACTGGAATCACCCAACTTAACGGCTGGAACATTCCACCATCTACTCCTCACAGACAAACCAAAGACTGGTTCATATATCTTTTTTAACTTTTACTTTTGAATTCACTTTTCATTTCTAATCTATGTGTATGTATGTTGCACTTTATTATATTTTTCTTGTGTTTTAGTAAGTAGTAAACTCACGCTTCCTTCAACTTAAGAAAGCTTGGCTAAATTGGCTCCTTGTAAAACATAAAAACATGTGGACTGGGAAAAGGTATCCATAAAGGAAGGAGTTCTTCTTAAATTAACGGTGTTGTGACTATCTGAGAGGGTTGAATAAAGAGGTTCATCCAGAAGTTAGCCAGTTCATCCCTCCTGACCTGGGAGCATAACGATGTGGGGGTAGCTCGTACAGAATATCAAATTGGCCCGAGGCATACCATGTGTTGTGCACCCGAGGCCCATTGACACTAATGCCTGTGGTAAACTTGTCCCTTAGTTACCCACATAATTCACTAACAACTGCTGCATTTGGTGGACAATGACAGCTGGCCTGGGGGGGAAAGGGGGGGGGGGAAGCACAGCAGAGATGCTGCAAGAAATAATAACTTGACGAGCTGATTGCAGAAACAAGGCTTCAGACAGGGCTGACAGGAAAGAAAAAACTGCAGTTGCAGTTGCGAAAACATTGTCAACTCACAAAAGCGAGCTCCATGAGCAGGGAGGGACTGTAATGCTTAGCAAATGGGTTCACTGAACACTTGCATATTTTCCTTTATAGTTCACCTTTCTGACGTATAACCGTTTCATCCCGGATCTTGGTCCAACTATAGTGCACCCATTACATCGGGAAAATTCCAAGCCTGCAGAAATTTGTTTGGGAGCTGAATTATGGAACCCGGCCTAGCTTTCTTTGGCAATGTTAGAGCAATATTTGCATATCCCCACCTGTGCTGAGTAATAAGTACCTGCCACACATCAGTATTATGAATTTTGTTCAGCTAACAAAACCACAGGGGAAATTATACCTCAGACATTCCATAATAATTGATGCTAAGCTGTTAGTGCCATCCAGTTATTCTGCCTGAAGTGTTTCAACGGCAGCAACAGCAGTTTAATGAGTTTGGCTGTGCATTCAAAGGGGACTAATTTACGCAGAGGTTCGACAGGCACTGCCGTTTGTTTCGGGAAAGCCTCAACCTGTTAACTGCTAGGCCTCCATTAGCAGTTTACAAGGAATAATGCAATATAGCATGCTGTCCCTAATCAGTGGCACTCGCTGTTGTCTTTTCAGAACTGCCAAAACAAAATGCAGCCTGGCGAAGGATGCCTGAAGACGTATTTTTAATATTACGGCAGTAACATGTTCTCATTTACACGGCACCTCTTGGGGAAAAGTGAGCAGAATGTTAACAGCATATGGTGTGACAGTAAATATTTTACAAAAGGTATTATTTCAACAATTTGCGAGGTTGATGCCTTAAGATAACTGCAAGGCTGACAATTTGTTCACTCAGAAATCTGTTTGAATGACAGAAGGAATACACCCGTGCCCCAAAATGTGGAAGGTAAACAGCATGGGCGGGTTTCTCTGCTCCCGGCGACGATTTCAGAATCGGTGATCAGGCGGAGAATCCGTTTTGACGATAGAATCGGGGGCGATGCCTGTTTTGCAATGCTCCCCCTCCAAAACAGCATCATCGAGGAGCGAGCCACAGGCTGTTGGGACGACCTCAGGACGTCACCTGAGGCCCTCCCCCGATGAGCCGAGTTCCCGACCGCGCGGTTGACTCATTGATCTCAGTGGTTGGGAACCCGGCGAGGCGGCTGAGGACTGTGTCCAGCGTCACCACAGTCGGGCGTGTGCCGTGCTGCTGGCCAGGGGGGGCTTCGGAGAGTCCTGGGGGGACTGGTGGGGGATGGCCAGGGAGTGGCAAGAGGATGTCCAGGGGGGGTTTCAGCGAGGGCCAGGGGGACTGGTGGGGGGTGGCCAGGGAGTGGCAAGAGGATGTCCAGGGGGGGTTTCAGCGAGGGCCAGGGGGACTGGTGGGGGATGGCCAGGGAGTGGCAAGAGGATGTCCAGGGGGGGTTTCAGCGAGGGCCAGGGGGACTGGTGGGGGGTGGCCAGGGAGTGGCAAGATGATGTCCAGGGGGGGTTTCAGCGAGGGCCAGGGGGACTGGTGGGGGATGGCCAGGGAGTGGCAAGAGGATGTCCAGGGGGGGTTTCAGCGAGGGCCAGGGGGACTGGTGGGGGGTGGCCAGGGAGTGGCAAGAGGATGTCCAGGGGGGGTTTCAGCGAGGGCCAGGGGGACTGGTGGGGGGTGGCCAGGGAGTGGCAAGAGGATGTCCAGGGGGGGTTTCAGCGAGGGCCAGGGGGACTGGTGGGGGATGGCCAGGGAGTGGCAAGAGGATGTCCAGGGAGGGTTCAGCGAGGGCCAGGGGGACTGGTGGGGGATGGCCAGGGAGTGGCAAGATGATGTCCAGGGGGGGTTTCAGCGAGGGCCAGGGGGACTGGTGGGGGATGGCCAGGGAGTGGCAAGAGGATGTCCGGGGCGGGTTCCAGCGAGGGCCAGGGGGACTGGTGGGGGGTGGCCAGGGAGTGGCAAGAGGATGTCCAGGGGGGGCTTCAGCGAGGGCCGGGGGACTGGTGGGGGATGGCTAGGGAGTGGCAAGAGGATGTCCGGGGGGGGGTTTCAGTGAGGGCCAGGGGGACTGGTGGGGGATGGCCAGGGAGTGGCAAAAGGATGTCCAGGGGGGGTTTCAGCGAGGGCCAGGGGGACTGGTGGGGGGTGGCCAGGGAGTGGCAAGAGGATGTCCAGGGGGGGCTTCAGCGAGGGCCAGGGGGACTGGTGGGGGGTGGCCAGGGAGTGGCAAGAGGATGTCCAGGGGGGGTTTCAGTGAGGGCCAGGGGGACTGGTGGGGGATGGCCAGGGAGTGGCAAGAGGATGTCCAGGGAGGGTTCAGCGAGGGCCAGGGGGACTGGTGGGGGGTGGCAAGGGAGTGGCAAAGGAATGTCCAGGGGGGGTTTCAGTGAGGGCCAGGGGGACTGGTGGGGGATGGCCAGGGAGTGGCAAGAGGATGTCCAGGGGGAGCTTCAGCGAGGGCCAGGGGGACTGGTGGGGGATGGCCAGGGAGTGGCAAGAGGATGTCCAGGGGGGGTTTCAGTGAGGGCCAGGGGGACTGGTGGGGGATGGCCAGGGAGTGGCAAAAGGATGTCCAGGGGGGCAATATCTGGCAGGTCGAGTCTGCGCATGGTTGCTGCGTGACCGCTGCAGGCCATCGCCGTGCGCATACGCAGCCACGCACCCGGCAATTCTTTTGTCATGGAGGCTGGACATTTTACGTGACGCGAATGCGAGGCCCTCGCCGGTTGGAGGATCGGTGCTGGGACGGTGCCGTTTTTTTTTGACGTACAACGCCACGGATCCTCCGGACATAGCCTGAAAATCGGAGAATCCAGCCCCATATATTTATCTATCAATGAAAAGTTCAATAAAACATCTATTCTGTTGTTTTAATCAATAGAATATCAAGTGTTATATTTCCATTTACAACTAGACTAACAGGCAGAATAATTAGGTTGCGAATTTGGATGTTCTCAGGGTCATGTTGCAATGCACGGCTGGATTGCCACCAGGATCTCACTCCAGAACATTCTCTTCCAGTCAGCCTCTTCCACATCAACAAATAAAATTAAGTGAAATGAACAGGATTAGCAATGAAACACCAAGAAGCTTCTCACTGCAGCTCAGACACCTGCTGCAGTACATCAGATGGTCGGACTCCTATATATACTTTCTTCCTACATTGCCTCAAAATCTCGCCCACCAAGGAAACTGCATTCCAATAAAATTGAAGCTTTCATTGTGCTATATTCATTCGGGATGATAGAACCTCACTCTGAAGGTCTTCACAATATAAAACTCTGCTTTTAAATATTCTGCAACACCCCGCAGCCACTTCAGGTGAACAGAGCGAATGTAACAATGGACAACGCAGCATAAATCCTCAGAAGTATCTTTGTAAAAAGAGGCTACCATAAGCAAAAAATTGCATTCACTGAGATACTACAGAAAGAATGTACACTGACCCCGTCTAATTAAAGATATCTTGTATCTAAGAACTTGAATCATCAATTTATCTCCCAACAAATAGACGTTGGGGGAAAGAAGTGTATAAAATAATAATAATAATCGCTTATTGTCACAGGTAGGCTTCAATGAAGTTACTGTGAAAAGACCGGGCAGCACGGTAGCATTGTGGATAGCACAATTGCTTCACAGTGCCAGGATCCCAGGTTCAATTCCCCACCGGGTCACTGTCTGTGCGGAGTCTGCACATCCCCCCTGTGTGTGCTTGGGTTTCTTCCGGGTGCTCCCATTTCCTCCCACAGTCCAAAGATGTGCAGGTTAGGTGGATTGGCCATGATAAATTGCCCTTAGTGTCCAAAATTCCCCTTAGTGTTGGGTGGGGTTATGGGATAGGGTGGAGGTGTTGACCTTGGGTAGGGTGCTCTTTCCAAGAGCCGGTGCAGACTCGATGGGCCGAATGGCCTCCTTCTGCACTGTAAATGTTATGAAAAAAACGAAACTTTTGGGCAAAAGCTACCAAACTGCATTCTCAAGGATTTTAGTTTACTACAGTGGTGGAAGGCTGTGCAATATGACTAAATCCTAATTAGCAATAATCACAACATTATTAGTATTGATTAACTGGATTTCAATTAAACTCCAGCTGTTGTTTTTGTTAATTTTGTAGTAAGTGTTGTTAAATGAGATTTCACGGGGGTTGGGGGAGCTAAATTCAGAGTTCAAAATTTGCCATTTTAATGTCTAAATTGCATTGTTGCCTGAGGATTCTGCCAATCTGAACAAACAGGTTTCCACTAAAACGGTTAGAAGATGATGAATGGGCAGCAGTGCTGGGAAAAGATGGAGCTACACCACATGGGGACCAGTGTTCCGGCGAGTCAAATCACTGTGTGATTGTGGAGACCAAATCACTGAGTGTCTTTAAGACAGAGATAGATAGGTTTGTGGTGAATGTATTATGACAGCCATTCACCACTGTATTGCATTGTACTATTTTGTTGCCCTTGTGGGCTCTACCTACGGACCATTGTATTGTATTACACCACCTTGTATTATGTTGGTGCCCTTGTGAGCTCCGCCCCCTCGGGGGAGGTAGATAGAGCTGCTGCCCTGCAGGCGGCTCTCAGTGCAGAGCAGTCACAGGCAGGCACAGTTCTAGCTGATTAAAGCCACAGTTCACTTCAACTCTCCGTCTCGTGTGGATTGATGGTCGCATCAAGGTTCTTGATTAATAAAGGGATCAGGGGTTATGGGGAGAAGGCAGGAGAATGGGGATGAGAAACATATCAGCCAGTCCTCAAGAAGATGGCGCCAGAGCGAGGCGACTCTCTGCGAGCTCTCCCCAACAGATCCACTTTTTACCTAACTTATACTCCTTTTAATCTTTTATAATTTAATTCTAAGACTAACATTATTACTAACCTCTCTCTTTTATCTTTTCTTGCAGGCTTGAACATCCTCCAAGGTCCGTGGAGACCTTTTGACCCGACCCGACCTGATCTCCACGACCTGGAAGTGGATCGTGCCCAAACTGGAAGTGAAGCCCCGACCACGATTTGGAGCCGACCAGGACCTCGGAGCTCCCAACCCAGCCTAACAACCGATGCCAGCCCCTGGATTGTCCAGTCCCCAGAGCTCCCAACCTGACTCACGATGACGAAACCTGGCACAACTCGACGCCAAGAGACCCGCCCAGTGACCCGACCCGGAGAGGCCCGCCCAGCAACCCGACCTACCCGGAGATGGAAGAAAGAAAAATCCACGTGGAGGCCCGACCGGGCCTATTTCAAGACCTGACCCCAGGAGCACCCAGGGAGGGAACAGACCACAGGACTCAGCCCAACCTGCCTCAGGAAGCCCCTGTCCACGACCCAGGACCCCCAAAATGGTGGAGACCCCGCGCGAGGACTCGAACGCGCTGCAATGTATTCCTGTGCCCACAGAACGCTGGGACCCACCCAGATTGCAAACATGCCCCCCACAGCAACCCCTCTACCTCAATCAGCACCCGGGACTCTACCAGACGCAACCCTGGAAACATAACCAGCGCCCTGGTCTCCGCCAGCGCCCTGGACCCCACCCGGCGCAACCTTCCACAAGGTCAGACTTCTCCCATCAGATCCCAGGATCATCCAGGCGCAGCCGCCGACCGAGGAAGCGAGGGAAATGCGGCAGTCTGCAGGTTAGACTGAAGCAACGCGGTTTCAAGACCCCTCTCCCCAACATACTCCTGGCAAACGTCCAAGCGATCGAAAGCAAGCTGGATGAACTTAACGCTAGACTTCCCTCTCAGAGGGAAGTAAGAGACTGCTGTGTGCTCTGTTTCACAGAGACATGGCTCACCCCTGCCTCACCGGACTGTGCCATACAACCTGAAGGCTTCTCAATTCACCGGGCGGACAGCACCGCGTCATCAGGCAAAGCGAAGGGTGGAGGGGTGTGTCTCCTCATCAAATCCTCCCGGTGTTTGGATGTGGCGACCCTGGCAACCTACTGCTCCCCAGACCTGGAATACCTGACCGTGAAGTGCCACCCACACTATCTTCCACGTGAGTTCATTTCAGCCATTATCACAGCGGTCTACATCCCACCCCAGGCAGAAGTGAGGAAAGCGCTGGACGAACTGTACACAGTTATAAACAACTGCATAACAGAACACTCAGAGGCCTTGTTCATTCTGGCTGGAGACTTCAACAAGACCAACGTCAAGAGTGTACTGCCAAAATTCCACCAACACATCTCCTGGGGTTGGTTTAGCTCACTGAGCTAAATCACTGGCTTTAAAGCAGACCAAGCAGGCCAGCAGCATGGTTTGATTCCCGTACCAGCCTCCCCAGACAGGTGCCGGAATGAGGCGACTAGGGGCTTTTCACAGTAACTTCATTGAAGCCTACTCGTGACAATAAGCGATTTTCATTTTTCATTTCCTGTCCCACCAGGGTCGACAACATTCTTGACCACTGCTACTCAAAAATCAAGGACGCCTACCGTTCCATCCCCCAACCGCACTTTGGGAAATCAGACCATAAGACGGTGCTCCTTCTCCCAGCTTACAAGCAGAAACTCAAGCGGGAGTATCCAGCTAAGAAGGTCGCGCAGTGATGGTCCGAGGGAACAGAAGAGCTCTTACCTGACTGCTTAGAGACAGTTGACTGGTCCATATTTAAGAACTCAATAACCAACTTAAATGAGTATGCCACCACCGTCACAGACTTCATCAGCAAATGTGTGGACGACTTCGTGCCAAAGAAAGCAGTACGTACGTTCCCCAACCGGAAACCATGGCTCAATCGCGAGATTGACTCCGTATTGAAGGAAAGATCTGAGAGTCAGACGACCCTGACCTATACAAGAAATCCAGGTACGATCTCCGCAAAACCATCCGAGATGCCAAGAGAGAATATCAAACCAAGCTGGAGTCACAGACTCTCGGCGGTTGTGGTAAGGACTAAACAACATAATGGGCTACAAAGCAAAGCCGAGCAGTATCTCTGAGAGCAGGGCACCCCTCCCCAATGAACTCAATGCATTCTATGCTCGGTTCGAGCAGGTAACCAACAATCCGCTGTCGAGTGCCCCAGCAGCCCATAACTCACCCATACCCACCATCACAGCTTCCGAAGTCAGATCGGTCTTCCTGAAAGTGAACCCTCAGAAGGCGATGGGCCCGGACGGGATCCCTAGTCGTGCACTCAGAGCCTGCGCGGACCAGCTGGCAGAGGTCTTCGCGGACATCTTTAACCTGTCCCTACTCCACTCCGAGGTCCCCACCTGCTTCAAGAAGACCAACATCATACCGGTGCCAAAGAAGAACCAGGCAACGTGCCTCAATGACTACCGCCCGGTGGCCCTGACTTCAGTCGTAATGAAGTGCTTCGAGAGGTTGATCATGAAGCGCATCACCTCCATACTCCCAGACCGCCTTGATCCACTGCAATTCGCATACCGCCGCAACCGGTCCACATCAGACGCCATTTCCCTGGCCCTACATTCATCCCTAGAGCATCGCGACAACAAGGACTCCTACATCAGACTCCTATTTATTGTCTACAGCTCCGCCTTCAACACCATAATCCCAGTCAAGCTCATATCAAAGCTCCAAAACCTAGCATTTGGCTCTCCACTCTGTAACTGGATCCTCGATTTTCTGACCAACAGACCACAATCAGTAAGAATGAACAACAACACCTCCTCCACAATAGTCCTCAATACCGGGGCCCCGCAAGGCTGCGTACTTAGCCCCCTACTCTACTCCCTGTACACACACGACTGCGCGGCAAAATTTGGTTCTAACTCCATCTACAAGTTTGCTGACGATACAACCAAAGTGGGCCGGATCTTGAATAACGACGAGTCCGAATACAGGAGGGAGATAGAGAAACTAGTGGAGTGGTGTAACGACAACAATCTCTCCCTCAATGCCAGCAAAACTAAAGAGCTGGTCATTGACTTCAGGAAGCAAAGTACTGCACACACCCCTGTCAGCATCAAGGTGGAGATGGTTAGCAATTTCAAATTCCTAGGGGTGCACTTCTCCAAAAATCTATCCTGGTCCACCCACGTTGACAGTACCACCAAGAAAGCATAACAGCGCCTATACTTCCTTAGGAAACTAAGGAAATTCGGCATGTCCACATTAACCCTTAGGAACTTTAACAGATGCACCATAGAAAGCATCCTATCGGGCTGCATCACAGCCTGGTATCGCAACTGCTCGACCCAGGACGGCAAGTAACTTCAGAGAGTCGTGAATACCGCTCAGTCCATCACACGAACCTGCCTCCCATCCATTGACTCCATCTACACCTCCCGCTGCCTGGGGAAAGCGGGCAGCATAATCAAAGACCCCCTCCCACCCGGCTTACTCACTCTTCCAACTTCTTCCAGCGGGCATGAGATACAGAAGCCTGAGAACACGCACGAACAGACGCAAAAACAGCTTCTTCCCCTCTGTTACCAGAGTCCTCAGTGACCCTCTTATGGACTGACCTCATTAACACTACACCCTGCACGCTTCATCCGATGCCAGTGCGTATTCAGTTACATTGTATACCTTGTGTTGCCCTATTATGTATTTTCTTTTATTCCCTTTTTTCCCCATGTACTTAATGATCTGTTGAGCTGCTCGCAGAAAAATACTTTTCACGGTACCTCGGTTCACGTGACAATAAACAAAATCCAATCCATGATTGCATGACAGAGCAAAGTCGATGGGCCAAGTGGCCTAATTCTGCTCCTATGTCTTATGGTCTTATGGAATCGTCTAAGGGCTGCAGGGAGGAATTTAAACTGAAGAATGGAGAGGACATTTCAGGTGAGGGGAAAGTGGGAAGTTGAAGAGAAAGGACAAGGCAACAGCTCAGGGTAGCCACAACGATAATGATAACCAGAGTGTGACAGCAAGGGACAGGGCATACAGACGTAAGACTTTACCAGTAGATCAGTTCAATGTGAGAAAAATGGCTTTAAATTAACAAGAAGGGGTGGCAACAGTTCAGGGGAAGGGATATTTAGAAACCCAAAGATAAAAGTTGAGGCAACAGAAAAGTACATTGCGGTGGATAAAGATATGCTGAGTGGGGCAAAAAGGGACAGGGTGTTTAACAGCAATAGTGCATCAGATAGTGAGTTCCAGACAGGGAATTCAGAAAAAAAAATAAAACTGAAGTTACTTCAGCTAAATGAATAAGCAGAGCATCTGCAACAGGATAGTTGGTGATGTACCATCAATTGAACGCGAGACGAGTTTCTGAACAAAAGTATGGCTTTAATATACTAGATGTTAAGCCCTGCGGTCGATTATAGTAGAAGGACGACCGCCGGGAGTACTGGGTATTTATACCCCGCCCTGGAGGCGGGGTTAACTCATCCTCTCGACTAATCGGGGAGCCGTCACATGACTGGTCTCAACCAACCGGTCGAGAGGCACATGACCGACCAGGGCCAATGGTAAGCCGGTGTTCTGCACCAATGGCAGGCAGCTATGCTAATCATACCACCACAGTTGGACGAGTGGCATGAATACAGAAAAATGATTTAGGCCTAATTACAGAAACCAAAGTGTCGGTCTTGGTGAGAAACTGAAAAAGAATCTCACCGGCACCATCGGCAGGAAAGGTCACCGTATATTCACCATCTCCAAGGAAAACTCTTTTTTTCACAAGTTTGACGCCATGTCCATGGCGGCCTGCCTCTGATTCGTTCACCCTACTACAACTTAATCTCTGCAATTAGTAGAGCGCACCTTATACGCCTCCCCAGAAATTGTTCCAAGTCCAATGGGGTGGGGGGGTGGGGAGGGGGGGGGGGGGGGAGGGGAATGGCTGCCAGAAGGACTGCGCCATGTGTTACAAAAGGAGCCCTCAGTAATCTTCTCGATGAGGTTGAGTAGAGGCAGGAAACCCTCTACCCACAATTGGGCAAAGGTCCAGTCAGCAAAGTGACCAATCCTGCCTGGGAGGCTGGGCTGTGATTGTGAGCACCAGGTCACTCCAAGAGGAGGGTGTTCCAGTGCCGGAAGAAGGTGAATGGCCTTCTTTGTGCTGTGAGGTTAAGTCTGCCTCGTCATGTCTCCAGCCTCACCCTTTAACACACTCCTCACACCTACTTGATCTCCCTCTTCCCCACCTCGCACCACAGCATTTGCCATGCACCCCACCCTCTCCACAATCCCCCCAGTAGCTCTAATGCCCATCATATCCTGCTCTCACTCACCTCCCATACGTGCCAGACTTCATTCCCATCTGACGTGGCATGTCTCCCGCTTGCACTCTTCCTGTTTATTTTCTTTGTTCCCAGCTCCTTTATTTTATTTTATTATTTTTGGTCTGTGGACCCACAATCAGAATGTGCCTTTAGGCAGAAGAGTGCTTGCCTGGACTGAGAGTATCAGGTTTTGTATTTTGGAGAGGAGAAACCAGACTCTTCAGTACCGAGTGAATCTTAGGAACGTTTTGGAGAAAGTTGGTTCAATTGGCCAACTGGCAACTGGTGGGTTGGCCAGGGATAGTGTTCTGCCTGACAACAGTCAGTGATTTGTTCCTGCATTATGCCTTCTGAGAGAAGTTGGCAGAAGTGATTAGACCTTGGAAGGAGAAGGAAAGCTGTCTCTCTTGCTCGCTGAAGTGAAAACTGTTTTATTGTTCTAAAATCAGTGAGTGCCTGGCACATCTTTACTGTAAACCTGAAATGATCCTGAATCTGTAGACAAAGTAGACAACCTAGCCAGAGGAAACCATCTCAAGCCTAGAAGGAAGAAATACCAAAATGAAGTCTGAACTTCAGAAAAATACTAATGGAAGTGATCCCAGTGCAAGAAAGATCCTTTATCCATGTATTTTATTAATAATTTATTTCCTTCTCAACCACCCTGTCCCCTCTGTGTTGTTTGTCTGTTTGTATCTGTAGAGAGTGGGGGTAGTTATAAAGGGCATTTGGGAAAGGGGTATTAGAAAGTTACATTTTTAATTATAATACTGTACATAATAAAAGGTTACTTGTGTTAAAATTACAAACCTGGTGACTAGTTTATTGGGCTCAGCCAAGGAACTCCAGTATTTAAAATAAAATTTAGTTTCACCTGCGACTCTGGACTAAGTGGGGCTGGAATTGACCGTGCACTAGCCCAGGGTGTCATGACAGAGTTTGTGACCTCAGTCCTGCGATCTATGGAACAGTAGACAGCGACAATTTGAGGTACATTTTATATTAAACAGGCACCAGGTTCGCAATAGCATAATATGATGGGTCTGGAAGCTGTTAGAGGTATAGAGGGTATAGAGAAATACAGCACAGAACAGGCCCTTCGGCCCACGATGTTGCGCCGAACCTTTGTCCTAGGTTAATCATAGAATTTTGGACAATTTGTCATGGCCAATCCACCCAACCTGCACATCTTTGGACTGTGGGAGGAAACCGGAGTACCCGGAGGAAACCCACGCAGTCACGGGGAGGATGTGCAGACTCCACACAGACAGTGACCCAAGTCGAAATCGAACTTGGGACCCTGGAGCTGTGAAGCAATTGTGCTATCCACAAAGCTACCGTGCTGCCCTTAAGAAGTTAACCTACACTCCCTTATTCTACCCTAATCCAAGTACCTATCCAATAGCCGCTTGAAGGTCCATAAATTTTCCGACTCAACTACTACCACAGGCAGTGCATTCCATGCCCCCACTACTCTCTGGGTAAAGAACCTACCTCTGACATCCCCTCTATATCTTCCACCATTTATCTTAAATTTATGTCCCCTTGTAATGGTGTGTTCCACCCGGGGAAAAAGTCTCTGACTGTCTACTCTATCTATTCCTCTGATCATCTTATAAACCTCTATCAAGTCGCCCCTCATCCTTCTCCGTTCTAATGAGAAAAGGCCTAGCACCCTCAATCTTTCCTCGTATGACCTACTCTCCATTCCAGGCAACATCCTGGTAAATCTCCTTTGCACCTTTTCCAAAGCTTCCACATCCTTCCTAAAATGAGGTGACCAGAACTGCACACAGTACTCCAAATGTGGCCTGACCAAGGTTTTGTACAGCTGCATCATCACCTCACGGCTCTTAAATTCAATCCCTCTGCTAATGAACGCTAGCACACCATAGGCCTTCTTCACAGCTCTATCCACTTGAGTGGCAACTTTCAAAGAACAATGAACATAGACCCCAAGATCTCTCTGCTCCTCCACATTGCCAAGAACCCTACCATTAACCCTGTATTCCACATTCAGATTTGTCCTTCCAAAATGGACAACCTCACACTTGTCAGGGTTAAACTCCATCTGCCACTTCTCAGCCCAGCTCTGCATTCTATCTATGTCTCTTTGAAGCCGACAACAGCCCTCCTCACTATCCACAACTCCACCAATCTTCGTATCATCTGCAAATTTACTGACCCACCCTTCAACTCCCTCATCCAAGTCGTTAAAGCTTTTCTTCAGGTGGAAGACTTCTCGTTGGTTTATTTACAAGGGCTTCGTAAAGGCAAGTTTACTGAATTGGCAAGTGAAATAAAAGTAGAAGTGTCTGTTAAAGCTAAAAAAGTAGAGATATTGGTGCCAGGATTCCCCGAAATCCCAGCCAAGTGTTGACGCTGACATCAAAACCGGCATGAGCGACACCGGCGTCAACGGGCCTCCAGGCCCAGTCATTCTCCCCTTCCTCGGGGGCTAGCAGCTGTGCGCTGCGCTGGCACCAAAAGCTGGCCCTACACGGCCGGCGCGGGTGCGCACATGTGCGCCACGCGGTCTCCATGCTGGCTTTCGGGCAACATGGCGGAGCCCTACAGGGGCCCGGCATAGAGGAACATACGCCCCGCCCGGAACTTGGCCCCACGAGGAATACGTCGAGCGCGGAGAATCGCTGTGGGGTTGCTTCAATGGCCCCTGACCGGCGCCACGGAGGCCGCGGCGGTGTGATTGCCGCCAATTCTCCGGTTGCCAGAGAATTGGTGGCCCGGCGTCGGAGCAGCGTGGTGGGATTCGCGCGTCCCCCCGGCGATTCGCCGACCCGGCGCTGGCTCGGAGGATTCCACCCCCGATGTATTAGTTCAGTGCTTGGATGTGTTAGAAACACAGGAGACACAATGAGCAATTAGTCCGGGTAGTTTCTGGTGGGGAATCCAATATGGGGAGAATTTGGTTGCAGTTGAAGCATGAGAGGGAATTTATTTTAATGGACATGCTATAAAAAGAGAATTAGATATGTGGGAAAATGATGGGGAAAGAGCATTTGAAATGGGAAAGTTGGAATAAGAGGAAAGGGCAAAAGAGAGGGAGTTCCAGCTTAAAGAGCCGGAAATTAAAGAGCTGCCAAGAGCTAGAAGGGAGCTTAACCTTCGGACAGAACCCAGTGGAATATGTTTAGGTATGTTCAGGCCCTACCCGAATTTGAGGAAAAGGATGGAGAGGCATCCTTTCTGGAATTTGAGAAAATAGCAACTCAAATGGGGTGGCCGAAGGAAAAGTGGACATCACCCATGCAAAGTAAACTGATGAAGTGGGTGCAGGAAGTTTATCCTTCCCTGTCATAGGGGGTGTCTGAGGATTATGAGGAGGTAAAAAAAGACTATTCTGGGTGCAAATGAATTAATTCTGCAGGCATATCGGCAAAAGTTTCAGAATTTAAGAAAACAGCCAGGACAGACTTATAGTCAATTTGAAAGGGTTAAGCAGAACATGTTTAAGAGGCAGGTATGAGCAATGGTAGTTAAAACTACCTGTGAGGCTCTAAGAGAAATCATTCACTTGGAAGAACTTAAAAATTCATTCCATTCTGTGATGTTGAAGACTAAACCGTTATGACTGCTAAACAAACAGCAATAATGGCTGGTGATTATGAGCTGATCCATAAATATAAACCTTAGTTCTGTCACTGCCGTAATTGTGAAAAGGTAATGAATGGACAGCTGGAAATGATCCGAGATCTCCAGGAAGGAAGGTACTGAAGGGGGAGATAAGACTCGAAGGCCTGGGTGTTGCCATTGCAATAAAGAGAGGCACATTCGTCCAGCATGTTGGAAGTTGTGAGGAAAGGTCATGGAACCTGAAGGGGTTCATAAAGAGGATTTTGAAAAGGGAACAAAGATGGAGAATACTACTGGGCAGACTGTAGCTCTAGCTAAAACTAGGAGACCTGAGGTAAACACTGCTGTGGGAGCAGGTGTAGCAAATGAGGTAGATGGGAGATATGCAGGGTTTTTGTCTAAGGGGAAGATCACCCCATTTTCATCTAATTATGCAGGCAAACCCATAACTATTTTAAGGGACACAGGGGCTACGCCAACTCTCTTCCTGGAGAGGGATTTAGTTTCCCTTTTGGAGAGTTCAATGAAAGCTGAGGTGTTAGTGAATGGGATAAGTGGAGAATATATCCTAGTTCCATTGTATAAAGTACAATTGGAGTGTGATTCATTATCAGGTCTAGTAGTTGTTGGAGTGATTAAGAAATTACCAGTAAGGGCAGCATGGTGGCACAGTAGATAGCACTGTTGCCTCATGCTGCCGAGGTCCCAGGTTCAATCCTGGCTCTGGGTCACCGTCCGTGTGGATCTTGCACATTCTCCCCGTGTTTGCGTGGGTTTCACCCCCACAACCCAAAGATGTGCAGGGCAGGTGGATTGGCCACGCTAAATTGCCCCTTAATTGGAAAAAATGAATTGGGTACTCTAAATGTATTTAAAAAAAGAGAAATTACCAGTAGACGAAGTAGACTTAATTTGACAGGACTGAAGGTTGTAGCTTCACCCAAGATTACAGAGAGTCCAAGGGAATATAACGAGACAGAACAGTTACAGGAACAGTTTCCAGATATTTCTGTCATTTGCGGTGATGAGAGCAATGGCTAAATAAAGTTCATCACCAGAGATGGAAGCCACACCACCATTGGATGGTAGAATAGCTAAAGCTATCCTTGAGGTTGAGGATAATTCTGTGGAAGTGTTTGATTGAGGCCTAGGAGACAGACCAGATTTACATAGATTAGCACAGTCAGCTTTCACAGAAGTTGAGGCTGAGGGATTTCCAGAATTCGATTACATTAAGAATTGGGGTACTAATGAGGAAGTGGGGACATCTTCAGAACCCTGCGGACGAGGAACAGGTGGTTGTTCATCAGATACTGATACTGCACAAATATAATTAGGAAATACTGCAGGTGACAACATGAGATACCAATGAGAGTACATGTGGGAGTTCGGAAAACTCAGCATCAGTCAATCAGCATTTTTCCTGGTCAAAACTGCATAAGGATGTAATCCCCTTTGACAGAAACCCTGCATATCTCCCATCTACCTCATGCACCACATGTAATGTCATTCTGTAGAACCTGCCATATCTGTCAGGTAATAATGTGATTAGACCAGCACCTTTGATACCCATGCCAGTGTTTGAAGAACCATTTAGTTTGGCATTGGTAGATTGTGTGGGATCATTCCCTAAAACAAAGGCAGGGCATCAGTACATTCTTAAGGTCATGGGTATGACCACCCATTTTCCGGAAGCTATACCTTTCAGAAAAATTACAGCTAAAGTAGTTGTGGAGAGGTTGGTGCAGATTTTCACATGCTAGGGCCTACCCTTAGAAGTACAATCTGGCCAGGGTTCAAACTTCATGTGTAAAATTTTCCAGACCATAATTCGTAGTTTAGGTATCAAGTAATGAAAGTCAACTGGCTATCACCCACAAACTCTGGCAGCTTTGCAGAGATATCATCAGACTCTCAAAAACATGATTAGGGTCAAGAGATTAGGAAATGGGGTTTTCCGAACAAATCTAGTGGGTTTAGTCTATTTGTATTTGTCTATGGCCATGAAGTATGGTGTCCATTAAAATTGATGAAAGAGAAGTTTCTAAAACAAAAGGTGAATCCCCAATATTGGATTACGTACCCACGTTTCTGGAAAGACTCACAGGAGCTTGTCAGAAAGCCCAGGAGCATCTAAAGGTTTTGTGAGAAAGAATGAAAATGTGGGCAGACAAAAATGTCAGGTCCAGAACATTCCAACCTGGAAATGAGGTATTGATGTTGTTGCCTTTTCAGGGTGAACCTCTGAATGCGAAATTCAACGTCCCCTATAAGATAGTAAAGAGGGCGAGTAAGCTGACTTACCTAATATATACTCCAGACCATAGGAAGAAGGATCGATAATGCCACATAAATATGTTGAAAACATTTAATCGTAAGGAAGAAGATAGGAAGAAATCAATGTGTAAGGCGGTAGAAATAGTGGAATAGGACAGAGAGAGTAAGATTGAGGCAGGGGAAGAGGTCAACAGTTCATAGAGCGACCCTCCTGTAGTGTGACCAGCAAAAACGGTAATAATGGAACAGTTAGATACTGAGTTTGCATACTTCGAAAAGCAATGAAAACATCTCATAGGGCTTCTGCAAAAGCCTAAGAAGATTTGTAGGGACACGCCAGGGTGCACTACATTAGCTGAACACCAACGCCGGCACCTCCACACCACAACATGATATAGACAGACGTAGGTGACTCCAATCCGCTACAACTGCCTGCATTTTGACTGAACCCACAGAACCTAGCTCAGGGAGAAGCGGAAATCCAAGACATGTTAGAGAATCATTTGATTGAGACGAGGAAGAGTAGCTGGAGTTTGCCAGTCATAGATAAAAGAAAATTACTGCGGCTGCTGGAATCTGAAAGTAAAGAGAAAATACTGGACAATCTCAGCAGGTTTGACTGCATCTGTGGAAAGAGAAGGGAGCTACCATTTCGAGTCTGGATGACTCTTTGTCAAAGCGGTCATAGAGTCATAGAGTTTTACAGCACGGAAAGAGGCCCTTCGGCCCATCGCATCCACGCCGACCGTCAAGCACCTAATTATTCAATTTTCCAGCACTTGGCCCATAGCCCTGTAAGCTATGGCATTTCATTTGCTCATCTAAATACTTCTTAAAAATTGTGAGGGTTCCTGCCTCCACCATCCTTTCAGGCAGTGAGTCCAGGTTCCCACCACCCTCTGGGTAAAAAAGAGTTCCTCACATCTCCTCTAAACCTCCTGCTCATCACCTTAAATGTATGCCCCCTGGTTATTGACCCTTCCACTAAGGGGAAAAGTACTTCCCTGTCAACCCTATCTATGTCCCTCATAATTTTATACATCTGAATCACGTCACCCCTCAGCCTTCTCTGCTCCAGGGAAAACAACTCCCGCCTATCCAGTCTCTCTTGATTGCTGAAACGATCCTGCCAAGGCAACATCCTGGTGAATCTCCTCTGCACACTCTCCCATGCAATTACTTCCTTTCTATAGTCTGGTGACCTGAATTGTACACAACACTTCGCCTGGGGCCTAACCAGCCTTTTATAAAGCTCCAGCAAAACCTCTGTGCTCTTATATTCAATGCCTTGGTTAATAAAGGCAAGCATAATGGCTTTCTTAATCACCTTATCTACCTATCTTGCTGCCTTCATAGATCTGTGAACCTGCACACAAGGTCCCTTTAATACTCTGTACTTCTTAGGGTCCGACTAATCATTGTGTTTTCCCTTGCCTCGTTAGTCCTCCCAAAATGCATTACCTCACATCTTTCTTGGTTAAATTCCATCTGCCTCTCTTCTACCAATCTAACCAACCCATCTATACTGTCCAGTAATCTAAGGTCTTGCCCCTCACTATTTAGCACACCACCAATTCTTGTGTCATCTGCGAACTTACTTGTCATATTTCCAACATTCACATCCAGATCATTAATGTATACCAGAAACAACAAGGGACCCAGCACTGATCCTTGCGGAACACCACTGGATACAGGCTTCCAGTCACAAAAACAACTATCACCCTCTGCCTCCTACTGCTCAGCCAGTTTTAGGTCCAGTTTGCCAATTTGCCCTGGATTGCATGGGCTCTTACCTGCTTCATCAGCCTCCCATGTGGGACCTCGTCAAAAGCCTTATTAAAGTCCATGTAGACTACATCAACCGCACTACCCTCATCTGCACACCTAGTCACCTCATCAAAAAATTCAATTGATCGTGTTAGTACCTAAGCCAAATGAGACAACCTGGTTCTGAAGGTCAACGTCATCACCAAAACAGACTCCCAGGTTGGAGGACTGGATTGACAGGATAGGCAGTACCTCATACCTCTCAAAAATAAATTTGTTAAAAGGGGCATTGGCAGGTCCCTTTAATGTCCAGGACTAAAGAGATATCTGCCTTTGTGACTCCAAGGGGGTTGTATCAGTGTAAAGTGATGCCATTTGGATTTTAAAATGTGCAAGCTACATCACAATGACTCATACATCAAGTAGAGACTAGAGTGCCCAACTGTGTGGTCTATTTGGACGACGTGGTAGTTTACAGTGCCACATGGAAGGAGCATGTAGGACAATTGGAGGAGTTACTTAAACAACTGCAGTTGGCTGATTTCATCATCAATTTAGCCAAAAGCGAGTTTGGCAAAGCAAAAGAGACCTACTTGGAGCAGTCATTTTCAAACACAGGGCCTCAACCCGCAGTTGGGCCGTGGGCAGCTGTTGGGAGGGTCACGGGGCCATGAGTCGTGGCATTCCCATGGACGTAGTAGCCAATGTCTTTTAGAAATGCCAGCTACAGCCGGCTTTCAGAATGCCGTCATCCGGTGCTCGTGTGCCCCCTCAGCTGTGTGCAGCCTGGAGTACGCTGACCCAGGGACAAATTTAAAAATACAATTGATGCAATCTTCCTACCAGAAGAGGCGGCAGAGAGCAGGTCATGCCCCCCCCCCCCCTCCCCCACTACACTGACATCACATGCCCTGGCCGCGAAATCACTGAATGAGGTTCTTCCATTTCGTTAGCAGAAAGCAAGCAGCAGGACTGAAGAATTTAAAATGAATTGTTTCGTAATAAGGAAGAGAGAGCCAGAGACACAAATAGGCCAGGATCTCACGAAAAAAATCTGCTGGAGAGAGCTGCTCAGGAGAGTCCACATTAGGACATAGCAATGCTGGTGTGAGATCCAGGACCTCCCAGTTAGCGATTGCCAGGATTTGATGAAGTCATGGAGCTGTGATCCGTACTAGGTTGCTAGCAGAGGGCAATCTCGCCTTCCCCACAGGAGCAATCCCTCTCCTCCCCAGCCAGCTCAGTTGCAGCTTCCTTGAACTCAGTTAGGGCAATGATGTCAGCCGTCCTTCCGCCCCCCCCCCCCCCCCCCCCCCGCACCTCCCAGTCTACAGTCGTTCATGCCTGTTGTATGCCAGTTTGAAGACAAAGAAAAAGCACAGTGATCAGAGGGGCTAGAGCAAAGTTTGGGTTAAATGCATGTCCCCTGTGTGTGGTGAGCCAGTGATGGAATGTGAGAAATATGATGAAGGGATGGTGGAGAGGTGAAAATCTCTATGAGAGAATAAATGTTGATACGTGCCCCCTGCTAACGAATGTGTGAGATCCATGAAGAGAATCGCTATTTGGGTTCATGATGCCATGATCAGGAGTTGAAGAAAAGATGACCTAACTTGGTGGAGTGAATGAGGTCATTCATCCACATTCTGCACTGGATATTGCAAAGGCCGCACTTGCCAGCCACACTGACCTGCTCTGCGACAGCCTCCCAGTACTGGATACAGGACATGCCTGTGCACCCATGTTCCTCTGACCAAGGTCTCAAGGGCCTGCTGGGTGAAGGTGGGTGCTAGTTTCCTCTTGAGGCTTTCAAATCTTTTTCTTGTGGCTGGAAGACATCTCACTACGTGTCTTAAAAGACAGGGCTGGAGACAGTGAGATGTATGTGTTGGACTGGTGTTTCAATATGGGGCCCAGACCTTCGACTTCACAAGCTGATGGCAGGTGGATGAATCAGCTCCCAACCCACCAGGTGATTCGGCCCATTATTCACCTGTGCCTAATTAATGAGCTTTCAAGCGCGGAATCAGGCGTCAGATCCTGCCATTCCGGTCAACAGGATGGGCACCTCGAAACCGTCCACCAACACACTTAATCTTATAAATGGAAAGTCGTGTCCTTGATGTCTGTCTTCAAAGTAGAGGACACAACTTACATACCAGAAGTAGCGGGTAACCCACTACCCTCGTTAGCAGAAAGCAAGCAGCAGGACTGAAGAATTTTAAATGAATTGTTTTGTAATAAGGAAGAGAGAGCCAGAGACACAAATAGGCCAGGATCTCACGAAAAAAATCTGCTGGAGAGAGCTGCTCAGGAGAGTCCACATTAGGACATAGCAATGCTGGTGTGAGATCCAGGACCTCCCAGTTAGCGATTGCCAGGATTTGATGAAGTCATGGAGCTGTGATCCGTACTAGGCGAATAAGAGTGAGGAAATTAAAGTAACTAATATCAGCAGAGAAATAGTACTGAAGGGACTGAAAGAGACTGAAGGGACTAAAATCTGTAGGCCCGATGGCCTACATTTTGCTGGTTCTAAAGGAGATAGCTGCAGAGATAGCGGATGCATGGCTATAATTTTCCCAAATTCTCTAGATTTTGGAATAGTCCAGGAGATTGGAAGTTAGCAAATATAAAACCGCTATTCTAGAAAGGAGAGGGGGAGGTAATGTCAATTCGCCTGACATGAGTCATCAGGAAAGTGCTGAAATCTATTATTTAGGATGTCTTAATAATGTGCTCAGAAAAGGATAGTATGTGTAGGAGAAATCAATATGGGTTTACAAAAGGGAAATCCTGTTTCACAAATCCACTAGATATTTTAAGCATATAATTAGTCAGGTAAATAAAGAGGAACCAGTAGATGTAGTATACTTGGACCTCCAAAATTGTGTGGATAGGGTGCCACACAATGGGCGCGATTCTCCGCTGCCCACGCCGGTTGGGAGAATAGCGGGAGGGTCTCCCGACATTTTTTGCGCCCTCCCGCTATTCTACCCCCACTCGCCCGACCCACGTCACGAATCGGCGCTCGCCGTTTTTTACAGCAATCGGCGATTCTCCGCAGCCGATGAGCCGAGCGGCCGGGCCTTTACACCCGTTTTTTCACGGCAGCAAACACACCTGCTTGCTGCCGTCGTAAAAACGGGTGCTGGATGCCCGTTTGGGGCATCCAGAGGCCCGTTTGGGGCGGGAGCACCACTGTTGTGCTCGGGAGGGGACAGGCCCGCAATCGGTGCCCACCGATCGTCGGGCCTGCATCCAAAAGGGACGCACTATTTGCCCTCCGCCGCCCGACAAGATCAAGCCGCCACATCTTGTCGGGCGGCGGTGGAGAAATGCGGAACCATGCATGCGCGGGTTCCGTCAATGGCGTGATGACATCGCATGCGCAGGTTGGAGCCGGCTCAAACCTGCGCAAGCGCGGCTGACGTCATACAGACGCCAGCCGCGCATGAGGGGGGAGAATCGGGGGCGCGATTCTCCGCAGATGCGGAGAATCGTAAAGGCTGCCGTGGGACAGGCCGTGACCCACGGCAGCCTTCACGGCCACTTCCGGGGCCGATTCTCTTCCCGGGCAGGGCTAGGAGTGTGGCCCCGTGCATCACGGCGGCGCGGCCTTGACAACGGTCGTCAACGCCGCACGTCAAGCGTCACGGCGGCTGACGCGGCCGATGACGTCAGCCACGCATGCGCAGGTTGGACAATGCCAACCCGCGCATGCGCAGTTGCCGTCTTTCGCCTCAGCCGCCCGGCAAGACATGGCGGATTGATCTTGCTGGGCAGCGGAGGAGAAAGAGTGCGCCTGTTTTGGACGTCCCCTCCCGAGCACAGTCGTGGTGCTCCCGTGCAAATCGGGCCTTTAGATGCCCCAAACGGGCATCTGCCGCCCGTTTCACGATGGCAGCGAGCAGGTGTGTTTGCTGCCGTGTTGAAACGGGCGTGAAGGCCCGGCCGCTCGGCCCATCGGTCTCGGAGAATCGCCGCTCGGCGTAAAAAATGTCGAGCGGCGATTCGTGGCGTGGTTCGGGCGTGGGGGGGGGAGAATAGCGGGAAGGCATGAAAAATGGCGGGAAGCCCTCCCGTTATTCTCCCACCCGGCGTGGGGGGGCGGAGAATCGCGCCCCGGGTCCCGGGAATGGGCGTGAAGGCTGCCGTGAAACACGGCCAGTTTCACGGCAGCCTTTACGACTCTCCGCATTTGCGGAGAATCTCGCCCAATGTATTTAACACAAAAACAGAAAATACTAGGCAATTGCAACAGGTCTCACAACAGCTGTGGGGAGAGAAAGGGGCTAACATTTTGAATCTGGATGACTTTTTCTCAAAGTATCATTCACAATTTGTCAGATTTACTATTATAATAATGTATTTAAGCTTGCTGATAATACAAAGCTATGTAAGAGTGTAAGCTGTGAGAAGGACACAGAGAAGCTTCAGAGACATGCAGGTTAAGTGAGTGCAACAAGATGGAAGATGGAGTATAAGGTTTGAGTTTATTCACTTCACTTTCAAGAATAGAAAAGAAGAATACGTTTTGAAAGATGTGAAACTTGTAAGCGTAGATGTTCAGAGACACCTGGGTGTGCTTGTATAAAGAATGAAAAAGGTTTACATGCATATACAGCAAGCAATTAGAGAAGCAAATGGTATGTTGGTATTTATTGGAAGGGTGGTGGAAAATAAGAATAAAGAAATCTTATTATATAATGGATACAGCAAAGGCCCTGAAAATATTCCATCAATAGAACAGAAGACCTGGGGCGCGATTCTCCGCTCTCCACGCCGGGTGGGAGAATCGCGGGAGGGCCGCTCTGGCACCCCCCGCGATTCTCCCACCGCCCCCCCCCCAAAATGGCGTGTCGCGTTTTGCGACACGCCCCTCGGAGAATCGGCGCTCAACGTTTTTCGCGGCGACCAGCGATTCTCCGGCCCGGATGGGCCAAGCGGCCTGACGACCCCGACCTGTTCACGCCGGCGTCAACCACACCTGCTCGCTGCCGGCATGAACAGCGCGCGACAGGTAAGTGTGGGGCCCGTGGGGGGGGGGGGGGGGGGGGGAGAAGATCGAGCACCACAGGCGTGCTCGTGAGGCGACTGTCCAGCGATCGGTGCCCACCGATCATCGGTCCGGCGTCTCTAAGGCACTCTTTCCCCTCCGCCGCCCAGCAAGATCAAGCCGCCACGTCTTGCGGGGCAACGGAGGGGAAGATGACAACTGCGCATGCGCGGGTTGGAGCCGGCCAACCTTTGCATGCGCGGCTGATATCACTTAGGCAAGTCAAGGCCCGGCGGCCGAGTTTCTCGCAACGCCGCTCCTAGCCCCCCGGGGGGGGGGGGGGGGGGGAAGGATAGGGGGTGAGGAGCGGCCTCCGACGCCGGAGTGAAACACTCCGGGTTTCACTCCCACGTCGGCCGTTGCGGAGAATCGCGCCCCTGTGCTCCAGAGCTTGCTGCACCTCTCACCAAGCCGTTCAAGTCCAGCTGACAAACTGGCATCTATCCAGCAATGTGGAAAATTGCCAAAGTGTGCCCTCTACACAAAAAGCAGGAAAAATCTAACCTGGCCAATCACTGCTCCATCAGTCTACTCTCAATCATCATTGAAGTGATGGAAGAGGTCATCAGCAGTGCTATCAAGCGGCACTTACTCTGTAATAATATTCAGTTTGGATTTCGACATAGTCACTCAGCCCCTGAGACCCTGTGCAGTGTCTCCCTATTGCCGAGGTCCATGGGGGATGTCCCCCTATCACACAGGTCTCTGTGTGTGGGGGAGGGTTGTGGGGGGGTCTGGTAGAGGAAGCGTGGGCAGGCAGTGTATTTTCTGGGGGGGGGGGGGGGGGGGGGGGGGGTGGCCCTCAGATCGGCTCGGATGGTCTCTACCAGCGTGGCCCTGGCGTGGTGGACCTCAAGGTGGCCAAGGGGGAAACCGTTACCCCCCTTGGCCCACTGCGATGTCAGCCATATCAGGGCGATGCTGGCAAAAACCACAAGTGATCCACGCACACGTAATTCTGGGCCGCGGGGACTGGGGAATCATGGGAGGCGGATCATAGGATGCCGGGCCCGCTACGTAGATGAAAATGAGTCATTAATATCAGTTGCATTTATTTACATCCCCCCCGCCTGCGTACATTAAGAGCCTCATTCACGGATCATCACGTTCAGGTCGGCGCCTTGCACTGATCCCAATTTTCCCCCAAGGAGCGATTCTCCGTCCCATTGGGGAACATATTCTGGGCGTACCGGGATGGAGAACCCCGCCCATAGTCTCTCGAACACCGTCGGCTGACGCCGAAACGCGATTCGGCGGAAAAGAGCCTCCGACGGCAAAATCGTGGTAGATGCCGGTTTGATGCCAAATCGGGATGGCGTAAATGCATCGCTCACCATGCGGTATTTAAGTACCTTTGGCGTATCGTTTGCAGACCTGACCCCCTATTCTCCGGGGCTCTGCAATTCATCACCGCCGATGGGCCGAGTTCCCAACAGCGCGGTTCACTTGTGGTCTCAGCAGTCGGGAACCTGGCGTGGTGGCTGCAGACAGTGTCCAGCGCCGCCACAGTCAGCCGGGAGCCGGGCTGCTGGCCAGGGGGGCTTCTGTGAGGACTGGGGGGGGGGGGGGGGGGGTGGCCAGGGGGTGGCCAGGGTAGCTATATTTGGCAGGTCGGGTCCGCGCCCGTCCGACGCCTTGTTTTATGGGCGAACGCTGCAGGACATTGCCGTGCGCATGCGCGGCCACGGACCTGGCCATTCTCCAGCCATTTATATCGTGGGAGCCGGGAGTTTTACTCGGCATAGCTGCTGGCCCCTCACTGGCCGCGGGATCGGCCAGGGTTCTACGCCGATCTTTTCATCGTAAAATGCCACAGTTTCCACGCTGGCATTGGCACTTATGTCTTTAAAGCGGTGAATCCAGGCCCAGATACTTGATGCAATATTCTCTGCTTTCATGGATGAGTGCAGCTCTAACAACACTCCAGAAACTTGATACCATCCATGTCAAAGCATCCCACTTGATTGCTCCTTCATCCACAAACATTCAAACCCTCCACCACCGACGTACAGTGGCAGCCGTGTGTGTCATCTACAGGTTACACTGCAGTACAAACAAAGAGGACAAAGAACAAAGAAAAGTACAGCACAGGAACAGGCCCTTCGGCCCTCCGAGCCTGTGCCGACCATGCTGCCTGTCTAAACTAAAATCTTCGACACTTCCCGGGTCCGTATCCCTCTATTCCCATTCTATCCATGTATTTGTCAAGATGCCCCTTAAACGTCACTATCGTCCCTGCTTCCACCACTTCCTCCGGCAGCCAGTTCCAGGCACCCACTACCCTCTGTGTAAAAAACTTGCCTCATACATCTCCTCTAAACCTTTCCCCTCGCACCTTAAAACTATGCCCCCTAGTAATTGACCCCTCTATCCTGGAGAAAAGTCTCTGACTATCCACTTTGTCTATGCCCCTTGAGGCAGGATTGAAAAGGATCACAAGATTGGTTCTTGGGATGGGAAGGTTGTTCTATCTTGAAAAGCCAAGTGAATTGGGTCTAAATTCTCTTGGACTTAGAGGAACGAGATCTGATTTCACTGAAACATTCGAGATTATGAAGGGGCTTGATGGGATAGACACTAAGAGATTGTTTCCCCTGGCTGGAGAACCTCGAACAAGAAGGCAGAATTTCAGGATCAGGGTCTTATTAAGCCCAGAAAACCAAGCGGAAAGATGAACGTTGGTATTAATCAAGGTCACAAAACGACTGCCTATAGCAGCGAACTATTTACACAGTGCGGACCCGTTGGGACAACCAATATGCCGGTCCCTATCTGGGCCGGCCTTTATACTGGCTTTTTATGAGCCTTGGCGGGGCAGGCCTCCGCCCACTAGTGGGGAAGCTCATATTCCATGAGTCCCATGGTGAGATAAATCAGGGTTTCTCCCTGGGCCTCGTGGGGGTTATTACAGGGCTGATCGTTGAGAACTAAGATGAGGAGATATTTATTCACTCAAAGGAACTTTGGAACTTTCTATCTGAGAGGATTGTGGATGCGCCATCATTGAATATATTTCAGGCTGAGTTGATTCTGATGTTTGGCCTGTCAATCAATCAAGGGATTATAGGGAGCAGCTGGGAAAAGTGGAGTTGAAGCCTTAGATCAGCCATGGCTATATAGAATGGCGGAGCAGCTTCACTGGGCCGAATTGTCTTCTCTTGCTCCTATTTCTCGTGCTTCTGTCTTCTTGTGTTCACCCCCAGCCACCATACATCATTCTATGAACATACAGAGTGTGGATAGCTGGTGTGGCATCGGGCTTGACGCTCATGGTGTGCAAATTATAATGTGCTGCAGTCCGCTTGTTCTATTGCCCTGCCTGCAACAGTAGTGGACTCGCCAACACTAAACGCATTCAAATGGTCATTGGATAGGCATATGGACGATAAGGGAATAGTGTAGAGGGACTTTAGAGGGGTTTCACAGGACGGCGCAACATCGTGGGCCGAAGGGCCTGAACTGCGCTGTAATGTTCTATGTTCTATGTTCTATGTCCCTGGTAATTTGTACCGAGCAGTGATGGACAAACTGGGCTAGTCAGTGGGCCGGCTGAGTGACCCTCCTTCATCTCAGTGGGCCGCAAGATTGAAACCGGACATGTTCACTAACCATGACCCCCATGAATAAGATTAAATAAATTTAATACACACTGAATATTTCATAACGAGTTGTAGAAAATGTATAATCATTTATAAATTAGCACGGGAGCACAGTGGTTATCACTGTTACTTCACAGCGCCAGGTTCCCAGGTTTGATTCCCGGCTTGGGCCACTCTCTGTGTGGAGTTTGCATGTTCTCCCTGTGTCTGCGTGGGTTTCCTCCGGGTGCTCCGGTTTCTTCCCACAAGTCCTGAAAGACATGCTGTTACGTGAATTGGATATTCTGAATTCTCCCTCTGGGAACCCGAACAGGTGCCGCAGTGTGGCGACTAGGGGCTTTTCACAGTAACTTAATTGCAGTGTTAATGTAAGCCTACTTGTGAGAATAATGAAGATTATTATAAAGATTATTATTAAAATTAATATAACTATCATCAACTTCAAATGGTAAACACAAAATAAATATTTTACTTTGGACGCAGAGGGAGTGCACGGCGCTCACAGTCAATGTTGGGAGTAATCAGCAAGCACCTCACTTCATTTGCTCTTACTTTACATGCGAATCACTTCAGTCATACCGGTGGGAAAAAAATAACGCGGACAGAATTTGGCGGAATGTGGCAATGCTGTGTGTGGGCAACAGCCAACTAAAGGTCTCATGGGCCGTACTAAGAACCCAGATGGGCCACAGTTTACCCACTACTGGTATAGAGTGTGCTGGAAGTACAGAATCTACCTATACATTTAGACAGTGCTTGACTTTTCTGCAAAATCACACAAAATTTACAGTGAAGTTCTGATGGCATATGGTATATATTATAAAAGAAAGCAAATTGCAGACATGCAACTTTGGCAATCTTTTGACAGTCAAGTCCTGTTTTATGCGTCTGTGTCTCTGATCGGGTCACATGTTGAACTCCAAACTTGAGGAGCATGATCTAACCGAATTGCAACAGAGTCCCGTGTCGAGCGTGTTTAGCCAGGTGCTTCCCGGTGCTCGCAGCGCAGAGACAGACTACCGTTGAACGCCCCATCGAGGCCGCACTTGGTCCCGTTTCCTGCACTGAGGAGCTCCTCTTGCCAGAACTCCTCAGTGCAGGAGGACATTGGAAATGGCGCCCCAATCTCTCAACCACCCTGACACGACCCTGGGAACCCCCCAAAGCCCCAACTCACATATAGGGGGGTCCTCGGATGTCCTGCCCACACCCCACCTCACACAGGCAGGGCACCCCCAGACCTGATCCCCGGCACAGACACAATGCCATCCTTACACCTTGGCACTGCCATCCTGGCTGTGTCCCTGCCAGTACCACCTGGCTGGCACCCATGTGGCACTGCCAGGATGCCAGTCTGGCCGTGCCAGGGTGCTCAGGTGGCACCCAATGCCAGGTTGCCACCCTTCCCGGAGACCAATCACCCAGGGGCCTCTGGGAGATCACCCCCCCCCCCCAACAAGTGCAGCTCTGCCTAGTACACGTTTGTGGAGACCAGTATTGAACAGAGCCCACCTAAGTTCTTCGAGGTAAAGAGGTTAGATCCCAACGCCTCAGGTAGATCAGGTGAGCTGCATATTAGACTGAGAATGGGTACTCACTCTAATATGCAGATTTGCCAAATACTGACCCTGTCCACAATGTGTGGGATCCAGATCGTGATGGATCGCGAGATCCTGTCAGATCTCGCAAGGCATGGTGAGCTGGATAATCCAGGAAGAGGCATCTACAAGCCACATTATGCCTCCGCTCGGGCAGGACGCGGCCGGTACATCGTGCCGAGAGCTTCTCATCGCTATTTTCTAATATAACCCCATTTTCACACTTGAACGTTCACGCAACCCCAATGCCAACCAATAAAAGGAATGAAGTGGCATAGTAACATTCAGCATATAATTCTTAAAGTTCATGATCAATACATAATACATTATATAAAAATAAAAATTTGTTTTTAAAGTACGATCATAGGATCATAAGAGAATCCGAGGGTAGAGCAGTTGATGTGGTGTATATGGATTTCAGTAAAGCGTTTGATAAGGTTCCCCACGGTCAGCTATTGCAGAAAATACGGAGGCTGGGGATTGAGGGTGATTTAGAGATGTGGATCAGAAATTGGCTAGTTGAAAGAAGACAGAGAGTGGTGGTTGATGGGAAATGTTCAGAATGGAGTTCAGTTACGAGTGGCGTACCACAAGGATCTGTTCTGGGGCTGTTGCTGTTTGTCATTTTTATAAATGACCTAGAGGAGGGCACAGAAGGTTGGGTGAGTAAATTTGCAGACGACACTAAAGTCAGTGGAGTTGTAGACAGTGTGGAAGGATGTTGCAGGTTACAGAGTGACATAGATAAGCTGCAGAGCTGGGCTGAGGGGTGGCAAATGGAGTTTAATGTAGAGAAGTGTGAGGTGATTCACTTTGGAAAGAATAACAGGAATGCGGAATATTTGGCTAATGGTAAAATTCTTGGTAGTGTGGATGAGCAGAGGGATCTCGGTGTCCATGTACATAGATCCCTGAAAGTTGCCACCCAGGTTGATAGGGTTGTGAAGAAGGCCTATGGTGTGTTAGCCTTTATTGGTAGAGGGATTGAGTTCCGGAGCCATGAGGTCATGTTGCAGCTGTACAAAACTCTGGTACGGCCGCATTTGGAGTATTGCGTACAGTTCTGGTCGCCTCATTATAGGAAGGACGTGGAAGCTTTGGAACGGGTGCAGAGGAGATTTACCAGGATGTTGCCTGGTATGGAGGGAAAATCTTATGAGGAAAGGCTGATGGACTTAAGGTTGTTTTCGTTAGAGAGAAGAAGGTTAAGAGGTGACTTCATAGAGGCATACAAAATGATCAGAGGGTTAGATAGGGTGGACAGTGAGAGCCTTCTCCCGCGGATGGAGGTGGCTAGCACGAGGGGACATAGCCTTAAATTGAGGGGTAATAGATATAGGACAGAGGTTAGAGGTAGGTTTTTTACGCAAAGAGTGGTGAGGCCGTGGAATGCCCTACCTGCAACAGTAGTGCACTCGCCAACATTGAGGGCATTTAAAAGTTTAATGGATAAGCATATGGATGATAATGGCATAGTGTAGGTTAGATGGCCTTTAGTTTTTGACTTCCCATGTCGGTGCACCATCGTGGGCCGAAGGGCCTGTACTGCGCTGTATCGTTCTATGTTCTATGTTCTAGAATGAAAAGGAGTCGGCCATTCAGCCTCTCCAGCCAGCTCTGCCAATCATAAGATGACACACAGCGAGGGCGATATCCAGTGTCTCGCAAAACCTTGTTAGATCTCACAAGGCCTTCCGAGCGTCGCAAATCTCACGATTAACAGCCTCTTCCCGTCACCAAGTCGAGAACGATGAGGCCATTAAATCGCATCCATTCTTATTTTATGCACTCAACTCCACGTCTTCATCTGAGACACTCAAGCTCTCTTGACCAGGGAGCACCAGAAGCACAGGTTGAAGGTCTTTGACGTGGCTGATGTGGGAGGCCCGGTCATTCCGTAGCACCGGCATTGAGCCCAGACGGCAGCAGTCAGCAGCAGAGATGCCAGTACCAGGTTCAAGGACAGTACTGAGCTTTGAGTCCCACTGATGCACTCATGGATGGGAGCGTATGGCTGGAAAGAGAAAGAGAGACCGTGATGATGAGGAAGGATCATATTGGGGCACAGTTTCGGCGACCAGAATTGGTGTCGAACAAGAAAGCAAACAAGAAGAACTCAACGGCATGACCCGCTGCCAGGGAACTGTTGCTTTACAACATTTCTGCAATCTCTATTTAGGCTGCACTGCTGCTTCTCTTAATTGGGGTCTTTCTCTCCTTCAACAAGAGTATGCTTCTCCAGAAGACCTTCTGAAAGCTGCACCCTCAAGGAACAATTCTCTTTTATTCTGTTAATAGAGTGATTTCATGCTTTGAACGGCATGACAGCTGCAAAGGTGACAACTGGTCCTTAAAACGCTGCTGTTAATGGATATCCACCTCCTTGCTCGATTAAATTGAGCATTCAGATGATTTTGAGGGAATGAGGGAGGAGCAATCCTAACATTGCCAGCGTAGGACCACATGAAGGGTTTCATTTTCCAACATTTTGGCAAGCAACTTAATACTTGTTTGAGTGGCGTAAGAATTCTTACAACACCAGGTTCAACACCTGAGGAAGGAGCAGTGCTCTGAAAGCTAGTGTTTGAAACAAACATGTTGGACTTTAACCTAGTGCTGTAAGACCTCTTATGGTGCTCACCCCAGTCCAACGCCAGCATCTCCACATCATGTTTGAGTGGCAGCACAGCACTTTGTGAACTGGAATAATGGCCAATTAATACATTCTCAGGTGGGGTGGGTAGTGGGGGGAGGGGGAATGCCAACTGAAGGCAAGGTGCTTCTTCAAGAGGAAGGCGAATCGGAGGCCTGGCCAACATTGCCATCTCCCGAAAACCTCCCAGCGGCTAATTGCAAAGTATGATATGCAAGGAGCCTGAAGACCCTCACCCTCTACTGCAGTCAGCACTCAACGCCATTGATGTACTGAACATCTAATGTGATGTATGTTTGGAAGAACCACTGTAGCTTTCTAACGGGGCAAACAGAACCCAGATGAGAATCGCCCTAACTGAGCATTGTTTCTCACAGATAGTCAGACGTTAGTATGTAAAATGTCTCAATTGTGACAGATCCTTGCAATGCTGTGAATTCAGGCCAGTCAAGGCTAAACAGTGGCCATGATTGAAGCTAGAGGACAGGACTTGATGTTATGTGCGCCGGGCTTGGGTGGCGTCAGAACCAAGTGGGAAAATGACGAAAATAGTGAAGCTGCTGATGGACAAGCGCAGAAAAACGTGACGTGAATGGGAGACCAGCTACTGAATACAGACCTTCCTTTTCTTGTAGTTTAGTAAGAAGTCTTACAACACCAGGTTAAAGTCCAACAGGTTTGTTTCAAACACGAGCTTTCGGAGCACGGCTCCTTCTTCACCTGAAGAAGGAGCCGTGCTCCGAAAGCTCGTGTTTGAAACAAACCTGTTGGACTTTAACCTGGTGTTGTAAGACTTCTTACTGTGCTCACCCCAGTCCAACGCCGGCATCTCCACATCATTCTTGTAGTTTGCCATTGTTCTTAGAAACTAATTACTTCCTTGTTGTGCAAAGCAAACAAGAAGAACTCAACAGCAGAAAATCAATAGCTGTGTTGTAACAGCTCCATCTACAGTTCAAGCACTGTCAAACTGCTGGACCGAATCAGACTAATCCTAATGAGGTTTTTCTTTTCCTTCAAGCAATTATGTACCTGGACTGGTGTGTATGTACAATCACATGGTTACTGTAGCAAACCTATGAAGGCAGTGGAGAGGAGTGTTTGTGTTCTTTGAAGTTAAAGGCTGCTTTACAACACTTCGAAAGTCAGATTGTTAAATGTTAAAGTCTCTGGCTGCATTCTCTGTCTTTGCACTGCAGATTTGTTTCAGCATCACCAGTAGATGATCCCTGCGAGACTATATTTGCACCGGATGAGGGTATAGAACTTGCCATGTTCCTGTCTTCTTTATGCACATTCTCATCTTTCTCTGACCCTGAAAGGTAATCAAAGAAAACCTTCTGGATTCCCATTCAGTACTACCATCCACATCATTTGACCCTGACCGTTTTGTCCCAGTCTACAAATAGCACTCATGTGGTCCTAAAAGCTACAGCGTTACATTCGCCAAGGTTATTTCACTGGTTATTTACATTCACTGGTTAATCTGCCCTGCAAGTTCCCATTGTTCAGCCCAAGGCCATTTTTCTTTTTCTGTCTACGTCTGTCCACATACGTTTCATCTGCAATTGTCATCACAGTTCCCAGGCTCATAAGATTAGAAAGGTATTCAGCGTAAGTTGAAGGTGCACCTGCATCAGTGACCCGAGGAGTTCGACGGAAGTCAAGCATCCAGCAGGGGGCAGCAGAGCAGAGCTTCTGACTGGCTGTTCCGGGGAGATTTGCATACGTGAAAAAAGAGGCAGCACGGTAGCATGGTGGTTAGCATAAATGCTTCACAGCTCCAGGGTCCCAGGTTCGATTCCCGGCTGGGTCACTGTCTGTGCGGAGTCTGCACGTCCTCCCCGTGTGTGCGTGGGTTTTCTCCGGGTGCTCCGGTTTCCTCCCACAGTCCAAAGATGTGCGGGTTAGGTGGATTGGCCATGCTAAATTGCCCGTAGTGTCCTAAAAAAAAGTAAGGTTAAGGTTGGGTTACGGGTATAGGGTGGATATGTGGGTTTGAGTTGGGTGATCATGGCTCGGCACAACATCGAGGGCCGAAGGGCCTGTTCTGTGCTGTACTGTTCTATGTTCTATGTTCTATGTTCTATGCTCATTTTGGTGGATCAATTGATGTGGGGTGGGGCGGGAGGGGGCGTCGGTTGAAATCTCTTGGGTGTCAACTTCTATCAATCTTAAGGGTCTGGGATATTCTTAAGGGCCTGGGATATTCAGATAAGACTTGAATGTGGAACCTAAGGGCGGCAAGGTGGCACAGTGGTTAGCACTGCAGCCTCACAGCTCCAAGGAGGCGGGTTCAATTCCGGCCTTGGGTGATTGTCTGTGTGGAGTTTGCACGTTCTCCCTGTGTCTGCGTGGATTTCTTCCAGGTGCTCCGGTTTCCTCTCACACATCAAAAATGTGCAGGTTAGGTGGATTGGCCACGCTAAATTGCCCCACAGTGTCCAAAGGTTAGGTGGAGTTTTGGCGTTAGGGTGGGGAAGTGGGCCTAGATAGGGTGCTCTCTTGCAGGGTTGGTGCAGACCCAATGGGCCAAACGGCCTTCTTCTGCACTGTAGGGATTCTATGATTCTCTGAAACCAGAACACATGGGGCTAGGAACGAATTCCAGCTAAGGAGGTAAGTGAGATCAGATAGACGGCCATTTTCTGTGTGAGAATTTGGATTTTGTGCATGGGTTGGTTTGTGGGTGTGTGTTGAGGTGTAGTGTTCTCAATGTTTATAAATTATGCGATATAGAATCATAAAATCTTACAGTATATAAATAGGCCATTTGGCCTAACATGCCTGTGCTGGTCCTTTGGAGCAGCTATTCAATTTAGTCTTGCATCCCTGATTTTCTTCAATAACACAGTAAATCTTCAAGTCCATGCCTAACTGCTTTTTGAAAGTTCAGACCTAATTGCTTTCACCAGCCTTTCAGACCATGCAATCCACATCTCAACAATGCTGCTGTGAGGGAATATTTCCTTTAGTTTTTCATCCAATTATTTAAAAACTTTTCCAAAACATACTCTGAAACTATTTTGTTTAAATGTCCATGAGTCACACAGGAACCAGGAAACGTTATCTCAACATGTGGCCCTTTCACCAGTCAGACACCCCTCTGTAAAATAATTTCCTGTTACATTTATACATAGCCTGCATCTTCTCCCACTCTCAACGAGACATTCATTGGGTTTCTCTTCAAAGAAGGATTGTTTTCCTGAAAGGATATTTGTCAAACCTTGTTCCATGTGGCCGGCATGGTGGCACAGAGGTTAGCACTGCTGCCTCACAGCACCAGGGACACAGGTTCAATTCCAGCCTTGGGCTACTGTCTGTGTGGAGTCTACACCCCCCCTAGGGCATTGGTTCCAGTCCTGCACCTGGGTAGGACTGGAACCGATGTCCTGGGGGGGTGTTTTCTAGAGCTGTTGGGGAGGGTTTAAACTAATGTGACAGGGGGATGGGAACCGATGCAGGAAGTTGGAAGGTAGTAAAACAGGGACAGAGGCAAAAGGAAGTAAGGGGAAAAGTGCAAGGCAGAGAAGACATAGTCAAAAATCTAAAAGGGCGACAGTACAAGGTACAGTGACTGAGGGGAGCTCAGTGAATAGGCCCAGTAATAACAAAAGGAATAAAACTGGAGAAGTTAAGATTCAAAACAGAGGTAAAAAAACCAACATAAGTGTACTTTACCTGAATGCTCGTAGTATTCGGAATAAAGTAAATGAGTTGATGGCACAAATCATCGTAAATGACTATGATTTAGTGGCCATTACTGAAACATGGTTAAAGGATGGTCACGACTGGGAGTTAAATATCCGAGGGTATCAAACTATTCGGAAGGACAGAGTGGATGGTCAGGGAGGTGGTGTTGCTCTGTTATTTAAGGATGACATCCGGGCAATAGTAAGGGATGACATCGGTGCTATGGAGGATAAGGTTGAATCCATTTGGGTGGAAATCAGGAATAGTAAGGCGAAAAAGTAACTGATAGGAGTAGTCTATCGGCCACCAAATAGTAACGTTATGGTGGGGCAGGCAATAAACAAAGAAATAACTGATGCATGTAGAAATGGTACAGCAGTTATCATGGGGGATTTTAATCTACATGTCGATTGGTTTAACCAGGTCGGTCAAGGCAACCTTGAGGAGGAGTTTATAGAATGTATCCGCGATAGTTTCCTAGAACAGTATGTAATGGAACCTACGAGGGAACAAGCGGTCCTAGATCTTGTCCTGTGTAATGAGACAGGATTGATTCATGATCTCATAGTTAGGGATCCTCTCGGAAGGAGCGATCACAATATGGTGGAATTTAAAATACAGATGGAGGGTGAGAAAGTAAAATCAAATACTAGTGTTTTGTGTTTAAATAAAGGAGAGTACAAGGGGATGAGAGAAGAACTAGCTAAGGTAGACTGGGAGCTAAGACTTTATGGTGGAACAGTTGAGGAACAGTGGAGAACCTTCCAAGTGATTTTTCACAGTGCTCAGCAAAGGTTTATACCAACAAAAAGGAAGGACGGTAGAAAGAGGGAAAATCGACCGTGGATATCTAAGGAAATAAGGGAGAGTATCAAATTGAAGGAAAAAGCATATATAAAGTGGCAAAGATTGCTGGGAGATTGGAGGACTGGGAAATCTTTAGGGGGCAACAGAAAGCAACTAAAAAAGCTATAAAGAAGAGTAAGGTAGAGTATGAGAGTAAACTTGCTCAGAATATAAAAACAGACAGTAAAACTTTCTACAAATATATAAAACAAAAAAGAGTGGCTAAGGTAAATATTGGTCCTTTAGAGGATGAGAAGGGAGTTTTAATAATGGGAAATGAAGAAATGGCTGAGGAACTGAACAGGTTTTTTGGGTCGGTCTTCACAGTGGAAGACACAAATAACATGCCAGCGACTGATAGAAATGAGGCTATGACAGGTGAGGACCTTGAGAGGATTGTTATCACTAAGGAGGTAGTGATGGGCAAGCTAATGGGGCTAAAGGTAGACAAGTCTCCTGGCCCTGATGGAATGCTTCCCAGAGTGCTAAAAGAGATGGCTAGGGAAATTGCAGATGCACTAGTGATAATTTACCGAAATTCACTAGACTCTGGGGTGGTCCCGGTGGATTGGAAATTAGCAAACGTGACGCCACTGTTTAAAAAAGGAGGTAGGCAGAAAGCATGAAATTATAGGCCAGTGAGCTTAACTTCGGTATTAGGGCAGATGCTGGAATCTATCATCAAGGAAGAAATCGCGAGGCATCTGGATAGAAATTGTCCCATTGGGCAGACGCAGCATGGGTTCGTAAAGGGCAGGTCATGCCTAATTAATTTAGTGGAATTTTTTGAGGACATTACCAGTGCAGTAGATAATGGGGAGCCGATGGATGTGGTATATCTGGATTTATAGAAAGCCTTTGACAAGGTGCCACACAAAAGGTTGCTGCATAAGATAAAGATGCATGGCATTAAGGGTAAAGTAGTAGCATGGATAGAGGATTGGTTAATTAATAGAAAGCAAAGAGTTGGGATTAATGGGTGTTTCTCTGGTTGGCAATCAGTAGCTAGTGGTGTCCCTCAGGGATCCGTGTTGGGCCCACAATTGTTCACAATTTACATAGATGATTTGGAGTTGGGGACCAAGGGCAATGTGTCCAAGTTTGCAGATGACACTAAGATGAGTGGTAAAGCGAAAAGTGCAGAGGATACTGGAAGTCTGCAGAGGGATTTGGATAGGTTAAGTGAATGGGCTAGGGTCTGGCAGGTGGAATACAATGTTGACAAATGTGAGGTTATCCATTTTGGTAGGAATAACAGCAAACGGGATTATTATTTAAACGATAAAATATTAAAGCATGCCGCTGTTCAGAGAGACTTGGGTGTGCTAGTGCATGAGTCACAGAAGGTTGGTTTACAAGTGTAACAGGTGATTAAGAAGGCAAATGGAATTTTGTCCTTCATTGCTAGAGGGATGGAGTTTAAGACTAGGGAGGTTATGTTGCAATTGTATAAGGTGTTAGTGAGGCCACACCTGGAGTATTGTGTTCAGTTTTGGTCTCCTTACTTGAGAAAGGACGTACTGGCACTGGAGGGTGTGCAGAAGAGATTCACTAGGTTAATCCCAGAGCTGAAGGGGTTTGATTATGAGGAGAGGTTGAGTAGATGGGACTGTACTCATTGGAATTTAGAAGGATGAGGGGGGATCTTATAGAAACATTTAAAATTATGAAGGGAATAGATAGGATAGATGCGGGCAGGTTGTTTCCACTGGCGGGTGACAGCAGAACTAGGGGACATAGCCTCAAAATAAGGGTAAGTAGATTTAGGATTGAGTTTAGGAGGAACTTCTTCACCCAAAGGGTTGTGAATCTATGGAATTCCTTGCTCAGTGAAGCAGTTGAGGCTCCTTCATTACATGTTTTTACGGTAAAGATAGATAGTTTTTTGAAGAATAAAGGGATTAAGGGTTATGGTGTTCGGGCCGGAAAGTGGAGCTGAGTCCACAAAAGATCAGCCATGATCTAATTGAATGGCGGAGCAGGCACGAGGGGCCAGATGGCCTACTCCTGCTCCTAGTTCTTATGTTCTTATGTTCTCCCCGCGTCTGCATGGGTTTCCTCCGGGTGCTCCAGTTTCCTCCCACAGTCCAAAGATGTGCAGGTTAAGTGGATTGGACATGATAAAAAACAATTGCCCCTTAGTGTCCAAAGATATGGACAAAGATATGCCACCATGATGGCAGCACAGTAGCATAGTGGTTAGCACAATTGCTTCACAGCTCCAGGGTCCCAGGTTCGATTCCCAGCTTGGGTCACTGTCTGTGCGGAATATGCACGTTCTCCCCGTGTGTGCGTGGGTTTCCTCCAGGTGCTCCGGTTTCCTCCCACAGTCCAAAGATGTGCATGTTAGGCGGATTGGCCATGCTAAATTGCCCTTAGTGTCCAAAATTACCCTTAGTGTTGGGTGGGGTTGCTGGGTTATGGGGATAGGGTGCAGGTGTGGGCTTGGGTAGGTTTCTCTTTCCAAGAGCCAGTGCAGACTCGATGGGCTGAATGGCCCCCTTCTGCACTGTCAATTCTATGATATGCAGGTTAGGTGGGGATAGGATGGGGGGATGGATGGGCCCTGGTCGGATGCTCTTTTGGAGGGTTGGTGCAGACTCAATGGGCCAAATGGCCTACTTCTGCAATGTAGGGAAACTATGGATTTAGGATGAAGATTCAGATTCGATCTGTGCCATAAAGGCATTAAATGGCATTTTTAAAAATTATATTTCCTGTTTAATTCCTTCCTCTTCATATTTCCTGTGAATGGGGAAAAACTAAAGGGAAATATTTAACTCCAGCGCCGTTCTTGACAAGAATGAAATGTGCAGAACTTAACAAGGAGGCAAATAATGTTCAGGTCTGATAACACATGTATTTTATTAAATTCATTCACAGGGTGTGGGCATTGTTGACAGGGATAACATTTATTGCCATCCCTAAGATGCCTGTGGAAGGAATTGGGGCTTTAAAATGCAATCATTACTAAGTGTACTACCTGGCTTGCCATAGTCATGTGACCTTTTCTATGAGAGGATGTTTGCGGACAGAAAGGATACATTCAGTGCAATAAAGGTTTACTATGTGATGCACCATCAATTGGATACGAGGCGAAGATGTGATCCAAACAAAAGGCTTTAATGCACAAGATGTGTGCCCGGCAGCAGACGTACAGAAGAATGGCTGACTGCCGGGGAACATGGGTTCTTATATCCTGCCCTGTAAGCGGAGCTACCTACCTCTCAGCCAATCGGCTGAGAGGCACATGACTTACCCGGGCCAATGGGCAGTGAGTCCTCTGAGGTACCGTAATACCTCTAGTCATACTACCACATTCACCCCTTGTTGAAAAGGAAGCCGGGGGGGGGGGGGGGGGGGGGGGTGAAACGGGCATGATGGAGGGGTGGTGTCCCGTGAGTACGTGAGACTGGTAGTATGACTAGACATGTTGAGGCCATGCTGTTGCATCAATGGCTGCTCACTGACCCGTAACTAATATGCAAGAGGCGAAAAGAACAATAACTATGTACAGTGTGCATAATCAGAGGGGGGGGAGAAAATGGGTGAACAGTTAAAGAACAAAAAATCACAAGAGTCCATCCGCAGGTGGAAGTCCACCCGTAGGTCACATCGATTCAATCAGTCGAGTGGGTGCTTTCGATGTCCTGCTTGACCTGCGTAGTGGCGCCGGTGACGTCGGAGCGGTGGTCGTCTGTGACTCTGGGAGCGGTGATCTTGTTTCTGTGTCCGTACTCCTAGTCGGAGCTAGCGGGGGCCAGTCCGGGGTTGGGGGTCCCTGTCCACTGAGCTGTGGGTGCGTCGTTGCTGGGGGCAGTGGGTGTCGGGGGGGGTGGCTGGTGCTGGGGGGTGTGGCCGGGATCTGGCGGGTGCCAGGTCCCAGAGGGAGACCGTGTCCTGTCGGCCGTCGGAATACTCCACATATGCATATTGCGGATTAGCATGGAGTAGCTGGACTTTTTCGACCAACGGGTCCGACTTATGCACCCGCACGTGTTTCAGAATGGGCCCGGGGGTAGCCAGCCAGGTCGGGAGCGAGGTCCCTGAGGAAGACTTCTTGGGAAAAACAAGAAGACGTTTGGTTAGTGGTGGCACAGAAAAGTGACCGGATTGAGTGGAGGGTGTCTGGGAGGACCTCTTGCCAGTGGGAGACTGGGAGATTTCTGGACCGTAGGGCCAGCAGGACGGTCTTCCAGACCGTACCGTTCTCCCTCCCGACCTGCCCGTTACCCCGGGGGTTGTAACTGGCGATGCCCCTGCTAAGCAGGCACATGACTTACCCGGGCCAATAGGCAGCGAGTCCTCTGCACCAATGGCAGCTCACCTCTGAGGTACCGTAATACCCCTAGTCATACTACCATACTATGATGAAACACTAAAGAAGCACAGTTATCCTCAAACACGTGTCCAGAAGTGAAGATAAAGCAGACTTTTGAATCCTACAAATGCTGCAGAGAACGCACTGAGAATCCAGACAAATGAAATGTTCCAACCTGCGAAAAAGCTGAGAAAAGGACAAAGGAAAAGCAAACACTGACCGAAGGCTGCAAGAAAATACTGGGTGACTGGACATCTTTGCAAACTTTCCAATCCCAGCTCCATGTGAAATAAATGGCTACAAGTGGCAGACTTGGCAAATGTTTTTCAATTTACAATGGCAAAACTATGACGTTGCAACAGACTTGATTAACAAGTCTGAACCAATATAAGTAGCCATACCTCTAACACTGCTGGGGAGGGACTGCTACAAAGTGTAAATCACCCTAAATTCAACCAACAAACAAAGAAAAATTATGACAGATCTTTTCAAAGCCTTGAATAAACACTTTGAACCCTGAGTGAATGTTACATACGAACGCTATATATTCAATACAGGAGGCACAAGAAACCATTGAGCAGTACATGACTGCAGTAACACAACTTGAAGAAACATGTGTATTTGGACAGATAAAAGATGATCTGATTAAATATTGATTGGTCTTAAGCTTGTGAGGCCACTCGGTGAGAGCATGTTTACTAAAAGATAAAAACCTGAAGCTAAAGAAAGGGATAGATGTGTGTCAAATGCGAAAGTTGTGAAAAGTCAGCTGGAGAGCATATATGACAGAGTAGAGCAAGAGATACGATATGCTGAGAGGCATTCCACAATGAAAGAGCAGAACAATTGCAGACAAAGAGCAGGTTACAAATACAGTGGATAAAATCATACAAAGGCAAAAAAGGATTTCCCAGCAATGGGAAGCAGTGCTTTAACTGCAAGAAGCAGAATCATTTCACAGACAAGTATTTGGCAAGACAGAAGCAACATAAGGCAATACAGATGGCCACTGGAGAGATATCAGCAGAAGAGTCTGTTGAAGAACTAAGCATAATGCGGGAGGTAGGTTCGGGCAAGTATAGAGGAGATAAATGCGAACATACAAAATAAGAGCTTAAGTTGGCCATTCAGCCTGCTCAACCATTTAATAAGATCATGCCTGATCTGTTTGTGTTTCAAATTCCACATTCCCATCTACCCTTGATGACCTTTGATTCTCCTGCCTATACCTGTATACCTCTGTATACCTCTGCCTTAAAAAGTGTCAATGACACCACAACCCCTAATTTTAAAACAGTGCCCTCAAGTTGTGGACTCGCCCACAAAGTTTTCACATCCAGCTTGTCAGAACCATTCAGGATGTTATATACTTCAATCAAGTCACTCCTCACTCTTCTAAGTTCCAATGGAAACAGACCCAGTATGCCTAACCTTTCCTCATAAGACAACCTGTTCATTCCTGGTATCAAGCTAGTAAACCTCCTCTGAGCTGCCTCTAGCGCAGGTACATCCTTCCTTAAATAAAGAGGCCAAAAGTTGGATATTGTATTCAGGATGTAGTCTCACCAATTCCTAGTACATGTGAAGCATCACATCTTTATTTTTATGTTCAATTCCTCTCATAATTAAGGACAACATTCCATTTACCTTCTTAGTTGCCTGCTGTACCTGCCTACTAACCTTTTGCGACTCATGTACTAGAACAGTAAGAAGTTTTACAACACCAGGTTAAAGTCCAACATGTTTATTTGGAATCACTAGCAGTCGGAGCACAGCTCCTTCATCAGGTGAGTCTTTTCTTTTCTTTTTTCTTTTTTTCCCCTCTTTTTTTCATATTTTTTTATCAGGTGAGTGAAGCGTTAGGTTACACAAACACAGCGTGAAATGATGCAAGATGATGAATGTGAGTCTTTACAGGTAATTAAGTATTTTCAGGTCCAGATGGTGCGCCTGGTGAGAGGGGATAATCACAGGTTAAAGAGGTGTGAATTGTCTCAAGCCAGGACATTTGGCCGGATTTTGCAAGGTCTGTTGGTAGGTTTTGCAATATGTACTATGTACCTGGTGGGTGGTGTTCTCACGTCTAATGGTGGTATCTGCACGTTCTCCCCATGTGTGCGTGGGTTTCCTCCGGGTGCTCCAGTTTCGTCCCACCATCCAAAGATGTGCAGGTTAGGTGGATTGGCCATGATGAATTGTCCAAAAAAAATGTTGGGTGGGGTCACTGGGTTACGGGGATAGGGTGGAGGTGTGGGCTTAAGTAGGGTGCTCTTTCCAAGAGCTGGTGCAGACTCGATGGGCCGAATGGCCTCCTTCTGTACTGAAAATTCTATGATTCTATACTCCGTTCTGAGGTCCCCACTAGCTTCAAGAAGACCACCATCATAACGGTGCCAAGGAAGAACCAGGCAACGTGTCTCAGCGACTCCCATCCAGTAGCCTTCACATCAATCATTATGAAGTGCTTCGAGTGGATGGTCATGAGATACATCAACTCCATACCCCCAGAAGTCTTGATCCACTGCAATTCGCATGCCGCCACAACCGGTCCATAGCAGATGGCATCTCCCTGGTCTTACACCCATCCCTGGAGCATCTTGACAACAAGGACTCCTACGTCAGACCACTATTCCTTGACTGCAGCTCCACCTTAACGCCATAATCCCAGCCAAGCTCATATCAAAACTCCAAAACCTAGGACTTGGCTCCTCCCTCTGCAACTGGGTCCTCGACTTCCTGACCCATAGCCCACAATCAGTAAAGATAAAAAACCTCTACGATAGTCCTCAATACCGGGGCCCACAAGGCTGTGTACCTAGCCCCCTACTATACTCCCTATACACACACGACTGTGTGGCACGATTTGGCTCCAACTCCATCTGCATGGTTGCTGATGACACGACTGTAGTGGGTCGGATCTCGAACAAAGATGTGTCAGAGTACAGGAGGGAGCTGGAGAACCTAGTGGCATGGTATAACGACAACAATCTCGCCCTCAACATTAGCCAAACTAAGAAGCTGGTCATTGACTTCAGGAAGCAAAGTATCGAACATACCCTCGTCTGCATCAATGGTGCCGAGGTGGAGATGGTTAGACAACTTAAAAATCGTAGGTGTGCCCATCACCAACAGGTTGTTCTGGTCCACCCACATTGATGCTATGACCAGAAAGCACAACAGTGCCTATACTTCCTTTGAAAACTAAGGAAATTCGGCATGTCCACATTGACTCTTAGCAATTTTTACAGATGTACCTATTATGGGCCAGGGTTTAGAGAACACCAAAGTATATCATGGAGTTCACCAGACCTACAACTGTTAATAGATTTTGGTTATGGGGAGCACAAGGGCTCACTTTACAGGTGTGATGCAACAGAGATCTAAAGCCTGTTTAAACAAAAACAATGTTTATTCTATGAATCCAGTTAACATTTTATAAACACACAGTAAACATCTTATCAACTATCACACAAATACTCCCCCCAAAGATACAGTACTCTATACGTAACCCTTAGTAACTTTCCTAACAACATCCGTCAGTCAAAAAAATCTTTTTAACAATTTTTGCATTCCTTACAGAAATAGGTATTTCTTTGAAATCATCAAGTGATCTGAAAACCTTGTTTAACATACAGAGAGAGACCAATATACATCTGCTTGCTTTGAATGCGGCTCTCCAACTGATCTCGAAATTAAAACACAGAGCCAAAAAGAGCTTCCAGCTCAAAACAAAAGTAAAAAGCAGAATCACATTCCAGCTCTACCCACACAATGGTATCACTGCAGCCGTTTGATAAAACACACTTTTCTTAAAGGGACTCTCACATGACACACCATAGAAAGCATCCTATCTGGCTGCATCACAGCCTGGTATGGCAACTGCTCAACCCAGACCATAAGAAACTATAGAGAGTCATGAGCGCAGCCTAGTCCATCACGCAAAACCGCCTCCCATCCATTGGCTCTGTCTGCACCGCCTGCTGCCTTGGGAAAGCGGGCAGCATAATCAAAGACCTCTCCAACCTGGTTATTCTCTCTTCCAACCTCTTCCATCGGGCAGGAGATGCAACAGTCTGAGAACATGCACTAACCGGTTCAAAAACAGCTTCTTCTCCACTGCTACCAGACTCCTGAATGACGCTCTTATGGACTGAACTGATCTCTTCACACATCTTCTCTACTGAATAGAACAACACTCTATATGCTTCGCCCGATGCCTGTGTCTATGTATTCACATTGTGTATTTATGTATGTCCCATGCATTTTCATGTATGGAATGATGTGTCTGAACTGTACGCAGAACAATACTTTTCACTGTACCTTGCTACACATGACAATAAATCAACTCCACTCTAATAATCTTTATTAGTGTCACAAGTAGGTTAACACTGCAATGAGGTTACTGTGAAAATCCCCTAGTCACCGCACTCTGGTGCATGTTCTGGTAAACTGAGGGAGAATTTGAAATGCCCAATTTACCTAATATCATAAAAGGATTCTCTGCGGCTATAGCCAGAGAATCCATGGCGTTTTGCGTGGGAAAAAATCGGCGATTTTGTTATTGGCGATTGGGCGGAGAATATCTTTTTACAACCGAATTGGGGGCGGTGACTGTTTTTGGATGCTCCGTCCCCTCCAAAAGGGCGTCATCGAGGAGTACGCCACACGCTGTTGGGACAGCCTCAGGACGTTACCTCCCGGTGGGCTGAGTTCAGCATCGATCCTCCGACCGGTCAGGGGCTAGTAACTTCGCCAGGTAAAACGCACGACCTTCCCAATATAAACGGCCGGAGAATTGCCGGGTCCGTGGCTATGCATATGCACAGCGATGATGTGCAAAGGTCGCACTGTATAACAAAGCACCAGCTGCATACAGACCTGACCTGCCAGATAGTGCCCTCTTGGACACCCCCAGGCTACCCCCCCCCCCCCCCCCCCACCAGGGGACTGGGGGAGCCCTCGCCGAAGGGCCCCCCAGCCAACGGCATGGCTCCTAGCCGGCTGTGGCGTCACTGGACACAGTCCGCAGTTGCCACACTGCCACGCCGGGTTCCCGACCGCTGAGACCACAGGGCAGTTGTGAACACGGCCCACCGGGAAGCAACGTCCTGAGGCTGTCCCGACAGCGTGTGGCGTGTGGCGTACTCCTCGATGACGCCCTTTTGGAGGGGACGGAGCATCTGAAAACAGTCGCCGCCCCCAATTCGGTCGTAAAAAGGTATTCTCCGCCCAATCGGCAATAACAAAATTGCCATCGGCAAGCGGCGAATCCTGTTCCACGTCTTTCGGAACTTGTGGAAGGAAACCAGAGCAACCGGAGGGAACCCATGCAGACACGGAGAGAACGTGCAGACTCCGCACAGAGAGTGACCCAAGCCAAAATCGAACCCAGATCCCTGGCGCTGTGAAGCAACAGTGTTAACCTCTGTGCAATCCAATCCATGGCAGCTGCTGGAAGTTAAATTTAAAAAGCTGTAATTGAATCAGTAAAGGTGACCAGTAAACCATGTATTTTATAGCGAGCAACAAGTCCAGTTCACTAATGGGCAGCACAGTATCACAGTGATTAGCACTGTTGCTTCACTGCTCCAGGGTCCCAGGTTTGATTCCCGGATTGAGTCACTATCTGTGTGGAGTCTGCACGTTCTCCCTGTGTCTGCGTGGGTTTCCTCCGGGTGCTCCGGTTTCCTTCCACAAGTCCTGAAAGACATGCTGTCAGGTGAATTGGATAATCTGAATTCTCCCTCTGTGCACACGAACTAGGGGCTTTTCACACCAACTTCATTGCAGTATGCCAACTTGTGACAATAAAGATTATGATAATGTCCTTCAGGGTGGAAGATCTGCCACCCTTGCCTAATCTGGCATCTATGTGATACCAGATGCATCGCAATGTGGCTGCCAACTAACTGCCCTCTGTGATAACTGTCAGAAATTGGTGTATATATATTGTATTATATGTATTTGGTGTAGTATTGTTTTAAAAGCCTGGGTTTGGGTCTGTATGGACGTGCAGTAGTAATATATTTTTAAAATCGTGGTTTAAAAGAATGACAGACTTTGTGGCTGCTGAATGTACAATTAAGATGTTGTAAATGTGAGATCATCCCACTTTCCTACCTCCAAAATATTTACAAAGAGAGACATAATGGGTTTTTTGTGCTGATTTCTGGGGATTCCCTGGGAAGTAGATAATTAGAGACAATGGGGTAAATTCTCCGCCGCCCAGCCATGTGCTTCTCAGAGTGTCATCGCTGGCCGCAGGATTCTCCATTTCTGCCTCTGGCCAATGGAATTTCCCATTGTAGACAACCCCATACCACTAGGAAACCCATCGGGTGTGGTGTCCGCTGCTGGGTGAATGGAGATACCTGCCGGCAGGGAATTCACCCCATTGTGTATAAACGTGAGCACATAGGTCATGAGATTTGAGTGGAATGTGGATGATGTAATTAATGGGAGGATCCAGGGCTGTAGCAGGCAGAGGTTAGATTTGGCCATGAGCTGAACAGTAGGTTCTGCAGATGGCTGTCAGAGATTCGCCATTAATCTGACAGGATCTCTCTCTCTCTCTTTGAGCCATTTCTCAAAGTATCTCTCTATCCAAATATTTGATCATAGAATCATAGAATTTACAGTGCAGAAGGAGGCCATTTAGCCCATCGAGTCCGCACCGGCCCCTGGAAAGAGCACCCTACTTAGGCCCTCACTTCCACCCAATTCCCGCAACCCAGTAACCCCACCTAACCTTTTTGGACACTACGGGCAGTTTAACACGGCCAATCCATCTAATGTGCACATCTTTGGACTGTGGGAGGAAACCGGAGCACCCGGAGGAAACCTATGCAGACAAGGAGAGAATGTGCAGCCTCCGCACAGCCAGTGACCCAAGCCGGGAATCAAACCTGGGAATCTGGTCCCTAACCACTGTGCTATCATGTCGCCCTGGAAGGGCAAGTAATCCTGTATTTGCTAATAAGTAGTTTTTGACCTGTGATGGGTTTTGCTTGATTGGAGATAACAAAGGTATGCGTTAGAAATTAAGGCATTTCTTTTGATGCATAAGCATTGTTTAACTGGTGAATGTAAGCAATATTTCTGTGATGTTAAAGTACTTTAATATTGTATTCATGATAACCTGGGCTTTAATATACCATATCCCTACTTTTGCAAGGAATCACTTCTAGAACGAAGTATCCTTTCCTCACAGTTTTACAAATAAAAGAAGTATTGGGTTGCTGTCCGAAATCCTAGCAAATTAAATGAAAATTAAATGAAAATCGCTTATTGTCACAAGTGGGCTTCAAATGAAGTTACTGTGAAAAGCCCCTAGTCACCACATTCCGGCGCCTGTTCGGGGAGGCTGGCATTGGAATTGAACGATGCTGCTGGCCTGCCTTGGTCTCCTTTAAAAGCCAGCTCTTTAGTCCTGTGCTAAACCAGCCTCGGTTGGGGTCTGATCTCGGATCGTAATCGCATCTCATGAAAGAATTTTAAAAAATAAGGCAACCTGGGAATTCTCCTGTCCCAAGTTTCTCATGACCATAATTGCATATGTGGCCCTCCTCCCACCTCCTCAGCACACTTCTCTGGCTCCGGCAAGCGACCCACTGTGTTTTCCTGCCCAGCCTGCCAGTCTCCACCTCACCCTCACCAGGTGTGAGCAGGTGTTGCTCATTCCGTATCATCATTACGACTGGGCATTATCCAGGAAACCCTGTCTTTTGTCCCACTCACCCCACCCTCCCTTCTCACCCCCAGGTTAAAATATTGCCTACAGTATGGAGACAGGAAATGTAATGCAGGCTCGTGGATGAGTGGGCAAAGGAGGGGGGGCGAAGATGACAGGGTGCCACGGTCCGGGTTCCTCCACAGCCAGCCTGATGCTTTGTGGTGGAGGGGACAGTGCTACAGGGAGATTGCAGAGCCAGGCACTCACACTCATTAATGGCCTTCAAGGGACACTAACTCCAGGCGGGATTCCCGATGGCCTGTTGGATCAGGCATGAGTGCCAAAACAAGATTCTCACCGGGAGTCAAACCCATTGCAAGTCTTGCAGCAGACTGCGCCTGGCCCGATCAAGTTCTCGGCCAGAGTAGGCAGGAACCTGATCAAAACTGATTTTAAGCATAATTACCGGGTTTGAGGCTGGATGCTCCAGCCTCCATGTATGGTCTAGAAAGACCACAGAGGTGTGGGGCCAGCACTCTGAGCACCTGATCTTTCCAGAACGTTCTTCAGAACAAAGCAACAGCCTCTTTAAAAAAAAAACAGTGAGAAAGAACATCTGCTCAAAAAGAGGAAGCACTTCAGAGTTAAAAGACCATGAAGAGCTATAAAAACAATTAAGCCACGCCAAGTCAACTATCTCCCCCAGCATGGGGAAAGCAAGAGGGAGTACACCCTTTCAGCAATAACTGTGTTTAGCCGATGTCCAGTGGTGTAGTGCTGCCAGTTCGCCTCTACCGCAGCTCTGAGCCGGGCTGAGGACAGGCATAGCGCAGATTGCTCACAACATGGGGGCTGGGGGAGGATGAGCTCAATGCTTTGAACAGAGTTCTTGTCATCCCTGCTGAGCAGCCAGAGCTTAGGGCCTGACAGTTTGACAAGAATATTCCCATCTCAGATTGAAAGTTATTCACTGAGCTGTTTTATGTGGAAGGAAGTGCGATGAATGGCATCGGTAACTGCTGTAACTGTACCTTGCCTTTAATACATTGGACCTTTAAGACCAGGCTTGGAACCCTGGGGGACTCCGCCTCTGGCCCCGCCCCCAGGAAACGGTATATAAGGTGATCTCACTGGGCAGCATGCTGTGACCACACTTCTTGGCAGCTGTCCGGTTCTCTTGTAATTAAAGCCTTTGAATTACCAATCTTCTCGCCCGTGTCGTAATTGATTGTCCCTCAGGGAGATTCCCACTTCAACCACCCTTTTTTGTGACGAGACTATAGTGCCGAGTATAAAACAATTTGTATGTGTCCTGATGGACGGGTAGTGGGAGGAGAATGCAACTACTTAACCCAATGCTTAAACCGGTGTCCTTTTATTTTTATGCACGCTTTTCTTCCTCGCCAATTTTACCCTGGGGCTTGAAAGTTACATGCGCTCTGAGATTCGCCGGAAAAAGGTTTTTGCGAGCATGCTGATTGGTGAAGAAGTTTCACAGGGGCGGGTTGGTGGAGCAGGGCAAGGAACATGAACTCACTCACCACTTACAAATTCCAAAAGTTCCCAGGCACCTTTAAGTGGAAGCATTTTGTTTTATTTAACATTTATTCAAACTGCAGCTCACTGGATATGTTTAATGACAGAAAAAGTCAATGCAGTTCAGTGGAACTGTTTCACCTTCCCACCTCATACCACCAACAAAGCAATGAGTAACTAACAGGAAAACCTGTCCAGGTAACAAATCCAAGAACAAAGGGCGAGATTCTCCCAAAACGGGAGAAATCGTAAAGCTGCCGTAAAACCCGGGCGGGTTTTACGGCAGCGCGCCCCTTCCCGACGGGGGACCGATTCTGGTCCCCGGTCGGGGCTAGCAGCCCGACGCCGTAGGCTCCGGCAAGACGGGCTTAACGAAAATCGTTAAGCCCGCTTACCGGAGTTAGCGCCGGCTGACGCGTCATATGACGTCAGCCGCGCATGCGCAGTTTGGAAGACTCCAACCCGCGCATGCGTGGGTGACGTCATCGCGTTTTTGCGCGAAACCCGCGCATGCGCGGGCCGGGTTGCCCCCAGCCGCCCCGCGAATGGATACTGCGGGGCGGCGGAAGGACAAGTAGTGCGCGGGCATCGGGCCCGCTGCCCGCGATCGGTGCCCACCGATCGCGGGCCCATGGCACCCTTGGCACGGCCGTGGTACTGCCGTGCCAATCGGTGCCATGGTTATAAAAAGCGAGTTGGTGACGCCGTTTTTACGAACAGCAAGACCAGGTGTGTTTGCCGTTCGTGAAAACGGCGGAAAGGGCTGGGACTTCGGCCCATCTAACAGCTGTGAATCGCTGCCGGCCGTAAAAAAACGGCGGCAGCGATTCGGGTCGGGACTTCGGCGGGGGGTGGGATAATAGCGGGAGGGCGGGAAAAATGTCGGGAAGGCCCTCCCGCTATTCTCCCACCCGTCGTGGGGGGCGGAGAATTTCGCCCAAGGATTTTCTACTTTGTTTCAAAGAACAGTACAGCACAGGAACAGGCCCTTCGGCCCGCCAAGCCTGTGCCGACCATGCTGCCCGTCTAAACTAAAACCTTCTACACTTCCTGGGTCCGTATCCCTCTATTCCCATCCTATTCATGTATTTGACAAGATGCCCCTTAAATGTCACTATCGTCCCTGCTTCCACCACCTCCTCCGGCAGCGAGTTCCAGACACCCACTACCCTCTGAGTGAAAAACTTGCCTCATACATCTCCTTGCCCCTCGCACCTTAAACCTATGCCCCCGAGTAATTGGCCCCTCTACCCTGTGAAAAAGTCTCTGACTATCCACTCCGGCTGTGCCCCTCATAGTTTTGTAGACCTCTATCAGGTCGCCTCTCAACCCCCTTCGTTCCGGTGAGAACAAACCAAGTTTATTCAACCTCTCCTCATAGCTAAAACCCATAGTTTCATGGGTTCTGAGTCCAGTGTTAAAGTGGGTAAACTGCACTCACTGAGTATGGGGAATGGGGATCATCTTTCATTACTGTGGCTCTCATTCCATTTAACATTACCCTTTGAGTTCCGTATACTGCACTTGTCTGGTCAATGGGTGAGTGTTAGGTGACTGACTGACTACAGGGTTAAGATCAGGCAGTCTGGAGTTCAGGTTCGGTCATCCCAGGTCCATTCCTGGAACATTTTTTGATCAGTTAAATACCGAGATGTTTCCCTTAAGCATGTTTGTAAAAGCTTAACGTAGCCCAGCACTGTTAACTGTTGCGGCCCTTAAAGATTTTCCAGTACTGGATTCAGTACACATCATGGACCTGAAACCATTCTGTTTCTCTCTTCACAGATGCTTCCAGATCTGATGAGAATTTTCAGCATTTCCCATTTTCTAAAAGTATTCAGAATTGCAGCATCTATTCTGCACGTGTGGGTTTTTTTTTGGTGTTAGCTCGGGGGCTGGATTCTCTGTTTTTGGAACTATGTCCCCACGCCGGTGTCAAAACTGTGGACTATCATGCCAGAAAAACTGGCGTGAAAGGGCCACATATTCCTAGCTCTGCAGGGAGATAGCAGGGATCCGGCGTAAATCCAGCTTTTGCGGCAGATACAGGTCGGAGGCCGCACCATGCTCCATGGCAGACTCAGACCAGAAATTCTCGATACTTCACCTTCCTCCAAATCCTCCCTTGACTCCTTTCTTCTCCTGTCTCTTTCCTATCCCACACCACATTCTTTCTCTTCCCGCTTCCATGCCCCATTTTAAGATGCATTTAGACAGATATATGAACGGGCGGGGAACAGAGGGAAGTAGATCCTTGGAAAATAGGCAACAGGTTTAGATAAAGGATCTGGATCAGCGCAGGCTAGGAGGGCCGAAGGGCCTGTTCCTGTGCTGTAATTTTCTTTGTTCTTTGTTCATTCTCCCCATCCTTTCTGCTCCCTCATTATCCAGCCTCCATTAAATTTCATCTGTCCATTCAACCACCCTCTCTCTATCCTTTTTGAGGTCTATTAGTATTCTCCTCACAGTTCACAATACTTCCAAGTCTTGCACCATCTTTCTATATACTCTCCCCTTGCTTGGACAGTGTGGTTGCAGTAACACTCAAGTTTAACACCATCCAGGATAAAGCAGCCCGCTTGATTGGAATCACTTCCACAAACATTCACTCCCTCCACCACCGTCACCCAGTAGCAGCCGTGTGTACCATCTGCAAAATGCATTGCAAGAACTCATCGAGGTTCCTTACGTAGCACCTTTCAAACCCACGACTGCTACTATCTAGAAGGACAAGAGCGGCTGATTCCTGGCAAACCCCACCACCTGGAAGTTCCCCTCCATGCAACTCTCCATCCTGACTTGGAAATATATCGCTGCTCCTTCACTGTCGCTGGGTCAAAATCCTGGAGCTCCCTTCCTAACAGCACAAAGGGTGTACCTACACATCAGGACTGCAGCAGTTCAAGAAGGCAACTCACCACCACCTTCTTAAGGGCAACAAGGATGGGCAATAAATGCTGGCCTAACCAGCGACGCTCACATCCCGTAAATGATTGATAAAATCAGAAGTAAGTAAAGTTTTCTGTAACTCCTATTTTTAATCGTCTTGAATTAAATAATTAAATGGATGCATAATGAAATTCTAGCAATGTTAAAGACTAATCATTAAAAACACCACATGGTTTAAAATAAAATGCTAATAGGCATTGATATTTTTCATTTTAAAAATGCATTATTTTTCTGACATTTGGGGACTCAAATACTTAATCCATAGGAAGACGATGGAATAGTTGATTTCGAAATGCTATGGCCAACATATTTTCTCAGAATTACTGCACCTCAAAGTTTGCCACTTCATCGCTGATGATGTCTCTCCTGCAGATGCCACTAAAATTACTACACACTAAACAATTGTTTTTTAATAGAATTTACAGTGCAGAAGGAGGCCACTCGGCCCATAGAGTCTGCACTGGCCCTAGGAAAGAGCACCCTACCCAAGCCCACACCACCATCCGATTTGGACACTGAGGGGCAATTTAGCATGGCCAATCCACCTAGCCTGCACATCTTTGGACTGTGGGAGGAAACTGGAGCACCCAGAGGAAACCCATGCAAACACGGGGAGAACGTGCAGACTCCACACAGACAGTGACCCAAGCTGGGAATTGAATCTGGGACCCTGGAGCTGTGAAGCAACTGTGCTACCGTGCCACCCTGAATTATTTCAGCAGCAGAGTGGGTTGATGGGAGGGTGAGGTCTTTGAGCGGAGTGGATATTTAATGTGATACTGGGTCTGTCCTTCCTCAGAGGCCAGGTCACTGTGATATTTCTACTGCACTACTCCAAGGACATCTGCAGTTGTCTGCCAGGCCTGCTGCAGACCTTGTACATTAAAATGTCTGATGCACTATCAATTACGCAAAGATGAGAGTAGGATAGAATCAAGGCTTTATTACACTGAGATGTGTGGCCTCCTACAGCAGCTGACAAAATGGCTGCTGTACGGGGAACACACATATTTATACTCCGCCTACTGGGCGGAGCCAGCAGGCAGGGATCTACCCCCGTACCTGTAGTACAGGGGCCTTACCATAAAGCACCTATATCAACATCCTACATATACAATATATACATCAGTGGTGACTACCAGATTCACACCCTGTTAAAAAAATGAGTCCGGCGGTGGTGGTGGAGAACTATATACAGAAAGTTGTGTTTAAAAGTATAGATAAATTCAGGCAGTCTGGTGCCTTGATCTGTGGTCGAGAGCGTCATAGTGCTGGTGGCGACTCCGGCGGCGGCTTGGTCTTCGGTGACTCCGGAAGCGTGTCGAAATCCTCTTCATCCCCGGGTGTGAGCAAGGGGAGGGCAGAGTGTCCCGGAGCGGGGGCTGCGGTGGGGTGCGCCGGGGGAAGGGAGGGTGGCGCCGGGGCGGAGGGGTGGGGTGTGTGGAACCAGCTGGTGCCAGGTCCCTGAGGGAGACGGTGTCTTGGCAGTCGTTGGGGTACGCTACGTAAGCGTACTGCGGGTTGGCGTGAAGTAACTGTACCCTCTCAACCAATGGGTCCGCCTTGTGAAGTCAAACATGTCTACGGAGGAGAATGGGTCCTGGAGCTGCCAGCATTGTCGGGAGCGAAACCCCGGAGGTGGACTTCCTAGGGAAGGCAAAGAGACGTTCATGTGGGGTTTCATTAGTCGTGGTGCACAGGAGCGACCGAATGGAGTGAAGGGCGTCGGGGAGGACCTCCTGCCAGCAGGAGGCTGGGAGATTTCTGGACCGTAGGGCCAGCAGACCATCCCATTCTCCCTCTCCACCTGCCCGTTTCCCCGGGGGTTGTAGCTGGTCGGCCTGCTTGAAGCAATGACCCTGTTGAGCAGGTACTGGCGCAGCTCATCGCTCATAAATGAGGATCCCCGGTCACTGTGGACGTAGGAAGTGAAGCCGAACGGAGTGAAGATGGTGTCGAGGGCTTTGATGAGGGTGGCAGACATCATATCGGGGCACTGGACGGCAAAAATGAATCGGGAATATTCATTGACCACATCGAGAAAGTACGTGTTGCGGTCGGTGGAGGGGAGGGGCCCTTTGAAGTCCACACTAAGGCATTCAAAGGGGCGGGAGGTCTTCACCAGGCACGCATGGTCTGGCTGGTAATAGTGCGGTTTACACTCCGCGCAGACCTGGCAGTCTCTGGTGATCCCCTGACCTCCTCGATGGAGTGGGGCAGGTTGCGGGCCTTGATGAAATGGTAAAAACGTGTGGCCCTGGGTGACAGAGGTTGTCGTGCAGGGTCCGGAGTCGGTCCACTTGTGCGCTGGCACATGTACCTCGGGATAGGGCATCGGGGGCTGGTTGAGCTTACCGGGGAAATACAATATCTCATAGTTGTAGGAGGAGAGCTCCATCCTCCACCTCAAGATTTTATCGTTTTTGATCTTGCCCTTCTGTGTGTTGTTAAACATGAAGGTAGCCAACCGTTGGTCGGTGAGGAAAGTGAATCTCCTGCCGGCTAGGTAATGCCTCCAATGCAGCACAGCTTCTACGATGGTTTGGGCCTCTTTTTTCGACGGAGGAGTGCCGAATTTCGGAGGCATGGAGGGTGCGGGAAAAGAATGCCACGGGCCTGCCTGCCTGGTTGAGGTTGGCGGCCAGAGCGACGTCTGATGCATCGCTCTTGACTTGGAATGGTAACGTCTCGTCGACTGCGTGCATCGCGGCCTTGGCAATGTCGGCCTTGATACGGTTGAAGGCCTGGTAAGCCTAGGCTGTCAGAGGAAAAACAATGGATTGAATGAGTGGGCGGGCCTTGTCCGCATAGTTTGGGACCCACTGGGCGTAATATGAAAAGAACCACAGGCATCGTTTGAGGGACTTGGGCAGAGGGGGAGGGGGAGTTCCATGAGGGGGCGTATGCGATCGGGGTCGGGCCCCAAAACTCCGTTCTGGACCACATAGCCGAGGATGGCTAAGTGGTTCGTGCTGAACACGCACTTCTCTGGTTTAGCTCACAAGGCTAAATCGCTGGCTTTTAAAGCAGACCAAGCAGGCCAGCAGCACGGCTCATTTCCTGTACCAGCCTCCCCGGACAGGTGCCGGAATGTGGGGACTAGGGGCTTTTCACAGTAACTTCATTGAAGCCTACTCGTGACAATAAGCGTTTTTCACTTTTCATTTCCTTGTTATACATGAGGTTGAGGTGAGTGGCGGTGAGGAGAAATTTGGCAAGGTTGGTGTCATGGTCCTGCTTATTGTGGCCGCAGATGGTGACATTGTCCAGGTACGGAAAAGTGGCCCGCAGTCCGTACCGGTCAAACATTCGGTCCATTTCCCGTTCGAAGACCGAGACCCCATTGGTGACGCCGAACGGGACCTTAGCAAAGTGGTAAAGGCGACTGTCACGCAGTGTATGGGCGGTCCGCCTTGCGGATGGGGAGCTGGTTGTAGGCAGATTTCAGGTCCACTGTTGAGAAGACCCGGTACTGTGCAATCTGATTGACCATATCAGGTATGCGTGGGAGGAGGTACGCGTCGAGCTGCGTGTACCGATTGATGGTCTGACTGTAGTCAATGACCATTCTGTTTTTCTCCCCAGTTTTGACCACTACCACTTGGGCTGTCCAGGGGCTGTTGCTGGCTTCGATGGTGCCTTCCCGAAGCAGCCGCTGGACTTCAGACCTGATGAAGGACCTGTCCTGGGCGCTGTACCGTCTGCTCCTGGTGGCGATGGGTTTGCAATCTGGGGTTAAGTTTGCAAAAAGGGAAGGCGGGTCGACCTTAAGGGTCGCGAGGCCGCACACGGTAAGGGGTGGTAGGGGCCCGCCGAATTTCAGGGTTAGGCTCTGGAGGTTCCACCGGAAGCCCAGACCGATTAGCAAGGCAGCACAGAGGTTGGGGAGGACGTAGAGGCAGAAGCCGCTGAACACCATGCCCTGGACAGTGAGGGTGGCGATGCAGTACCCCCAGATCGCCACGGAGTGGGATCCGGAGGCTAGCGAAATTCTCTGGTTAGCGTGGTGTACCGCAAGGGAGCAGCGCCTTACCGTATCAGGGTGAATGAAGCTCTCAGTGCTCCTGGAGTCCAGCAGGCAGGTGATCTCGTGACCATTGACCTTCACGTCAGTTGAAGCAGTCGCGACGTTGTGTGGTCGAGACTGGTCCATCGTGACCGAGGCGAGACGCGGCTGGTTGTCGGTTGTTGCAGGCGATGAGCGGACGGATGAGGTGCCCGACGCGCAGGGGTCCTGAGTCAGGTAAGATGGCGACACCCACGGGCTGCACGTGTTGTGGGGGAGGCAAGATAGCGGTGCCCAGGGGATGGTCCGAGGAGGGGAAGATGGCAGCGCCCACTGGCCGCACGTGGGGTGCGCCGGGACAATAGCGGCGATTGAGCGGGCCTGGCACACTGCAGCGAAATGTCCCTTCTTGCCACAGGCCTTGCAGAGAGCGCTCCGTGCCGGCGAGCGCTGTCGGGGGTGTTTTGACTGTCCGCAGAAGTAGCAATTGGGCCCTCCGGGGTTGGTTGACTGCCGCGCGGCACAGGCGTGGGGTTGACTGAGGGAGGTCGCTGATGATGTCGACGATGGGGTGGCCGTCTGCGGAGTTGACGATGCACAAGGGGGGGTGGGCCGCACGGTCGGGGGTATAGGCCTGAATGTTGCATGATGCGACCATTAGTGAGAGTGATAATTTTTGGTCGCCGCAGGGTCGAGCGTGGCCCATTCTAAGAGGCGCTGGCGGATGAAGTCAGACCCTATGCCCGTAACAAATGCATCTCTCATTAGCAAATTCGAGTGTTCCGTGGCCGAAATGGCCTGACAGTCACAGTCTCTAACTAGGGCGAGCAGGGCACGCCAGAAATCTTCCACCGACTCACCGGGAAGATGGCGCCGCATGGAGAGGAGTTGCCTGGCGTAGATTTTGTTAGTCCGCTGAGTGTAGTTTTCCTTCAGTAGCGCCATGGCATCTGTGTAGGTCGGCGCGTCCTGGATGAGTGGAAAGACGTTGGAGCTCAGCCGCGTGTAAAGCATCTGGAGCTTCTGTACTTCTAGTACAGTGTGGATGAGAGCTGTTGTTATGGCTTGTATAATAATAATCTTTATTATTGTCACCAGTAGGCTGCAATGAAAATCCCCTAGTCGCCACAACCCGGCGCCTGTTCGGGTACACGGAGGGAGAATTCAGAATGCCCAATTTACCTAACATCACGGGTGGATTCTCCGGCCGGAGGGCAGATCCGCCAGCAGGGGGAGACATTATTGGGGGCTGTGGGGCACTGTGGCGGGGCGCGGTCCGGGGGGGCAGTCCGGCCGAAGAGGGGGGACTATTTTGTGGGCCGGGTCCACGAGCGGCCTCTGCCATTAAGCACAGTGCAGCCGCCGCAGGCTATTGCCGTGCGCATGCGCAGCCATGGACCCGGCAATTCTCCGGGGCGTATCAGCAGCTAGAGCCGGGTGCTCTATGCTGCCGTCCTGCTAGCCCCCACAAAACGGGGAATCGGTGTTTTCCTGGCCGTTCCCACGCCGGCTTGGGGACATAGCCCCAGAATTTGAGAATCCAGCCCCACGTCTTTCGGGACTTGTGGGAGGAAACCAGAGCACCCGGAGGAAACCCGTGTATACTCCTCACAGACAGTGATGCAAGCCTGGAATTGAACCCGGGTCCCTGGCACTGTGAAGCAACTGTGTTAACCACTGTGCCACCGTGCCGCCCATCCTGTCTGCTTGGCACAGCAAATATAATTATATTCTATGCTGTGCTTTGTAGGAGCACAAGTCAACAGGGAAGCTAGTCTTGCTCACACATTCTTCATTTCACTACTGGTCCCTGTGAGGTCACAATGGGGATCTTTAGCTCACTGGGCTAAATCGCTGGCTTTGAAAGCAGACCAAGGCAGGCCAGCAGCACGGTTCGATTCCCGTAACAGCCTCCCCGAACAGGCGCCGGAATGTGGCGACTAGGCACTTTTCACAGTAACTTCATTTCTAGCCTACTCGTGACAATAAGCAATTTTCATTTCATTACAAAGCACATCCAGACAGCTTGTGCAACTATCATAATCACCTTCCACATTAACGAACAATTTGAACATCATCCTCAATGCCGAGGCACTGCCCAAGATGAAGATTCACAGAGTGACTTTAGCACAGTAAAATGTTCCAATGCAAGTCGCAGGCACTAAACAAAACCTGACACCAACCCACAACAGGCAGATGAGGGAAGATGATCAAAGGCTCGGTCGAGGTAGACTTCAAGGAGCGTCCTGAAGAGCAAGGGAGAGGCAGAACAGCAGAGAGCCTGAGGGAGGATATTCCAGAGTTTGGTGCCTCAGTAAATGTAGTCACAGTGCCCAATGCTGCAGTAAGAAAGTCAAGAGAGCTGCTGAAGAGGCAAGAACAAGAAAAGCTCAAATAGGAAAAGGAAAATCACTTATTGTCATGAGTAGGCTTCAATGAAGTTACTGTGAAAAGCCCCTAGTCGCCACATTCCGGCGCCTGTCCGGGGAGGCTGGTACAGGAATCGAACCGTGCTGCTGGCCTGCTTGGTCTGCTTTCAAAGCCAGCGATTTAGCCTTGTGAGCTAAACCAGCCCCAACCAAATACCATGTGGGATCATAGAATTTACAGTGCGGTAGGAGGCCATTCGGCCCATCGAGTTTGCTCCAGCCCTTGGAAAGAGCACCCCACTGAACCCCATCCCCGCAACACCACCCAACCCTTTGGGACACTAAGGACATTTTGGGCAGCACAGTAGCATTGTGGTTAGCGCTATGGCTTCACAGCGCCAGGGTCCCAGGTTCGATTCCCTACTTGGGTCACTGTCTGTGCGGAGTCTGTACATTCTCCCCATGTCTGCATGGGTTTCCTCCCGGTGCTCTGGTTTCCTCCCACAAGTCCTGAAAGACATGCTATTAGGTAATTTGGACTTTCTGAATTCACCCTCTATGTACCCAAACAGGCGCTGGAATGTGGCGACGAAGGGCTTTTCACAGTAACTTTGTTGCAGTGTTAATACAGGCCTACTTGTGACAATGAAGATTATAAAAAAAACAAAGATTATAAAAAAATCTAGAATGGCCAATCCACCTAACCTGCACATCTTTGGACTGTAGGAGGATACCGGAGCACCCGGAGGAAACACACGCAGACATGGGGAGAGCGTGCAGACTCCACACAGACAGTGACCCAAGCCGGGAATCGAACCTGGGAGCTGTGAAGTGACAGTGCTAATCACTGTGCTACCATGCCAGATAGTGGGGCTGGAGGAGCTTCCAGAGATAGGATAAGGTGAGGCTGTGGAGGGATTTGAAAAGTGATGGTCTGAGAACTAATGAAAGGTAACACCCTCTTCTAAATGACCAAAACCTCTGGTTTGCATGTCTCAGATCTGCTTCTTGGAGTTGGGATATCAGTTATTTAAAGGATTGGCTTGCTGATCTTGTTGTATATCTCCCTACGAAGAAAAAGACACTTGAGTAGGTCGGTGCATGTGCGTTGTTGCTGGGAGATAGTACATGGTCTATTAACTGTATTTGTCATGCTGTGTATACCTGAGGTATCTTGCAGTGTAAAACTGTTACTTAACATTTAACAAAAATAAACATTAGTGAACCGTGAATGTTTGCAGTTGTTGCATATTACATGGTGCAAATGATAAGTACAAAGGCACAGACAAAATTACAACATAATATCTGCGCTGAATGCTTTGTTAGTTTATTTTGTGAAGATTTGTTCTGCTACAGTTCTTTTTTTTCATGAGAAAGAAATAAATAGGTGGCAACATTTGCCAGCTGCAGGAAAATTGAATATTGAAGGGATTTGGTGCTTGTGAGTGTGGACTCAGAGAGAAGGCAAATCAGTGCCTAATGTTGAAATATTTACCCAATTTACTGCATCTGTAACCAATCAGAAGAATACGTTTTCCATGTGTCGGATTTCCTTTCTCTTCAATGCAGATAGATTGCAGTCATCAGTGTTTAACTGTAGATCGATCATTTCAACAATGCACCTAAACTGCCAGCCACTCAATTCTGCACAGCGCACACATGTGCAGACATTTAAATTCATCAAAAGGTTCATTTACACATGGCTTTGAAGCAGCCCTCAAAGTTTATCCTTCTGAATCTGATGTAAACACACAGTTGCATTACCTGGCTTAGAGAATGACCACTTGTACTAGTTGTTGTTTGTGAATTAGAATTAACTGCCAGATCTCTTCCACCTCTCCTCCGCGCTACCCGCCCCACCCCCCACACCCCACACCACACCCTACACCACCGCCACACCCTGTGTGACCTTTTCACTTTCTCTAATGAGGCTTGAGTTGCAGGCTGCGTGTTTTTTCAGAAAGGTGCAAAGTTTGGTGTAGGAGCTTTACGCTTAACCGTAGTCGCAGATAGAGAAGAATATTCCCCTCCTCTCGCTGAACAGGACTCTTCCTCTATTCTCCTCACCCACACTGGCATTCCTGAAGCCGTATCCTCCTCTTGGCTTCTCTCTCTCTCTTGTCCTTGTTCCCTCTGTGGACTGTGTCCACTCATTCTCTGCTGTCCATTTATTCCCTATTTCCAAATCCTTTGACACATAGAACATAGAACAGTACAGCACAGAACAGGCCCTTCGGCCCTTGATGCTGTGCCGAGCAATGGTCACCCTACTCAAGTCAATGTATCCACCCTATACCAGTAACCCAACACCCCCCCCCCCCCCCCCCCAACATTATTTTTTAGGACACTAAGGGAAATTTAGCATAGCCAATCCACCTAACCCGCACATCTTTGGACTGTGGGAGGAAACCGGAGCACCCGGAGGAAACCCACGCACACACGGGGAGGACGTGCAGACTCCGCACAGGCAGTGACCTAGCCGGGAATCGAACCTGGGACCCTGGAGCTATGAAGCATTTATGCTAACCACCATGCTACCGTGCTGCCCCATCTTCATCTTCAGCTCCAGTTGTTCATCTCCAATTCTTTTTGGGGTTCTGTCTCAAAGTTATCTCTGCTTCCTCTCAAGGAGATTACATTTGTGGTATAGAATCACCCATAACTGGAGAACAAAACTAAAGCAATTGCTTTAGTGATTAAAGGTGGGATTCTCCAGTCTCATCTGTGACGGGACCCATTGCGAGCGGGAAAGAAAATTTGGCGTTCCGGCCAAAACTCCATTCACTCTCACCGGCACCGGAAAATCCCAGTTGCGAACAAGGACGGAATATTTTGGCCTATGTGTATGGCTTTGCTTTGACAGGATTTGCATAAGTCACCAGCAGGACAAGGAGAGGTAACTGGGAGATTAGCGTTTTGAAAGTGTCTACCGTGCCTTTTGGGGAAAAAAAGTACAATTGTCCCATTGAGTTCCCTGTCACTCCAATACCTAGTCATTTCCACAGGAGGCGATCTCAGGGTTCTGCTATTGCATCCAAAACTGCCCAAACTTCATGCACCAACATGAGCAGTGACTTTCGATGAGTTTTTTGATCATGGACGGTATCACAGCTGATCCTGATTCTGTTCCTGTTCAGAACTGAGAACAAACATGTTCACTTTCCAGTAAGGAGGTTGGGGTGGGGGTTGGGGGGTGTGGTTAGTGGATATACATGGCAATGCTGAAATTTGGTGGAATCTTTTGTCCCCTTTCCTTCTTAGCCTGGGGACAGACTCCAACTGCAATGTCCTACCTCTTCCCCTGATCGAGAAAGCTAACGTAGAGGGCCCTAGGCCATTTGGTCTCTGCAGCACATTGATTTATTCATCTATGAGCAGAGTATCTCTGCCCCAACCTTACCTTGTGAAACACCTGAGTTCCTGCACGGGCTGAATTAAAGATGCGGTACTGAAAATAACTGGCAAAGAATAATTTGTGTTAAATCGACGGTTGGAGTTAATGGAATATTCATCCTTGGATCCTGTATCATGGAGGTCAGTATCAGGGATCTTGCTGTCTGCAGCCAGCCTAATTAACCATTCTAGAAAACACCCCTGAAGGTAAACACCAGGAAGGTTATTTTTAAAGGATAAAGATTTGCCGAAATGTGGAGCTGGGAGATGTCGAGCGGAATTTACGCACCACCCCACCGCGTGTTTTTGGGTGGCAACGGGATCTATCAACCCCACCGTTGTCAACGGGATTGGTCCCCGCGTCACCAGGAAAACGCGTACGTCGGCGTGGGACCAGAATTTCCCGCTGGAGTGAGCAGCCCGTAAATCCCATCCATAGAAGTTCTATTCCAACACCACTGCAATGCCAAAGACCAGTGCTGGCCCATCCCAATTTCTTCCCTCCTCCCTTCCAGGTAGGTGTGCCAACTTTCCATATTTACTCCAGAGTTTTCAGGTCTATTGATTCCCCCATCACTCCAATCCGTGGAGGGGCGTGCTGGATGCAAACCAGGAGAAAAATCATAGGGGGATTAAAAAAAAACCTTTCAATGCTTTTGTTCATTGTATGTAAATAAATTGGAGTTGAAAAAGAAAGGACTGAATGATTCTTGACTTCCAAGTCAAAAACGAGCTAATGAAGAAGCTATTCAATTTGCAATTGACTTGTGTGGAATCCCCACAGAGTGAACACACATGGAACAAAGGGTAGGATGCAAAAATACTGGTTTATTAACCCGTACACTTACTCTCTCCTCTTCCCGAAGGGTCACCCACCCTGACTTATACTCAGGGCGGTGATTTTACACTATGTGGGCTCACCTTGTTAAAGGGGAAGCATAGTTTGTACTCTGTGGAGGTCACTGGGAACTGGATGGTCCACACCTCGTGACTTTGCAGGTGTTGTAACAACATGCAAAGGTGCTATTGGGAATGGACATGTTGGTTGACCAATGAGTGGAATGAGGTAATCGGAGGCAGGAGGTCATGTGATGAAACCTCCAGGAATGCAACCAGCCAGAGTTGACAACCCTATTCCCAGCCCCTACCTGAAGGTCCGTGGTTGACCACACAGTGGCCCAAAATTGATCATCCTTTTTGTTGCTGAGTTGCCTAGGTTCACTCACAAAGTCTTTGCAACTTGCGAGTTTCAGGTAAATGGGGCCAGAGGCCCAATATCAGGCTAGGCTCAGGCCTACCCATTCTGGCACAAAGCTTGTTCCAATTTCACGGAAATGGTGCTTTTTCACGATTTAATATCAACGAGCTGGTATAGATTTCTCCATTAATGTACTCCCATTGTCCAATCCTATTTAGATAATCATTGCAAAGTGGTGTAATAAGTAATTAGTTTACTTTGTGTATATATAAAATACAGAAACTGGTTTTATAACATTAACTTATAGTTGAAGTCAGTAAAATGGCATTCTACCTTTTTACCTCCCAGGGGCTTATGTGAGTAGTTTAATTGGTTCTTTTGAAGGAACTGCAGGGAAAGAAGTGAAAAGCTATCAAATAAAATGTCACCTGTTTCCTTTTCATATTCTAATTCATGTGGGCTTGAATTTGGGAGCATGTTCTTAAGTAGGAATGCAGCTCCAAGTACATAGATTAAAAGCTGTGTATGGCCACTATACATAAAATCACAACCGTAAATCGTGAATTTCTTTTTTCTCTCATTGTGAGAGCTAAAAATAATCCCTAATTAGACTTCATTCAACTTTTACAATGTAAATTTGATTGTACTTAAATCAAATCAAGTGCTATTAACATTGGGTGCAGCAATTCATTTTGTCAATACCAGTAGCAATCATTGCTTTTTAAAATTTGAACCTATTCCTTAAAAAAAAATCTCCTGTCATTGTAAAATTGACAAGTACTTTGGTGTAAATCGTCACTCATCTTGAATACTTAATTAGACCCTGTCTCTTCTCTGTGACAATTGTTCTTTACATTTACAAGAAAGCATAGTAGATCAGTTAATTTTTAAGGCATAAGCGTTGCTCTGTAACTACTGTAAGGAAAATAAACTGGTGTTCTGTGACATCGTTTGCCATTTCACGCCATCGTCTGACGGCAGGAGCAATAAAGAATTGGTGACAGAGGTTTTTCTTTAAAAAATCACCGCACCAAATCAAAATTATGCGATTGCAGGCCAAGGATTTGAGGCAGCAGTTCATTCCAAAGCTACAGATGGCTGGCAAACTGCTGAAGCTGAACTCGCATGGTTCAGGGGGTATAATCACTTCAATTGGATTGATGCCCTGTAATCAATTCCCACTTTCTTGTTCCATTACTTTTCTTTGGTCTTAAATTGTATTTTCATTTTGAGTAAGCCACCCGCGTCTGTGTCTGTCCTCCATCGTGGGGACAGCGTGTGGGACTCTGAAGCCTGTGGACATCTCCATGACCGCTGCCAATGCCGAGACTTTGGTTGATTAGCTTGCCAGCGTCCTTTGAAAGTGCGGGGAGGTTGTCGATCTCTTCACCTCACCAGCCTTAACCTGACCCCGTCCCAAACCCAGGTCCTTCCATTCCTTTCCTCCCGTCTTAGATTACAAGCAGGAGGAATTGTCCCAGAAGGAAAAAAAAAACAGTGAAGACGGCAAAATAAGAACACTGGTCCAAACTGCTTATTTCCTATTGGGTTGCCATTTAATCATCTCAATTTGGCCAGCAATGGCTTGAGGTTTTTTTTTCTGAAAAAAGGCAAAAAAACAAACAACACTTCACCTAATAAATTAAGAATTAACAAAACGTTGCTGCTTTTGAGCTTGATTTCTTGTTAAGTCAACAATTTTTCACTTTGAATCCATGACCCCGTGTGAAGGTTCATTCACCATAACATCGCAGCTTGAATCATGGCCTCGTGTACAATGTAAATACAGAACAGAATGAATAGCAATATTTATTCAGCTGTAAACGACAGTAACAACTTAGTTTGAGCATATTTATTTAAGTGTGCTATGAATAATCATAGTGCATGGACTCACAAACTATGAGAAGCTGTTGAATTTGATTATGAATCTGATTAGGTATTCATCTTGCAAAATCTACTAACAGTACAGAAGTACAAAATGGCTGACAATTAGCTACTGAGGATGAACTGCTGAATGAAATGGAAATACATGGCAGAGAAGATAAAATGGAAAGGTAAATGAACAAGACTTAATTCTAATTAGGAGTAGCTCTGATTATGTTAATGTTCAGGGAAGTACCCAGTTACAGCTCAGTTGGACTGAAAACACACTTAACTCTTAGTTAAAATCCTTTTGGTTGGCTGCAAATTAAAGGCAGTCAGGTTATGTAAGATACCCTGCAATAGTAATGCAGGACAGAAGTATATCGATCACATTTGAAAAGAAAAGGATACATAAAGCAGCAGGAGATTCATTAGAATGAGCTTAATAAAGCACAAAGGCTTACAGGCAAATGTGAGGGAAAATATATCCATCAAACACAATTAGATGCTCATATTTCTCATGAGAGTGTAAGACTCGAGGAAAAAGATTAACAAAATTAACGTTTTCTCATCAATAGACACTGGAAACATTGCAAATTATTATTAGCTTGAAAGGCGTACCACACAAAAAGAGACAGCATTTCTTTTGACAGAAAAGAGCCATATTTGTGTTCTGTGATTTCTCTATTTAATATCTGAATCATAACCCTGATAAATTTATATCATTTCAGCCTTAAACCCTTTATGTGGATTCCTTTTTCACAACATTCTTATTTGGTAATATCTTTAGTTGCATCATTTTCTGCAACAAAGGCTTGCTCGGAATATTGACAATGATGCGTACAAAATCCTCTTAAAAGACACACATGTATAATGAATGCACGTTTGTACTATTATGTGTTTAATAAGCACAGCACCATGGATCATTATTTGGACACGTCTAACTCTCACCCAATTTTTATTTTTACAATTCAGCAGGCTGTGTTAAAATGTGAAACAAAACATGCTGAGACAGCAGCATTTTGAGCATTTTAGTTCTGGGTGTCCAAAAACCAGTGTTACATTCCATTTTATTCCCGAAATCCATGAATTCGCTTGAGAGACTTGTTCATTCTGAGCTGTAAAGAATTCTTAAAGATCTAGCATTACTGCATTGAACTTTTATTTGTTTACTTTTCTATATATATATATATATTGGTTTTTATATTTATGTTCATATTGTGTGAGGGGCTTTAAATGCACTCAGAAATTTATAGCATATACTATGCATGTTTCATAATAGATTGTAGTAGTAGGCTTTGTTAGTAACCTCCTGTAAAAAGCTAAACCAGATTCTGCATTTCGTTATTGACTGACCAGTGATACAGGACAACACACAATCCGAGGGCATTGTTTAAATCGAACTGCAACTGGGTGCAAACTGTATTAACTAAGGAGCTAAAAGATGACATGCTGTATGTTCGATACATTTAGCACTCAAAAGACACAGATATGTTAATGGATGATTTGGGGGAAAAAAGATACTCATTATGAAAAATTGCATGGGTCTTTGTCCAGTATTATGCTGTTCAAGAAGCTCCTTTACTTGTGATGTGTCAGAGCACATATGTAATAACATTAGGCCGTGATGCTGGTGTTAATGAGCACAACTGCTGCCATGGTAATGAAGCAAGCTTCTGCTCTGCATTTCACAGATTATCAATAAATGCAATAAACAACAGAATTTACTTTTATTTGAAAAGGCCATAGTAATCCAGATCATTGGCATTTATAAGATCCACCCCACTCCCCAACCCCACTGCCCCGCTCCCTTTTATATAAGAGAAAGAGACATTACATACTTAATGAAATGACCCGGCCTCATATAACCTGACCAGGGTAGTGCTCTGGAGACAGATCACTACATCCCCAGGACTTCAGTCCTTCCTGCAGAATGAACTGATGATGGAAGTGCATCCCTGCTGGGAAAAGAAAGCAGAGCTTCTATGAACCACATCATTCACTCTAACACCCTGTGGCATTTCATAATACTTTAACACCTGTGTCCATCAAAGTTGCCCACATATAATTTCTGCCCCAGTTATGGTGAACTTTGTAATTTCACTGACTGACAGTCTAATATCTGTTTGGTTTCACATCTGACAATCATTGTAGATAGGCCTGCTTGAACAAAGTCAAAGCATTAAAGTGACAGCCATTATTTTGCAGCTTTGGAAATCAGTGTTAAGGTTCATAGGAAATGCATTCTACTAAGATCCTTTGTTTACTCCAGATGACACAATACAAAAAAGATTACATTAAAATGCAGGGTTCACCGCAGCAATCTCTCTTTTACCAGCCTCTCAAGAGTGGGGCGGAGGGGGGTGATTTCTATTTTGTCGAGGTAAAATATGTTGTCCCTTAAAATAATAAAACAAATGAGAACTGTAGATTTTATCAGACATGTTAAGGTACCGCTGTACTTAGAATAGAACTGACAGTAAAATGCTTGGCATATTAAAGAAGCTCTCTTCTGAAGAAGTAATCTGTCCACAAAATATGTGCGCCGTAGTGTTAGCTTACTTTTGACAGTAGAATCGTGCCAAGGCGTTTGCTAACCTATCATTTATTTTCTTGAAATCTGAGATTACCCTGTTAACTTAAGTGTTTTAAAACAATTGAGTTTCTTTTCCCGTCAAGGTTTTGCGAATTAAGAAATGCTTGGTGGTTTTCTAATTTCCCTTGATTTACTTCAAGAATGTGAACATTGTGCACAATCATGTTCGCAGGTATTATTTCAAGAAGACGGATGCTCTCTTGAGTTTAGCAAAAGGCATTCAGAATTGACAAGAAAATGAAAATATTGCATTTTCCGAGGAGGTAATGCAGGATAATGTAGGATATTGTGAAGTATTCGACAACAGATGCCCTGCAGTATCGCACAACACTGCCGTTGCTCTTGGAGAATGCTGCCTTGTTTAAGAAACCTGGCTGCAGTTTTTTTTTAAATCCTTAAACGTTTGCCGTCCAAACGTGTAATGAAACAATGGGAAATAATTAATTATAATCTATTGAGCCTAAAGAGCAAAACGTGCTTAAAGGAGTGATGACCCTTCAGATTCATGCACGCTCCAGAGAATAAACTATTCATTTTTAGCCAGTGGACATCTATGGGAGTAAGTGTGCAGTTGGCACTGCACAAGATATGCATATTGGTTTACAAGTATGGTGACATGTCTTTTTAAAGCTGGCACAAAGATTGTGGCATATTTGTGATTAAGGAAGCTGTTGGAATCACTTCTCAGCAGTACATTCAGGGAGGTGGAAACATTTGAGAGAGGAAAACAAAGATCAGGACGTGCTGAAACATCAAAAATTATTTTAAAAAATACAAAACTTAAGTAGTTATCATCAAGGAAGCATTTTGGCAGGAAACAGAAATAAAATTAGTTTTCCAGGGCCAGAAAGGTTTTTAAGCAAAAGTTTTGACTTGGTGCACCTTTAAAAGCTCAGTTATACTTCATTAACAAGGCATTATTTTGTTTTGGGGGTAGGTGGTCATCGGGGGGGTGGGTGGGGGAGGGAGTTGTTGGGCAGTGCAGAGGTGTGTTAACAGCAATATTACAGTGTAGAAGGAGAAGATCTTGTCAGTTCAGTCACTTTTAAAGATCAACAGGGAACATCAACAGCGCATCCGCTGGAGGATCAGGGAAGATTTGATTGCAACTTCTGGATTCCAGGGCTGAATTGTCAGGCATCCGGCAAGGGTGGGAATGGAAGCAGATGGGGTCCGAAAATCAGAGTTCTTCTGTAAAAAAAAATAACATTAAGCTGCCCCCCCCCCCCCCCCCCCCCCCTCTCTCTCCCCCTCGTTGCTGTGAGGCAAATACAATAGTCAGGAATCAGGTTGGTTGGAGTGAACTGACTGTGATTGATTTGAGAGCCAGAGACACCAACAATATCACTCCAGGTAAGGGCGAACAAAATTTACTTGGTGTGGCTGTGAGATCCTAAAAATAAAATAAAGCAAAGCGCTTAACTTTGCTGACAGACTATGTAAAATATATAGCAGACAGATTTAGCAGTGAATCATCATGTCTGACATGCAGACGTTCTCTCTCCCTTTCATATTACCACCTTGAATGCCAACTGTTACATAGAATAATAAAGCAGGTCATTCAGACTCCCTTCAATCGGCCACCTCTCTTAAATTTTTTTCCTGCAATGTCTATGGTCGCATTTAAATGGCCCTACTTTGCAGGAGGGTTTTGACGGGGAGAGGAACCAGTCCTGTGCATTTCCAGAATTCCACTTTCCAATATTGAGCATTTACATTTCAGCACAGTTCAGCTTTCAATGAGTTTATTAAAAGTGGTTTATTTACTAAAGATACACAGGGAATCCCAGCTTTTACAGAATTATTGCCTCAAGGATCACATTCGGAGACACAAATGGATACACGCAAAATATATCTTCAGTGAATTATTTTGCTCTACGCAGAAAGGAATAAAGATATCATCTACAATTCCTTCTGCACTATTCTACATGTGCAATATTTGTGTCAATATTATCTGGCCTTACAACTTCTGTGCTGACAGTGCCTTGGTGGCCTATTTGTACTGCAGGTTGGAAGATTATGAGGGATAACCCAGCAATACTTAAAGTCACAGATTATGTGTGGCTTCCCATAAATTTACAAACACAATGGATCGGATTTAGCTGTTGCAACAATGGTTTGACACAAGTGCAGCTGTGAAACTGAGGGCAACTTCTGGTGTCTGCGTATTCACAGCAAAAAATCAAGGACTGGATTGTTGCATCGAAAGTAAGAAATAGGAGGCAGGGCTGTCTCTGTGGGCAACAGTCATTAACCTGTGATTTACACAGGACACCGCTTTAATTGACATGGGGTTAGGTTTGCTATCAAATGGGCTCTCGAAGGTAGAGGGGCGATCAGAGGCCTTCCAGTTTGAGCGGAGCAATGGGCGGTAAGTAAGAGAGCGGGCATTTCAACATGGACGCACGTTCACCATAATTTTTTTCAATCTTTAAGTAAAAAAGGTCTACAGGCAGTCAGGCCACCACTGTGGAGGGCAGAGTGGAGATGCCTCTTCAGCTCTCTTCCTGAACCCAGACAAGTGAGGTGGGCCTTCAGGCCTGCTTGGAGTGCTGGCCCCCTGCTCTGTTAATGGGTGTCCACCGCTGGGCACCTAAAATGGCCCCCGCTGTTGGGAAACGTTGGAGGGCAACTGAAATATCCCAGTCCACTTTCTTTACAGGCCTTAATTTGACCCTTAATCAGCCTAATAGACTATTTGCTGTGTGGGGCTGGGTAGGCCTGCCAGCTCCAGACCCTCTTCTGCTAGCTCCGGGAATGGTTTTGGAAAGCCAACATAGACAGAAATCTAAAAATGACTGAACTGACGAGATCTTCCCCTTATACACTAGGGGCTTTTCACAGTAACTTAATTGAAGCCTACTTGTGACAATAAGCGATTATTATATTATTATTAATATTGCTGTTAACACAATACCACACTGCCCAACATAAAAGATTCACGAGCATGGTTCCAGGGATGAGGTACTTCAGTTATGTAGATGGCCAGGAGAAATCGAGATTGTTTTCCTTGGAGAAGAGAAGGCTAAAAGGAGATTTGATAGAGGTGTTCATGAGGAGATTGAATAGAGTAGATAGGGATGTTTCCATTGGTGGAATGATTCAAGAGCGAGACGGCTCAAATTTAAGGTATTTGCCAAAAGAAGCGAGGAGACAAGAGGTGAAACTTGTTCATGCTAACGAGTGAAGAGGATCTGGAGGCTCAGAAAGGGATACCAGCGATCTCGAGTTCAAGGATTAATCCCAAGTGTGTGGTCAGAGATTCGGCTCTAGGATCAGGCTCATCAGCTTCGCAAGGACCCACTGAACCTAGGACCAGTGACACTGAGTTTCTTGGGTGGATAACTATACTAATTAGCGAGTGATCACCGGAGAAGAAGGTGTTTGGATCTGGACTGTGCTGCCTAAGAGTGAGGTGGAGGCAGGTTCAATTGAGCCATTCAAGAGGGAATTAGTTATCTACAATGGAAGAATGTGCAGGGTTATGGGGAGAAGGTGGGGGCTGACACTAGATGCATTACTCATTCGGAGAGCAGGTACAGACACAACTGGCCGAATGGCCTTCTGATAATAATAATAATAACCTTTATTGTCACAAGTAGGCTTACATTAACACTGCAAGAAGTTACCGTGAAAAGACCCTAGTCATCACATTCCGGCGCCTGTTCGGGTACACGGAGGGAGAATTTAGAATGTCCAGCATGTCTTTTGGGACTTGTGAAAGGAAATCGGAGCACCCGGAGGAAAACCCACGCAAACACAGGGAGAACATGCAGACTCCGTACAGACAGTGACCCAACCCGGGAATCAAACCTGAGACCTTGGCGCTATGAAGCAACAGTGCTACCCACTGTGCTACCGTGCTCCTGTGCTGTAACAAACTTTATGAATTTATAGAAATTCCAAGAATTATCAGTGCCTTTTATCCCCTGGTTTGGGTCTGTGTGAATACTTCAAACTGGCTGCTTACCCATTTTGATAATATCCCATTTGCTGGAATCTTGGAAATTCCCTTAACTTTGCACCAGATTCAAATTAACATTAGGAAAGGAGAAATGGACACCACAGAGATTGCAGCTTTCTTCAGAGTCAGTTCTGTATTCAGCACATATGAGATAGCAGGCATGTTTTGCATGGTTTGTCTAGGTTACAGATGCAGGAGTATAAAACTGAAATGTAGTGGAGGACTCTGGCTCGATATAACACCGTATTGCAGATGGGTTATAGCTGTATCACACTTCCGGGCTAATGAAGTGCATCTGTCTATGTGCATTAATAACTAGAATTAGATTAGTAGGAAGGTACAGTCATTCCTATTTCCTATGAGTTTATCATGTATACGTTTTTCAGTAAAGCTATTGATGGTCTAGATGCTGAGGGTTAGCTGCTACATGCTTTTATATAGCACCTTTAAGTACTAGAATGTTGCAGGGCGCTTCAATGGAATAGAATCAAAAACTGACATATAACCACAAAAGAACATACAGAACATGTGGATAAAACCTTGGACAAAGAGAAATGTTTTAAGGAACGCTTTCAAGGGGGAGACTGGTAAAGAGTTGGAGAAGATTAGGGAGGGGTTTTGCCACGATTTGTGTTTTGTTGATGGTAAGCAGCATTTTTGGTGCTTCTTCTAAACTACTGGTACCATTTTATTCTTGCATGGAATGGTAGCATTTTTGGCAAGACCAGCACTCGCTGCCTTTCCCGAATTGCCCTTGAGAATGCGGTGGTGAGCCGCCATCTTGAGCCAGTGCAGTCCCTGGTGTAGATACGCCGGCAGTGCTGCAAGTGGGGGGGGGGGGGGGGAAGATCCAGGGTTTTGACCCAGCGAGAGTGAGGGGACGGTGATATAGTTCCAAGTACGTAGCTTGAAGGGACACTTACAGGTGGTGGTTTTCCTATGTATTTGCCACCTTCTTGCGGGTTTGGAAGGTACCCGCCACAGGAGCTTGGGCGAGTTGTGGGGTGGAGCGGGGGTGTAAAATTGGCGTTTTTGAGACAATGGACATGTATTACACAGCATTCTAGGCTGTAAAAACTAGTATAAAAAGGAAATGCAGTAGAGGAGTCAAGCCGGATACAACCCAGCAGAGGAGATGGGCTGGATACATCACACATCAACCTGGTATTTGAAACGAACTGATTAGAACACAGTATCCTGACACAAGGCAAGCAGATTACAACAGATCAAGATGGCTCAGGAGATGGACAGGATATAGGGCACATCAACAGACTGGATATAATAAGCCAATTGGTTAAAAACTTTGATTTATACTCTCAGTCCAATTCTCCCATTATTTTTGAAAGGGTGTGATCATACATAGAAAGACAGAAAAGAATATTCAGTGCTCAGTCAAAGATTTAAAGAGCGCTCCACTCTGTCGCTGACTTTCAGTCGAAGCAATGAATATTACAGATCCTGATTAAAATGAGCTCATTGTAAATCTGAGTAGTACACGAAGAGATTCGTTCTCTACAAAGTCTTAAGGTGGCACCTCGACGGCGGAAACAATAACTGATCCTAATTAGTGTGACTATGTGAACAACACAGGGTTGAAATATTCATTAATATGTTGTCCTTGATCACTGTTGTCTCATAAAAGAAATTGGAAACCCCCTGAGCATTACACAGACTTTGATAAGACGTTCTCTGTAGTGCCCATAATCAGTTACAGCTAAACAAAAACTCTGTGTTAATTAAAATGCATTTTATTGGCAGCGTATCCAGGCATAGCCCGATTCTGAATCTGACTACCTGAAATGCATATATTATTAATCACTACAAAAAAAATCAAATGAAATTAGAGTGGTTTTTGCTAATACGGCCATGTTGGTGCTGAAGAGATTTAGCTTCAACCCAATGCAGAGAGTCTTTTTATTAAATGCCTTTCTCCTTTATCAGCTCTCGCTGTGTGGGGCAATTGTGCTATACAATGGCTGCCTCCTCCCCAGCACACAACGTGACAGCAATGTCATCATTCTTTCCCTCAGTGCACATAATTACCTCACATATGGAAACCTGTGATAGCCTAAAGGCGTCGAGGAGAATAGAGAAAGTGTACAATCTGTCCACCGGCAGGCTTAATCCATAGGCAAAAAAAATGTCATTCGAAGAGCACCGGCTCTGTTGGGGGGCACGGGGAGGGGGCGGGGGAGGAAATAAAATTGCAGGTCAGACAGCTCTAGTCGCTGGGACTGCACTTAAGTAAATATCGTCATATTAATAGATTCTGGATAATTGTACAAGTAAATGCCCACAGAAGGCAGTTGACCTTAATTTCCTGCAGCACTGCCCTTCACCCGCCTCCGTGAGAAGATTTATTTTGGAAAATGTTATCACTATGCAACTACGATCCTAGCAACCATACATAGTTACATTTGTCAAATATTTGTGCCTCTGAAGCTGCTTCCTAATCAATGTTCCCTTCCTTCATTTTGCACAAAAGGTGATAATGAAAATCAGGTGCTTCCTTTCAGGGTTTTGTGCAGTTCAATCTCACTTATGATTACCTATTTTTAAACCACCTGCCCATGAAAGTTAACTGTTTTATTATGCTCAGAGATTGCAATGCTGGATTGGAAACGTGCTGCACATTCTTCTTTTCCTGTTTTTCTGTATGCGGGATGAGTGGTTGTCATGCCCCGGCGCTGATCGCCGTTTCCCGTTGAAGCCGCAGAATTCAACATTTATTTTGTTGCATCCAGGCAAAATAAAAGCATATGGAAGTAAAAATGTAAGGATGGCTTGACCCAATGCATTGGGTGAGATTCGCATGCTGCATTGATCGAAAGTCACTTCAAGGATGGGTTTTTGCAATCCCCAAAGTTCCGACCAAACACAAGGCCCCAGATCTGAACAGGATGGCCGGTTAGTTAGCCCAATTGGCCAGATGACAGGCCAACAGCACCGGGTTCAATTCACATCTGAACACGCATCACAGCCTGGTGTGGCAACTGCTCGGCCCAAGACTGCAAGAAACTTCAGAGAGTCGTGAACACAGCCCAGTCCATCACACAAACCTCCCATCCATTGACTCCATCTACACCTCCCGCTGCCTGGGGAAAGCGGGCAGCATAATCAAAGACCCCTCCCACCCGGCTTACTCACTCTTTCAACTTCTTTCATCGGGCAGGAGATACAAAAGTCTGAGAGCCCGCACAAACAGATTCACAAACAGCTTCTTCCCCGCTGTTACCAGACTCCTAAACGACCTGCTTATGGGCTGACCTGATTAATAATACACTCCTGTATGCTTCACCCGATGCCGGTGTCTGTGTATTTACATTGTGGACCTTGTGTTGCCCTTTTATGTATTTTCTTTTTATTTTATTTTCTTTTCATGCCCTATATGATCTCTGTAAGCTGTTCGCAGAAAAATACTTTTCACTGTACTGCGGTACACGTGACAATAAACATTTGGGCTGAGGTAGACTTGGGGGAGTTGCCTGTTAGTAAAATCACAACATTAGCCACGGTTCAGCGGCCCTCGAATAATTGAGGATTCTCTCTGGAGAAGAAGTGATCCTAAATGAGCAGCGTGAAAGAGGTTTTGTTAATGTCTAAAAAAAGGGATTGCATTATTTTTATTTGTTGATGGTGCACTATTAAATGCCACCTATGTACTATAAATTTTACAGTACTGGCAAACACGTATAATCGAGGTCTTCATTTTGACCATTTGCATGGTCAGAGTGCTGGATAAGTCTCATTGGGTTGTGATTTGGGCCGGCATTTGTTCCTGTAACTCCGAGGGCAGACGACAGTTTAGAAAGGTCCTGAGACCACTCAGCTCATTTGTTTCACTGGAGTGTCGTTCTTGTTATTATAAAATGGGGAATGTCGGGGGGGGGGGGGGGGGGGGGGGAACAATAGATAAACATGATCTACAGTAACAGGGTATGTGGTATTCTCATAAATGTAAAAACTGCAAAGGTTAATGTAATGTCTAGATCTGCCACTAGAGGGAGCTAGAGTTACAAGTATATGAGGCATTGATGCTAAGCCTTGTGGGGAGAGAAGTGAAGGGGTTAGCTAGAATACAGACTGAAGGAAAGATAGTGTGAGGGAGAACAGATCATAGTTTACTATAGCGTAGAGATTAAGTGTAGATGAGTGTAGATTATATGTTAATTATCAGCTGTATTATTTAGGAATACATGTCGAATCCAAATGAGTAGTGTTAATAAATTTATAGCTTTGTTCAAGTTTAAGCTATTTTGCGGTCTTTGTGAACACTACGCCAACCATCCTGAAATTAAGAAACACAAAGAACACCACAGGGTACAAAGCTTCTGGTGTTTCCCAATTCCAAGGGACACTTCTGCGTTTCTTGCTCACATTGACAAACTTCCCATAAGTTCTTTTATGGGGAACGGTCACCTTGGATTTTGTCACACCACGGACTGCAGCTCTCGCTTCAGGTGAATCGTTTTCAGGAGGCTTTTTAAACCAGAGACAGTCGTGGGGGACAAAAGTAGTGAGAGAATTCAGAGACTTCAGCTTAGTGAGCTGAAGGCTCTGGGATTAATCTGTGGCGTAGTCAGATGGGGAAGGACAGAAAGAGTCGTAGGTTCTGGAGGATGCTGAAAGGAATGTAACAGTAGAAAAAGCTGCGGAGTTAGGATGTAGAGGGATTTGCAGCTCAGGGTGAAGATGTTACTTTTGACATTTGGGCAACAAGATTCCAATGCACGTCAAAATGGTGAGGTAATGAAAAGTGTGGTTTGGTGCCAGACAAGCTGTGGACACTGAAGTTTTGGATGAACTGTGGTTTGTGGAAATAGGCAAATATTGATCTTGAATGGACATATGGCCCCAAATGTCCGTGAAGTGGCAATCAGAGTGTGGTGTGGGTAGGGTGAGAAACTGAGAAAAAAGTTTTACCCTATCTTGGGCGGGAATGGGGCTGCCTCATCCTAAAGGCTCTCTCATAGTTGGGCACAGTGCTCTCCAGGACCTTGGAGCTCTGGGACTCCTACTCCCCCCAAACACCCCGCGAAGCTATGATAGCCCCCGCCCGCCGCAGTATCGCTTCTGGCCACTACAGCACTGTGCCTTGCTGGGTTGGAGAGCTGTCAGCCAATCTGATTGGCTAAAAGCTCTTGCATGTGGGATTTCCTTCCAGGGTCAGATGAAAGTCCTGTCCACTGCCAATCAAAGTTCAAGTGAGTGGGATTTCAAGAGTTAGCGGTTGTGCGTTACTCACTGAATCTGTGTAATGGGGCGGGATTCACGCTGCCCCTCGTCGATTCTCCGACCTGGCGGGGGGTCGGAGAATCCCGCCCCCGCCGGCTGCCGAATTCTCTGGTGCTGGAGATTAGGCGGGGGTGGAAATCACGCCGCGCCCGTCGGCCGTTCTCCACTTCGATTCTCCGGCCCGCGATGTGCCGAAGTCCTGCCCATTCTATGCAGGTCTCGCCGGTGTAAATTGGAGTTGGTCCCTTACCGACGGGACCTGGTGGTGCGGACGGGCTCCGGGGTCCTCGGGGGGGCGTGGGGCAATCTGGCCCCAGGCAGTGCCCCCACGGTGGCCTGGTCCGTGATCGGGGCCCACCGATCCGCGGGCGGGCCTGTGCCGTGGGGGCACTCTATTCCTACATGCCGGCCGTGTAAGCCTCCACGATGGCCGACGTGAAGGTAAACCCCTCCCCGTGCATGCGCGGGGATGACGTCAGCAGCCGCTAACGCTCCCGCGCATGTGCGAACCCGCACCGGCTGGCGGAGTCCCTTCAGCCCCAGCTGGCGCGATGCCAAAGGCCTTCCACGCCAGCCGGCAGGGCGCAAACCACTCTGGTGCCGGCCGAGCCCCTGAAGGTGCGGAGGATTCCACACCTTTGGGGCGGCCCGGCGCCAGAGTGGTTTCTGCCACTCCACTGCGCCCTTTCTGCCCGCCCCGCCGATTCCCAGAGTATCCCGCCCATGGTTCTTGCAAATGGTTCTTGCAGATGGGGTCCATTATGGACATTTCGGTCAGACTGAAGTGCTGTCTGAGCTGGTTCCATGACTATTACCACTGGGCGTGGCTATTACCACTGGGCGTGGCTATTACCACTAGGCGGTGGGGATGCGAGCAATGCCATGGCCAGGGCCCGGAGGAACATACCTGTTCATCTCTTTACTCTTTCCGCTGTTGTTGCCCAGTAATAATATTGCAGGTTTGGGATGGACAAGCCCCCTCCATGCTTCTCGTTCTTTGCAGGACTTTTTTGCGAATACTTAGTGAGCCAGCAGGTGGCTAGCTTTGTCTCCGTGTTCGTACAGGGTTCCCCCGTGCCTGGCGGAGTTGGTGTGCTGCCTTCCTTGTGGAGAGCAGGTCAAAGTCCATTTGCACCTTTTTCCTCTCCCCTAGGAGCTCTACGGTTGGGGTCGCGGAGTATTACCGGCCTACCTCCAGTATGGAGTCAACTAGCTGTTGCCTAGTCACCCTCTCTTCCCTGTCTCTATGTGCTTTATAGGAAAAATCTCATCCTGAATCACAGCCTTCAGAGCCTCCCCATTCTGGTGTCGGCAATATACCTGTCTATGTCCTGTGATATTTTTTCGCAGAAAGCTTGTCGGCGAGGAGAACTGTGTCCAACCTCCATGGGGGGCGTTGGGCACGGTCTGTCTCCTAACTCACGTCCATGTAGTGTGGAATGCGGTTGGAGATTGCGATTGCGGAGATTTCCGCTCTTACTCTCCCTGGAAGCACCGATTTCCCCACGACAAAGAAGTCTATCCGGGTGTATACGTTATGTATCTGGGAAGAGAAGGAGAACACCTTCTCTCCTGGGCGTGTGAACCTCCATGGGTCCACTGCCTCATCTGCTCCATGAATGTGCTGAGGTCTTTCATGTTAGAGGTCTTCCCTGTTTTGAGGTTCGACCTGTCAATCCATGGGTCCTGCACACAGTTAAAGTCCCCCCCCCCCCCCCCCCCCCGCCACACCCCTCCACCCCCGATGATAAGTCTGTATCTATGTATGCCAGGTATTTTTGCCATGGTCTTCTTTATAAACTCCATCTCATCCCAGTTTGGATTGTACACGTTGACCAGGACCACTGGTGCTCTGTCCAGGACACTGCTCACCATGACGTACAGTTCCCCTCAATCCATAACGGTCCTTGTTGCAGTAAACACTGTCCTCTTATTTGTCAGGAAGGCTAGCCCCATAGATCTTATCCCGTGGCAAGAATGGTAAGTCTGTCCAACCCAGCCCTTCCTTACCTGCAGTCGGTCCTTCTCCCTCAGGTGCGTCACTTGGAGGAAGATTAAGTCAGTTTTCATACTTTTCGGGTGGGCGAAGACTCTGCATCTTTTCACTGGTCCATTAAGTCCTCTGACGTTCCAGGTGACCAGATAGGAGGTTTCTGCCCCTGCCCCCTGCGGGATCAACCATACTTACCTTGTGGATGCGCCCCTGAACTCCGGGATTTCCCTTTGTTCGGGGGCCATCTAAAATGGCCACGGTTACCATTCTCACTATGAAGTCAGGCCCCTGCACTCCAGGGTTTCCCTTTGTCCAGGGATCACCCAACATGGCCACCAACTCTGTGTACGCCGTGTGGATGTGCCCCTGCATCCCGGGGTTGCCCTTTGTTTGGGGAATCTCCAAAACGGCTGTCTGCGGTGTCATCTTGTTCCCTATTGCCACGTATGGCTTGTTGTAGCCAGCCTAAAGCCCTCCCCCCTTGTCCCTTTGTGCCCTCCCTTGTCCATTTGTTCCCCCATGGTTCTGCAGTTTTCTCCCTTCCCCCCCTCCTGCCAGTGTCCCACCTCTCTCTCATCCCCCCCTTTTGTCCCCCTGTTTGTCTCCCTTGTGATATTTAACCCCCCTTCCCTGCCAGCCGCGCTCTCCCTTGTGGGAGATAGAATCATAGAATTTACAGTGCAGAAGGAGCCCATTCGCCCCATCGAGTCTGCACCAGTTCTTGGAATGAGCACCCTACCCAACCCCACACCTACACCCTATCCCCGTAAGTTAGTAACCGCACCTCACCTTTTTTTTGGACACTAAGGGCAATTTAGCACGGCCAATCCACCTAACCTGCACATCTTTGGACTGTGGGAGGAAACCGCAGCACCCGGAGGAAGCCCACGCAGACACGGGGAGAACATGCAGACTCCGCAAAGACAGTGACCCAAGTGGGAATCAAACCTGAGACCCTGGAGCTGTGAAGCGATTGTACTAACCACTGTGCTGCCCCAAATGCGGCTCCCCTTTTCTCTCGTCCCTCTGGTGCTAGCTTTCCTGCTAGTGTGGTGGCCACCCTCCTGGGGTCGGTCAGAGTTCTCCCTTTGCCTGCTGGTGTTTTTCTCGTCTTCTCCCTCTTCCTCTTTCCCTCCTGTTTCTGAGGCCACTGCTCTCGCCCCCTCTTCCCTGTGCGTTAACTTTCAGTTTTAGACCGAGGCGGTACAGTCCCGCGCAAATTGTCTCTCAGTTTCGTAGTCTTCTTCGGGTGTCAGCTTCACCTTTGTTTCTGCTGCTGCTTTCCCAGCCATTCTTTTGGACAAACTCGTCCGTTTCTGCAGGGTCTATGAAGTAATGCTCCTTGTGCTGGTAGGTTATCCAAAGCTTGGCTGGGTAAAGCAGCCCAAACTTTACTCCACATTTGAACAAGGACACCTTGGCTCTGTTATTAATAATCGCTTATTATCACAAGTAGGCTTCAATGAAGTTACTGTGAAAAGCCCCTAGTCGCCACATTCCAGCGCCTGTTCGGGTACACAGAGGAAGAATTCAGAATTCGCACAACCGGTACGGGAATTGAACCCGCGCTGCTGGCCTTGTTCTGCATTATAAACCAGCTGTCTAGCCCACTGCACTAAACCAGCCTTGTGGTAATCGGCCCAGTGCTTGGCCAGGTCTCCCCCAAAGTTCTGATAAATTCCTATCTGGTGTCCTTCCCAGTGGCATGTTTTTGTTTGTCTGACCCATCTCAGGATCCTTTCCTGGTCTTGGTACGGATGCATCTTCACAATTGCCTTTGATTGCTCTCCAGCCCTGGATTTGGGTCTGAGTGATCTGTGTGCCCTGTCTATCTGTAGCAGGCTAGGGACCACCAGCCTTGCTATATCTGCCTCTCGGGTGACGATCACTTTGGTCAATGGAGGCCTTTTCTAGTCCTCTGATCATGCTTTCCTGAGCTCGTAGTCACCTGTCTGTTTTGTCTTGGGCCTCCTACCTGGTGGCCAGTGCTTCTCTGACCGCCACCTTGACCGCTGCCTGAATCTCGAGCCTTACGCCCTCCTTGAGTTCCTTCAGCTCTCAGGTGAGGAATATTCTCCAGCCATCGTCCCGTGAGGGCGAATTCTCTGCACCTCCCTGGTGCAACCAGGGCATCCTCGCCTCGTGGGTCCAACATCTCACCCGTTGGCTTTTTTAGGCTCCTACTGCCTCTCATCTCTTTGCGACCTCTAGTGCAGCTGCTGCTTGGCATTTTGATTGTTGGCCTGTTTCTTCTTTAGTTGGTTGAAGAAGGTGATGAGGGGGTATTCTTTCCCCGGATCTGGCAAGCTAATTTGGGGGAAAATCGCCTGAATTCGATTTCCTCACAGGAGAGCCACCATACATGCACCCGCTCAGCACATCCCCGTCATAGGAACGCTTTTGACTCTTATTTCATCCATCAGATCTTAATAATTGAGAGGGTTAAATTTAACAGAAGACAACCAAGGTCAGGCGAAAGCATGGATTCATTTATCAGAAAGTTCTGTAGGTTGGCAGGGAACAGCACTTAAGGAATTTTAAAAGACAAGCTGATTCATGCCAAGATTATGGTTGAGGTGTTAGCTCTCTTACAGACAAAGGAGGATTTAATGTTCCATGAAAACAATGCAGATCACAAGACAAACCAAAATTGTAGGCCTTCAAAAGGAAATCACGCCAAAACCTAAGCTTAACAAAATTGGGTGAGCTGATTATTTTAAAATGTCTCTGGTGTGGTGGGAACAATCTGTGCAAATCGGAAGAATGTCCATTGGTGGGGTGGAGGGGCAGAATGCCACAATTGTGGAAAAAAAACTGTTTGTCACTTGAAAATGCTCACAACCTGAAAAAAGAGGAAGAAAGTTTTGACGTGAAGCTATGTACAAGAAATGGAAGAACCACAAGAGAAGCAATTAACCTTCGCAAGAAACTACGGAGTGCGGTGAACTCAGCCCAATGCATCACACAAGCTTGCCATCCTCCCATTGATTCTGTCTGCACCTCCCGCTGCCTCAGGAAGGCAGACAGCATTGTCAGAGACCCCGCCCACCCAGGCTTTGCCCTCTTCCAGCCCCTTTCATCAGCAGAAGATACAGAAGTTTGAAGACCCGCACATCCAGACAAAGGAACAGCTTCTTCCCCACAGCTACAAGACACCTCAACGACTCTCCCTTGGACTGATCTGTTCCCTGTAAGAACACTATTCACGACGCCCTATGCTGCTCTTGGCCTTGTTCCGCACTGTAACCAATCACTATTTGTTGATGTACCACTGTCAATGTACTCTGTCGATTATTCTTTTGTCTACTATGTACGTACTGTGTACGTTCCCTTGACCGCAGAAAAATACTTTTCACTGTACTTCGGTACATGTGACAATAAATATCAATCAATCAATTAATCAAAAATGGGGGGAGATAAATAACTCTGAAAACAAGTATTGGAGTATATTAAACTTGAAGTGGATGGACACCCCGCAGAGTTTGAAAATTAGACACAGGAGCAGGGGTTTCTATTTCATCTGACGAAGTAGAATGAACAGATTACATTGTAACCCTCAGCTATTAAATTACAATTTCCTGGGTACACTAAAAGTGAAAGGTCAGCTCATGGAAAAACTAGTACATAAAGATCGAGAGATCTTTGAACCTCTCTCTGCTATTCAAAATCTTGAATGCTCTTCAGTAAACAGAAAGGCATACCCTGGGGCAGCAGGGTAGCTGGGGCAGCAGGGTAGCATGGTGGTTAGCATAAATGCTTCACAGCTCCAGGGTCCCAGGTTCGATTCCCGGCTGGGTCACTGTCTGTGTGGAGTCTGCACGTCCTCCCCCTGTGTGCGTGGGTTTCCTCCGGGTGCTCCGGTTTCCTCCCACAGTCCAAAGATGTGCGGGTTAGGTGGATTGACCATGCTAAATTGCCCGTAGTGTCCTAATAAAAGTAAGGTTAAGGGGGGGTTGTTGGGTTACGGGTATAGGGTGGATACGTGGGTTTGAGTAGGGTGATCATGGCTCGGCACAACATTGAGGGCCGAAGGGCCTGTTCTGTGCTGTACTGTTCTATGTTCTAACTGAAATTAATTTGTAAAGTGGATGAAGTTGCTGATGAGAATTATAGGACTAATTTTGGGAGAAATCACCAAATTGTTCACAAGGCCGGCAAAATTAAAGACCGAGAACAGCATCACCCTACGAGCTGATGCTGAACCAATCCACCTCTTTATTCTGATGAGAGTTCCTCACTCGCTCTTGGACCAAGACAGGGACAAAATGGAAAAAATGCAGCAGCAATCATAGAATTTATAGTGCAGAAGGAGGCCATTCGAGTCTTCACCATCCCTGACAAAGAGCACCCTACTCAAGCCCACCTATCTACCCTATCCCCGTAACCTCCACTTAACCTTTTTTTTGGACACTAAGTGCAATTTAGCATGGCCAATTCACCTAACCCGCACATCTTTGGACTGTGGGAGGAAACCGGAGCACCCAGAGGAAACCCACGCACACAGGGGGAGAACGTGCAGACTCCGCACAGACAGTGACCCAAGCCAGGAATCGAACCTGGGGCCCTGGAGCTGTGAAGCAATTGTGCTAACCACTGTGCTACCGTGCTGCAAGGGATTATCTCACTGGTCACCATGCCAACAAAATGCTATTCAGTCATGGCTAAAACCTGTCTTAAGTCAGGTCTTAAAACCTGAGCGACTCTAAGACTCCGTTCAACAAGGTAGTGGAACATGAGATTAGAGAGAGAGAATACTGGGAAAACTTATCAGATCTGGCAGCACCGGTGGAGAGATAAACAGAGTTGACATTTCGACTCACCTTCAGAGCGGAACGTGAGATCCGCACGGTGGCCTCTGTGGTTGAGGGCCTAGCAAAACAAGCCAAGGGCACTTTATTCTCCAAATTGGATGTAAATAGCGGATTTTGGCAGTTGCCTCCGGACAAACAATCCGGGCTGCTGACCACTTTTATATTACTCTTCGGCCATTATAGTTTCGATAAATTGCCCTTTGGAATCGCATCTGCTCTTGAAAGTTTCCGGAGAATCGTACCCAACAGTTTAGTAGGCATGGAAGGAGTAATGTGTCATATGGACAATATATTCGTACATGGATGCATGAGAGGAAAGCATGATTGCAAGGTCAGATCAGTCCTGTGAGCCTTACAGAATGCAGGCCTAACACTGAATGAATAAAAAATGTGAGTTTGCCAAACCCCTGTTTAAGGTTCTAGGCCACACAGAGATGGTCCATCACTGGTGCTGGAAAATGCACCAGCAAAATGCTTTTGAAAGGATGAAATGATTTTTATCTCCTCTGATTCCTTGATACCTTACGACCCAGAGCTGTGATTATCATAGCGGCAGATGCATTATCGACAGGACTGGGGGCAGTGCTATTCCAGTGCAAAAGGACGGCAAGCGGAGACCAGTCTACCATGCCTCTAGATCACTGACAGAAATGGAACAAAGACACACCACGATAGCAAAAGACACTCTGACAGCAACGTGGGCGTGTGAAACATTTTCAGTCTTAAATTATGGGACTGCATTTCAAAATCTAAACAGAACGTAGACCACTCGTCACCCTTCTGAACATGAAATCAATTGCGAACATGCTGCCCAGAATCCACCAGTTCAGATTAAGATTGATGAGATCTGACTCCATCACAGAGTATGTGTAAGGAAAATGTCAAACAAAAGCAGACACACTGTCAACAACAGCATCAGAAGGAAATGAACAAGGGGATTTAGACTTCTTCGAGGAGATTGAAGCATAAATGCTCTTAATCGCTCAGCATTTACCAGCTACTTCAAGAAAGGGGCCTCACGGTAGCATGGTGGTTAGCATCAATGCTTCACAGCTCCAGGGTCCCAGGTTCGATTCCCGGCTGGGTCACTGTCTGTGTGGAGTCTGCACATCCTCCCCGTGTGCGCGTGGGTTTCCTCCGGGTGCTCCGGTTTCCTCCCACAGTCCAAAGATGTGCGGGTTAGGTGGATTGGCCATGCTAAATTGCCCGTAGTGTAAGGTTAATGGGGGGATTGTTGGGTTACGGGTTACGTGGGTTTAAGTGGGGTGATCATTGTTCGGCACAACATCGAGGGCCGAAGGGCCTGTTCTGTGCTGTACTGTTCTATGTTCTATGCCCGGAAACAGGATGAAGAATGGCTCCAAATCTGAGACTACTGTCTGGAAGGATGGGCAGACTATATCCCCAGTAACATGATACTATGCCATTATTTTGAACAGTACAAAATCTGATGACTACCTGGAATTAGGTAGCTTTTTGTTTTTTGAGGGTAGACTGAGCTTGTTTCCACTAGAGTTCAACAGAGTGAGGGGTGACTGGATTGAAGTATATTATATTCTGAACAGTCTTGACAAGGTGGACGTGGGGAAGGATGTTTCATTTTGTCGGCGAGTCCAGAACAAAGGGGCACTCTTGGGGTTGCCCTAATTGGACAGCGATGAGGAGAAACCTTTTCTCTCAGAGGATTGTGGGAGTTTGGAACTCTCTCTGGCTCAGAAGGAGGAGGAGATGGGGTCATTGAATATTTTTAAGATGGAGATACATAGATAGATCCTTGTTAGGCAAGGGAATCAAAAGTTATCGGGGGAGTTGGGAATGTGGAATTCGAAACGCAAACAGGTCAGTTATGATCTTAGTAAATGGCAGAGGGGCCGAATGGTCTACTTTGGTTCCTATTTTGTGGTGTTCATAGGTGTGTATGTAAGCACCTAACTGTTATTGATGACTTACTAGTCTTAAACAAGACACTATTCATACAGAGAGCCCTTCGGCTTGATGTTCAAAGGAATTTAGGATGCACAAAGTGCTATGCAAGGGATCAGTCTCGTTGCCAGGTATTGCTACGTCTATGAAATGAATTGGGCATGGGCCCATTGCGATCGGCATGGATCCAATGGTAAGCCGCGTGGGAGCCCAAAATTGAGCTCAACACCAGGCTCCGGGCCAATCGCGAATCATACGTCTCACTCCGCACGGCACTATCCAAATTTCGCTCTCACTGGGCGATATCCAGATCTGCATATTTAAATTAGCCTTATGGCCGCAACCCTCACCCCCACAACCCAAAGATGTGCAGGTTAGGTGGATTGGCCACACTAAATTGCCCCATCATTTGAAAAAATTAGATAAATAATTGGGTACTCTATATTTATAAAAAACCCTTCCTATTTTCCTTTATATTATTAGCTAGCTTGCACTCATATTTCATCTTCTCCCCATTTATTGCTTTTTTAGTTGTCCTCTGCTCGCTTTTAAAAGCTTCCCAATCCTCTAGCTTCCCACTAATCGTCGCCACTATGTATGCTTTTTCTTTTGCTTTTATGCTGTCCTTGACTTCCCTCGTCAGCAATGGATGCCTTGTCCTCCCCTTAGCATGTTCCCTCCTCCTTGGGGTGAATTTCTGTTGCGCCTTCCGAATAACCCCCAAAAACTCTTGCCATTGTTGTTCCACTGTCTTCCTTTCTCAATCAACTCTGGCCAGCTCCTCCTTCATGTCTTTGTAGTTACCCTTATTTAATTGTAAGACAGTTGCATCTGGTTGCAGCTTCTCCCTCTCAAATGCAGGGTAAATCCATATTGTGGTCACTGCTCCCTTAGGGGTCCTTCACCTTAAGTTCCCTAATCAAGTCTGCTTCATTACACACCACCAAATCCAAAATTGCCTGTTCCCTAGTCGACTTTGTCACAAGCTGCTCCAAAAAAAACTTAGACAATCCACAAATTCCTTTTCTTGGGATCCACAACCAACCTGATTTTCCCAGTCCATCTGCATATTGAAGTCCCCCATGATTATTGTAATATTGCCTTTTTTACATGCTTTCTCTATCTCCTGATTTATTTTCTGCCCCACATCCTGACTACTGCTAGGGGTCTTTTCACCTTTGCGATTCCTCAACTCTACCCACAGAGATTCTATGCCTTCTGATCCTATATTGCTCCTTGCTATCGATTTAACTTCATTCCATACTAACAATGCAACCCCGCCCCCTTTGCCCATCTGCCTGTCCTTTCGATAGGACACATATCCTTGGATATTTAGATCCCAGCCCTGATCCCCTTGCAGCCACGTCTCTGTGATGCCCACATCATACTGGCCAATTTCAATGTGCGCAACAAGCTCGTACCTTGTTCCGTATACATTTAGGTACAGCCCTGCATTGACCACCTCACTTCTCAGACTTGTCACCTTTTTTGCTCTGCCTGAGGGTGATGTTGTTCTCTTATTTTGGTTCTCTATTTCCCCTTCAGTCATGACACCTTCTAAGCTCACATTCTGGTCCCCCCCCCCCCCCCCCCCCCCCCCCCCCCCCCCGCCATACTAGTTTAAATGGTCTGCAAGCAGGGACAGAGTGTAACATAGCAAAATTTGCAGATGAAGCTAAAATCAGTGGGAAAGCAGGCAGTGAAGAGGAGATGAAGATTTTACAGATGGATATCGGGCAGCAGGGTAGCATGGTGGTTAGCATAAATGCTTCACAGCTCCAGGGTCCCAGGTTCGATTCCTGGCTGGGTCACTGTCTGTGTGGAGTCTGCACGTCCTCCCCCTGTGTGCGTGGGTTTCCTCCGGGTGCTCCGGTTTCCTCCCACAGTCCAAAGATGTGCGGGTTAGGTGGATTGGCCATGCTAAATTGCCCGTAGTGTCCTAATAAAAGTAAGGTTAAGGGGGAGGTTGTTGGGTTACGGGTATAGGGTGGATACGTGGGTTTGAGTAGGGTGATCATGGCTCGGCACAACATTGAGGGCCGAAGGGCCTGTTCTGTGCTGTACTGTTCTATGTTCTATGTAAATAGGCTAGGAGATTGGGCCAAAATTAAGCAGATGGAGCTTAATGTAGATAAGTGAGGTTATCCATTTTGGCCAAAAAATAGAAAGGCAAATTATTATCGAAATGGAAAGCAGATGTGACTGGGCAGAGGGATCTGGGTGTATTTGTTCATGAATCTCAGAAGGTCGGTATGCAGATACAGCATGTAATAAAAAAAGGCAAATGGAATTTTAGCGGTTATTGCAAAAGGACTGGAGTATAAAAGTAGAGAAGTGTGGTTGCAATTGTATCAGGTGTTGGTGAGACCGCTTCTGGAGTATTGTGTCCAGATTTGGTCTCCATATTTGAGGAAGGATGCGGTGGCATTGGAGGCAGTTAAGAGGAGGTTCACCAGATTGATTCTGAGGATGAAGGGGTTGACGTATGAGGAGAGATTAAACAGTTTGGGCTTGTACTCACTAGAGTTTAGAAAAGGATGAGAGGGGATCTAATCGAGGTATATAAAATACTAAAGGGATTGATAAACATACACCAAATGTTCCCCTTGTGGGGCAATCTAGAACGAGAGCTCATGGATATAGGTTGAGAGGCGGTAGATTAGAACTGAGATAAGGAGGAATTACATCTTGCAGAGGTTTGTGAATTTGTGGAACTCACTGCCCCTTAGTGCGGGGGAACCTGAGTCATTAAATTTTAAGAAGAAGATAGATATATTTCTGTTTCCAAAATGGATTAAAGGGATATGGGCTACAGGCGGGGAGGCGGATTTGAGACCAGGAAGAGATCAGCCATGATCTAATTGAAAGGTGGAGCAGGCTCAATGGGCTGAATTGTCTATTTCTGCTCTCAATTCTGATGTTCCTATCTGTCACAGGAGGCACTCTGTCTCTCTGGTTATCCAAAGTCTTTGACGGCACGGGCAGTCCGGCAGCTCCTCGAAGGACTGATGCTGATGGTATACATGTGGCCTGATGCAGCGCCTCCTTTGCACCTCCTCCATGGCCTGTTGGACGACCGGCACTCGAGTCTCACCTGTTGGCCCCTTCTATTCTGGGGCAGGCTCCTCTTGCGCGGCGTGGTCGAAGGACAGGCCCTGTGCGTCTGGCTCCGTACAGCCGTAAGGGCAGCTATAGCCAGGTAGATAGTGAGCATTCCCGGCTGTACTCCAAAATTCATTCTCTGCAGCCAGGGAGAGGGGGGGGAAGAGAAGACATTTTGGCAAGATGAGTATTCTCTTGTCCATCCAAATCGAACAGGCTACATGGTGACCCTATGTTGCACTTCAGCTCCACCCTCCACATGTCCCCCCTAAATCCACCCTTCAACCGCTCCCCTGATATGTTGCCTTCCACGCTGTACCATTGTCCCCATTCGTAAGTGGTACCAAGGAGCCTCTATCCTCACTGCCTGTCTCTGTCAACTGGGGTACCAGGGGATGGCGCAACGCATGTCAGTGCTAGGCTCTGCAATCCCTGTCCTATCTCGCTAGTGGGGTTTCCTGTAGTGTCCTCATTGGGTGGGCCCTGTGTTATCCCGCCAGCTGGGTGGAATCTGGTTGTGGGCTGGAGAGGGTCACTGTGTGCCACCAATCGCCTGCATGCTTAGAGGCACGTGTCTGGGCAGGTCCTACATATGGAGATGAGGCAGGGACGTGTGTCTCCTGGGAGCTTAACTACAGTGTGATGAGGGTCCTGGGTGTGACACACAGGTTGTGGTGACCTGTCTGGGAGTAGGATGGATTGCAACGGGTCAGAGTGGGAAGAGAGGGCTTGTGGTCCCAGGGAATGGGCTAGCTGATAGTGTAACTGTTGAGGCCGCTTCCCTGAGAGGGGCAGTATGCCAAGTAGGGTGCCAAAGGCCAGGGTGCATGTGTCCTTTGTTTGGGGTGAGCTCTGCTATTCCCCTGCTTCTCCTGCAGTGGGGCTGTGCAACTGATGAGTGCGCTGAGGAGTGGCAGCACCTAGTGTGACACTGATTGAGCTTGGCCACTCCCATCAAGTTGATGGGTCAGCTGGGGTATGAGGGTTTCTAGAGGGATGGTCTTGTTGGGTTGCCAAATAACCAGAGGCTCTGTGATCATTTACAGGACACAGTGAGCTGTCAAGCAGAGTGAGCAGCCAGGGGCCTGTAACTTGTATCAAATGGGTGTTTTTAAAACAAATACTGCAGCAAGGGCAGTCGGAGCCAGGCCATCCCAATCCCGAGGGGGATACCCCGAACCACTGAGCTGTCAACAAGCTGCTCCCTGCAACTCACCCCAGCCATGGCAACCACCCCCAGTAAGCGCTGGAGTTTTTAACAGTTTTGAGAACATTGCTTATCTTCTCTCTCCCCCTTAGCAGCCATGGTGCCCAGTCCCTGTTTGCAAATACCTATAGTAAATCGCGCCCATGTGACATCCCCCTGAGAGGGCGGAGCATCACAGAGGCCCGGAGCACAGTGGGTCAAACACGCTAAATACATTTAAATGTATGCAAACGCCGGTTTTGCATGCCACTCATGGGGCGGGGCACAAACCCCGTTATCGCCTCAAGGGAGAGGCTGGAGCATGATGGCCAAATCGTGACGAGGGGCGGAACTCAAGTTTGGACGGACGACCGATCACGGTTCCCGTTTGCGGCGTCGCTAGGTGAGAATTTTGCCCAATGTTACCACAATGACCACAAGAGGACAAAACAGCATGGGGGAAGAACAGAGAAACAACCAGGCCTGGAACTTTAATCACAGGCTTAGAGCCTGTGGGTTACCAGTGCTGAAACCTGAGGAGAGAGTCTGGATCTGAGACCATCAAAGGGAAGGTACCACCATTGAGAAACCTCCACAATAGCTTGTACAGGGTTGAGATATGCCAGGCCAGAGACAGGCAGCACCTTAATATCTTTGGAGAAAAAGCCAACGTGGACTTACTACTCAGATCCTGAAGAAAAGGAAAGGCCTCCGATAAACCCTACAGCCTCCCAGGAGAAGGTCGCTCACAACGACAGAAGGGAGATTACGGAATATCCTTGACCTCAAAAGGAGATCAGAACAAGATTAGAAAGATTGGTCGAGGCACCTCAGAGGCAAACCCTGTGAAGTCTGAGACTTTGGACGAAGTTATAACAGGATGTAAATATGAGGGGGGTAAAGACTTGAGGGAGATGTAGACTAAAGGGATAACCTCAGATGTATACATAATGCTGATGTAATAATGATGTGATAAGAGGGCAGAAGCTCTTACTGCGTATGAAGGTCCAAATGTGTAAGTACTTGTAGTAAATAAATCGTTCTGGTTAAAAAGACTGAATTCAAGCAGTATTCTTTTGACAGACAAGATAATCTCCAAATTCTGCATCCCCTACCGCACAAGAAAACAAATTGCTGAAACCCTCCATTAAAAGCTAAGCGAGACCTTGACAATTGAGAGCATCTGATCATTGCCTATGTTTATGAGTTTTAAATTCTCGACGGTGCTTTTTTACTTCCTGGTGGCAAAGCGATTTTTAACAATACTTTTGGTGAGAGATTTTAAAAAGTATTTTGGGGAGTTTTCTGAGGTCCCAGCATAAATCCTTACAGAACACCACTAATCATATTCTGCTAATTGGATTACATGCCCATTGTGTCTCGTCTCTGTCTCCTATCGCTCAGCTCATAAAATTTACAGTGCAGAAGGAGGCCATTCGGCCCATTAAATCTGCACTGGCTCTTGGAAAGAGCACCCTACCCAAACCCACACCACCACCCTATCCCCATAACCCAGTAACCCCACCCAACACTAAGTGCAATTTTGGACACGAAGAGCAATTTAGCATGGCTAATCCACCTAACCTGCACATCTTTGGACTGTGGGAGGAAACTGGAGCACCCGGAGGAAACCCACACACACACAGGGAGAAAGTGCAGACTCCGCACAGACAGTGACCCAAGCCAGGAATCGAACCTGGGACCCTGGAGCTGTGAAGCAATTATGCTAACCACTATACTATCTTAAGTGTTGGCTAGTGTGGACTTGAGAGATGAACAGACACTTCCTACACTGATGAAGGTACAACTCAATTTTATTAACAAACTTCTAACTAACTAACGCACAATGACTGTGGGTCTAAATGATGCTAACTTGAACTAGAGACCTAAGCCTTGTCCGAACCAGTTGATTCTCTCAGCACGTGGTGTAAGTCTGTGCTGGGCTGGATGAGTTCTTGTTACACTCAGAGGCAGCACCCAGAATGAACGGGAACCGTGGTGCCCTCTGCCTTTATAGTGTGTGTATTCTAACTGGTGATTGGCTGTGGTGTTTGTACATGTTGATTGGTCCCTGTGTGTGTCCATCAGTGTGTGTCTGCACCATGATATACTGGTGTATATTATGACATCCCCCCCTTTTATAAAAAAATTTTGATATAGGCATGTGATAATAAATAATGTGAGTGTGTGGAGAATGTACCTAGCGACGTGTGAGGTGCAAAGACATATGTACAAAGCTATATACAGGGAACAAGACTATTTACAGAGGAAGGTGCCTGGTGCAGATGTCTACCATGAACTGGAACAACCAACGAATCTATTTACAAATCACTGGAGGATGAATGCAACAATGAAGGATATATGAAAAAAAATTTCAGAAAGTCCACATGTGTACAGAGTTCATAAGTTCAGTCTCTGAGGTGGGCGACGAGCTCTGGTTGACCGCCTCAAGGGTGGGGCAATGGCTGGCGCATCAGGAGCCGGGAGGGCTGCAGCACCGTCAGGGGCAGGCAGAGTGACCGGAAGCGCCACACAGTCCACGGCGGGATCAGTAGGAGAGCTGGTCGGAGGATCCCGTGACGACTCTGGAACAAGGCGAAGAGCACGCCTGTTGCAGCGCCGAATGGATCCATCCGGTAAGCGGACCAGGAAGGAGCGGGGGGGCCACCTGCCTTAGAATGATAACAGGCGCAGACCAGCCACCATCCGGGAGGTGGATGCGAACTTTGTTGTGTGGATGGATGTCGGGAAGGTCAGCAGCCCGAGAGTCCTAGGAAGTTTTCTGCTGCAGTCGAGACATGTGCATGCGGTGGAGCACGGGGACATAATCGAGGTTGGGAGTGAGAATCGATGGCACCGTGGTCCTGAGGGTGCGGTTCATTAGCAGCTGAGCAGGCGACAGGCCGGTGGAGAGCGGGGCAGAGCGATATGCCAGCAGAGCAAGATGGAAATCTGACCCAGCATTGGCGGCCTTGCTGAGTAGCCGCTTAACTATATGGATCCCTTTTTCCGCCTTCCCATTGGATTGGGGGTATAGGGGACTGGACGTGATGTGCTCGAAGTTGTAATGTCGAGTGAAGCCGGCCAATTCCTGGCTCGTGAAACAGGGGCCGTTGTCTGACATGACCTTCAGCGGAATGCCATGTCAGGCAAACGTCTCCTTACACGCCCTGATCACAGCCGAGGATGTGAGATTGTGCAGCCTGATGACCTCCGGGTAACTGGAGAAGTAGTCAATGATGATGACGTAGTCCCTGCCCAATGCATGGAACAAGGCGATGCCCACTGTGGTCCAAGGCGATGTGACGAACTCATGGGGCATCAGGGTCTCCCGTGGTTGGGCGGGCTGAAAGCGCTGGCAGGTAGAGCAGTTGAGCACCACATTGGCGATATCATCATTGATGCCTGGCCAGTAGACGGCTGCTCTGGCCCTGCAGCGGCATTTCTCGATGCCTAAATGGCTTTCATGGAGTTGCTCCAACACTAGCTGGCACATGCTCTGTGGGACGACGATGCGATCCAATTTGAGGAGCACCCCATCAACAACCGCCAGGTCATCGCGGATGTTGTAAAATTGCGGGCATTGGCCCTTGAGCCACCCATCTGACATTAGACGCATCACCCGCTGCAGAAGTGAATCAGCTGCTGTCTCGTGGTGAATTTGCATCAGTCGTGCATCCAAAGCTGGCAAATGGGAGGTTGCAAGCTGAACTTGAGCATCTATTTGGCAAATGAAGCTGTCGTGATCACACGGAGTTGTGATCGACCTTGAGAGGGCATCGGCAACGGCAAGGTCCTTGCCAGGGGTATAGATCAGTTGAAAGTCATACCTGCGCAGCTTGAATAGGATACGCTGGAGGCGAGGCGTCGTGTCATTCAGGTCCTTCTTGATAATATTTACAAGGGGGCGGTGGTCTGTTTCAACCGTGAACTGCGGAAGTCCATAGACGTAGTCGTGGAACTTCACGACTCCAATGAGAAGGCCGAGACACTCTTTCTCAATGTGCGCATAGCGCTGCTCTGTGGGGTCATCGCCCACGATGCTTACGCAACGGGGGCCAATGATGAGGCCTCGTCTCGCTGCAGGAGCACGGCACCAATGCCCGACTAACTGGCATCAGTAGAGATTTTGGTCTCTTTGGTCGGGTCGAAAAAGGCCAACACTGGTGCCGTGGAAAGCTTGGCCTTCAGCTCCTGCCATTCACGCTCGTGAGCGGAGTGCCATCAGAAATCTGTGGTTTTGCGAATCAGGTCTCTGAGGGCCGTGGTGTGTGAGGCGAGATTCGGGATGAACTTCCCGAGGAAATTCACCATGTCCAACAACCGGAGGACCGCTTTCTTGTCCTCGGGCGTCTTCATGGACGTGATTGCTGTAATCTTGTCCTCGTCCGAACGCACCCCCTGGTGGGAGATGTGGTCCTCCAGAAACTTGATACTCGACTGGCCGAAGGAGCATTTGGCCCTATTGAGGCGGAGGCCGTATTCGTGGATGCGCCTGAAAACACGCTGAAGGCGGGCAATGTGTTCCTGCGGGGTGGTTGACCAGTTAATAATGTCGTCGGCATATACCCGAACGCCGTCGATCCCCTCCATCATCTGCTCCATGATCCGATGGAAAACTTCGGAAGCAGAAATGATGCCGAATGGCATGCGGTTGTAGCAGAACCTGCCGAAGGGTGAGTTGAACGTACACAGCTTCCTGCTTACCTCATCTAGTTGGATCTACCAAAAACCCTTCGAGGCATCCAGTTTTGAGAACAGTTTGGCGTGGGCCATCTCGGACGTGAGCTCCTCCCGTTTCGGAATCGGTAGTGCTCCCGCATGATATTCTGATTTAAATCTTTAGGATCAATACAGATCCGCAGCTCGCCGGACTGTTTCTTGACGCAGACCATGGAGCTTACCCAGTCTGTGGGTTCCGTGACCCTAGAGATGACTCCTTGGTCCTGGAGGTCTTGGAGCTGTTGCTTGAGGTGGTCCTTAAGGGGCGCTGGGACTCTGCGAGGTGCGTGAACGACAGGCGTGGCATTGGGCTTGAGTAAGATTTTGTACGTGTACGGGAGCGTGCCCATGCCTTCGAAGACATCATGGTATTGCTGGATGATGGAGTCGAGTTGCGCGCTGAAGTCTGTGTCAGAGGATGCAGACAAATCGCTTGAAGAGAGAGAGTGTACTGTCTGCACTAGGTGGAGCAGCTTGCATGCCTGCGCACCAAGCAAGGAGGCTTTTGAGGCAGCAACAATCTCAAACGGGAGAATGACTGTGTGAGCACGATGTGTCACCTCAAGGCGGCAGGAGCCGCTGGCGGCGATGGCATTGCCATTGTAGTCCAGCAATTTACACGCAGATGGCAGGACAGCAGGCTGTACGCAGAGCTTGCGAAAATCAGACAACGCGATGAGATTGGCAGAAGCAGCAGTGTCCAGGCGGAACCTGACAGGGGACCGGGTGACCGTAAGGGTGGCATACCACTCACCACCCTGGCTGACGCTGTGGATGTGGCCGGGTTTGGTGCCATGCTTGGGGGACATCCTGTTGGTAGTAATGACGCCGATTTGGAACGGGACCTGTGGGTCATTGCAGGCATAGTCGGAATCAAGCTGTAGAGTAGGTTCATTGATGGCAGGCTGGATAGCCCTGACGTCTCTGTGGGGCTCGGTGGACCTTCCAAAAGCAGCAGGCATGGAAAGATCTGCACATTGTAGCGTAGTGGCCTCGTTTGCCACATTGCAGGCAGCGTCGGGATTTCACGGGACATTGGCGCTTAAAGTGAGCGGAGCCGCAGTTGCCGCATGCCGGAGCGTCGGGATGTTCGTCGCGCCACTGCGCATGTGCGGGGCGATCCAGCGAGGCGCGCACCTGCGCGAAGCGGTCCGTTCAGATCCAGAGCCTGAAAAGATTTAATCATTTGGACCCGTTCTGCCTCGTAAGGGGCTTGCCGTGCCGTTTCAGCAGCCTGGATGCAGGAGTAGTGCGTGGAGGCATGTTCATGAAGTACACAGGTCTCAATGGCCGTGGAGAGAGTGAGCTGCTTTACTTTTAGTAGCTGCTGGCGCAGGGGCTCAGATTGAACACCAAAAACAATCTGGTCACGGAGCATGGAGTCAGAGGTGGACCCGTAGTTGCAGGACTGCGCAAGGACGCCGAGGTGGATAATAAAGGGCTGGAAAGGCTCGTCCTTACCCTGAATTTGCTGCTGGAACATGTATCTCTCGAAGCTCTCGTTGACCTCGACCGCGCAGTGGCTGTTGAACTTCAGAATTATGGTCTTGAACTTCGATTTGTCCTCCCCCTCAGCGAAGGTGAGCGAGTTGAAAATGAGCAGAGCGTGGTCCCCGGCTGTGGAGAGGAAGAGAGAAATCTTCCGTGCATCCGAGGCAGCTTCCAGGTCCCTGGCTTCGAGGTACAGCTGGAAGCGCTGTTTGAAAAGTTTCCAGTTCGAGCTCAGATTCCCTGCAATGTGGAGAGGCGGCGGCAGGCGAACGGAGTCCATTCTGTAGGATGGCGCGAGACTGGTGGAAGGTAGATCACTGAAAGGTAGGTCTCAGAAGTGCGAGCATTCCTCAATTCCTGGTATCATGAAGTGTTGGCTAGTGTGGACTTGAGAGATGAACAGACACTTCCAACACTGATGAACGTTCAACTCAATTTTATTAACTACTTCTAACTAACTAACACACAATGACTGTGGGTCTAAATGATGCTAACTTAAACTAGAGACCTCAGCCTTGTCCAAACCAATTGATCCTCTCAGCACGTGGTGTGAGTCTGTGCTGGGCTGGATGAGTTCTTGTTACACTCAGAGGCAGCACCCAGAATGAGCGGGAACCATGGTGTCCTCTACCTTTATAGTGTGTGTATTCTAACTGGTGATTGGCTGCAATGTTTGTACATGTTGATTGGTCCCCGTGTGTGTCCATCAGTGTGTGTCTGCACCATGATATACTGGTGGATATTATGACACTACCATGCTGCCCATTTACCAACTTGATTAATCATTTACCCTCACTTCCATGAACTTCGACATTACCCAACAATCTCTTAAGGGGAACTTCATCAAATGTCTTCGGGAAGTTCACATGAAAAGCATGCACAGACCATTCCTGACAAAACATGGGCTATTTCGTCTATTATTCCCTCGTTTCTATCTATCACATTTCTTAAACAGTGGAGAGACGTGCAATTTTCCAATTTAAAGAACAGTTCCAAATCAAGAGTACTTTGCAACGTTATAGTTCGGACATCTGCAATGTTTTTACCGACTTCCTTTAAAACCCTCATATGGAAATCATCTGATTCTGAGAGTTTGCCATTATTTTCTCTATTTCGGTGGTAATTTTGGTGAGTCATTAACCCTGACTCATTATTAGTTTCTTGTGATGTCCAGAATGGTGACCTTTTCCTCTGCTGTCAGTACTGTTGCAAAGTAATTAATCAACATGTCCCACATTTCCTTATTTTCATTGACAAGTATCATAGTTATCAGTTTTCCCATTTCTCCTGACCACAATGGCAGTTATTTTTTTCACAAGTAGAGCTCTTTCCTCGTGAGGCAGGTGATGGGCGAGTGAGTGGGCAGTATGAGTGACCCTCCATCATCTCTGTGAACCACAAGATTGAAATCAGGCATGTTCACTACTCATTAATAAGATTAAATACATTTAATACACAACAAATATTTCATAACGAGTTTTAGAAAATGCTTAAACGTGTAGATAGTCATTGAACAATCATCTACTTCAAATGATAAACACTAAATAAATTTTTAGACTTGAGACGCAGAGGGAGTGTACGGCTCTCACAGTTAATGTTGCGAGCAATCGGCACGTACATTACTTCACTTGTTATTGCTTTACTTGCGAATCACTTCAGTTGTACCGGTGGGGAAAAAAACTATACGGACGGAAATCAGTGGAATGTGGCAATGCTGTGTGTGGGCAACGGCCAACAAAATGTCTCATGGGCCACACTCAGAACCCAGATGGGCCGCATGTGGCCCCTGGGTCTCAGGTTGCCAGTTACTGTCTCAAGGTCATAGATTGTTTCTGTATCATATTAAATTATTTCTTGAGCTCTGTTCACAGATTGTCTGTTGTTTCACCCTTTAACAGCTTTCCCAGTTTATTGTGGGCCGTCTCTGCCTCATCTCATTGAAATCTAGAAACTTGCGGTCAAATCTTGTTGCAGTGTCCCAATAAAAACATAGAAAATAGGAGCAGGCAGAGGCCATTTGGCCCTTTGAGCATGCACCGCCATGGCTGATCATGGCTGATCATCCAACGCAATAGCCTAATCACACCTTCCCCCCCCCCCCCCCCCCCATATCCTTTGATCCCCTTCATCCCAAGTGCTATATCTAACTGCTTCATAGAAACTATGGTCGGACTGGAAGCGAATAGGATTTCTGCTCTGAAGCAGGATGGTGGGTCATGCACAATACAACACAATCCCTCTGCCTTGAGCAGCTCATTCTCAGGCCCACTACCCAATCTCAATGCAACAGCTCCACCTTCTCTCCCCTGGTCTCACAAAGCTCCCTTTCAAGAAAAGCAGCTCCAATGAGTGGACAATCAGCGCCATTGGTGCAGGCCAGCGCTGGTTGGGGGGCCCCTCTACCATCCACCCCCCCCCCCCCCCACCCCCCCCCCCCCCCCCCCCCCCCCCCCCCCCGCCATGGAATGGGCCAAGCAGCCGCAAACAAAATCTGAGTCCTGCCGGTGGCATCCACGTGTGGTCTTACCCGGCGGGACCTCGCCGTGCATCCACCCGGGGGCGGCCTGGTGGGGGGAGAGGGGGAGGGGGGGTTCTGACCGTGGGTGAGGCCTCCGATGTGGCTAGGCCCACGATCGGGGCCTACCAATCGGCGGGCTGGCCTCTCGGGCTGGGGCCTCTTTTTCTCCATGCCAGCCCCAGTAGCCCTATACCATGTTGCGTTGGGGCCGGCGCGGAGAAGAACGCCACCACGCATGCGCGCAATCGCGCCAGTCACAGCGCGCGCACAGACCCGTGGCGCCCATTTGAGGCCGGCATCAGCAGCTGGAGCATCGTGGGTCGCTCCAGTGCCATGCTGGCCTACTGGGGGGCTCGGAATCGCTGCTCCTGAGGGCCTGTTGATGCCGTCATGAAACGCGACAGCGTTTACGACGGCATCATCACTTAGCCTCAGGATCAGAGAACCCTGTCCCATATATCCTAATCTGTCCTTGTGTTTTAGTGATATGTTTTTTTTGTTTCTCTCTCCTGGTTTTGTAGTTTACACCTTTTGATATCCCCTCTACCAGTAGCGGCTAAAGGAATCTCTGAATAAGAACATAAGAACATAAGAACTAGGAGCAGGAGTAGGCCATCTGACCCCTCGAGCCTGCTCCGCCATTCAATTAGATCGTGGCTGATCTTTTGTGGACTCAGCTCCACTTTCCGGCCCGAACACCATAACCCTTAATCCCTTTATTCTTCAAAAAACTATCTATCTTTACCTTAAAAACATTTAATGAAGGAGCCTCAACTGCTTCACTGGGCAAGGAATTCCATACATTCACAACCCTTTGGGTGAAGAAGTTCCTCCTAAACTCAGTCCTAAATCTACTTCCCCTTATTTTGAGGCTATGTCCCCTAGTTCTGCTGTCACCCGCCAGTGGAAACAATCTGCCCACATCTATCCTATCTATTCCCTTCATAATTTTAAATGTTTCTATAAGATTCCCCCTCATCCTTCTAAATTCCAACAAGTACAGTCCCAGTCTACTCAACCTCTCCTCATAATCCAACCCCTTCAGCTCTGGGATTAACCTAGTGAATCTCTTCTGCATACCCTCCAGTGCCAGTATGTCCTTTCTCAAGTAAGGAGACCAAAACTGAACACAATACTCCAGGTGTGGCCTCACTAACACCTTATACAATTGCAACATAACCTCCCTAGTCTTAAACTCCATCCCTCTAGCAATGAAGGACAAAATTCCATTTGCCTTCTTAATCACCTGTTGCACCTGTAAACCAACTTTCTGTGACTCATTCACTAGCACACCCAGGTCTCTCTGCACAGCAGCATGCTTTAATATTTTATTGTTTAAATAATAATCCCGTTTGCTGTTTTCCTACCAAAATGGATATTACTCGTCTCTCTTCCCTTTCCTCTGTGTTAGAACCAGTATTCATGTAACTTTTCCATCTCAGCCCTCCCCTCAATTTACTCATTTAAGGTCCTTGTGATGGCCAATTTATCCTTTCCACCAGGTCCCTGCATCCGGCTTGATTTAGGTGGAACACATCCCAATGTTACATCTCCAGGATTGGTGCTAGCATCCTGTGAAATAGAACACCTCTTCCCCACACCATTCCTTTGGCCATTTGTTCACCTCTCAAACCTGCTTATCCCTACGCCAATGTGCATGGGCTCTGAAAATCCGGAGACTATAACCCTTGAGGTCCTGTTCTTTAATTTTTCTCCTGTTCCAGGAACTCTCCAAACAAGACCTCTTGCTTATTCTTCCCAAAGTTGTTGATCCCTACCAGGATCACTACTACTGGATCCTCTCTGGCTGCGTGTTCCTTCCCGCCCCAACTCCCACATCCCCCTCAATATCCTTCCATAGAGTCATAGATGTTTACAGCATGGAAACAGGCCCTTCGGCCCAGCTTGTCCATGCCGCCCAGTTTCTATCACTAAGCTAGTCCCACTTGCCCGCGTTTGGCCCATATCCCTCTCTACCCATCCTGCCCATGTAACTGTCTAACTGCTTTATAAAGGACAAAATTGTACCCACCTCTCCCACTGCTTCTGGCAGCCCATTCCAGATGCTCACCACCCTCTGTGTGAAGAAATTTCCGCTCTGGTCTCTTTTGTATCTCTCTCCTCTCACTTTAAACCTATGCCCTCTAGTTCTAGACACCTCTACCTTTAGGAAAAGATGTCGACCTTATCCATGCTCCTCATTATTTTATAGACCTCTATAAGATTGCCCCTAAGCCTCCTACGCTCCAGGGAAAAATGTCCCAGCCTTTTCAGCCTATCCAGCCTCTCTTGTTCAACTTCAACAAGACGTCCCAACTCCTGTATTCAATATTCTGACCAATAAAACCTAGCATGCTTAATGCCTTCTTCAGCACCCTGACCACCTACGACTCCACCTTCAAGGTGCTATGAACCTGTACCCCTAGATCTCTTTGTTCTGTAACTCTCCCCAACACCCTACCATTAACTGAGTAGGTCCTGCACTGATTTGATCTCCCAAAATGCATCACCTCACGTTTAACCAAATTTAACTCCATCTGCCATTCATCGGCCCACTGGCCCAATTGGTCAAGATCCTGTTGCAATCTTATATAACCTTCTTCACTATCCACTATGCCACCTATCTTGGTGTCATCTGCAAACCTACTAACCATGCCTCCTACATTCTCATTCAAATCATTTATATATATATATAACAAATAACAGTGGGCCCAGCACCGATCCCTGAGGCACAACGCTGGTCACAGGCCTCCAGTTTTGAAAAACAACCCTCCACAACCACCCTTTGGCTTCGGTCGTCAAACCAGTTTGAGAGCTTGTTCACCTGTGCAAGCTGGCACCAGCTATGTAACATACCATGGGACTATCAATCCTGTTTCCAAAGGATGGGATCTGTGCCACAATTACTGATTTGCCAAGAAATTACCACATGGTAATTTCCCCTCCCCATTCATCCTCTTCTCTTTTGGACAACCTTCGAAGTATTATGGTCCATATTCTGGCTTGGCTTTGTACAGCTTTTGACCCTTATCCCCACAGGGAGCAACTATTTTGTACCTGTTGAATAGGAGCAGTTTTCATGGATCCTCATGTTCTTTGTCACCTAGGTTGTCCTTACACTGCACCCAGACACCTGTTCTGAACCTGCACCCCTCTATCAGGTGCAACCAAATTCTGGGGCCAATTGCACAGGAACAATTGGCCTTCTCTTATGTGTCGAAGTCGGTCCAACTCACACTCCAACTCAATGACATCGAGCTGCAGTGATTCAAGACAGAGCTGGCTTTGAATGCAGTTGGGAATGTATGATTGCCCACAAACTCTAAACACTTCAGTCCAGTACATACAACCTGCACTGCCTTATCTTAGCTTAGATTGTTCATAATGACTTTTCAGTTTCTAAGGTTCTTTTTCTACACAACTAGCACTAAAAGGTTAGAAAAAGCTTGTAAATACTGCCTTATATAAACCATTCAAGTACTGGAGGCTCAAAACAGCATCTCCTCCACCAAATTCCGAATGATTTCACTCTGATTACAATGCACTCCTTACCCACTCTGTATTGGCAGAGACTGTTTGCTTCGTCCACCTTTTTCAGCCATGCCCAAGTTATGAGTGCTCCTGCACACTATAATTAGTACCTAGTCGGGCAGTCACTAACAGCTGACTAGTTGCCACTGACAGGCAGATCATGCTAACTTGCTCATAGTTTCTTCCACAGATTTTAAAATTCTGACTTAAATTCAACTGTTAAACTAAATTGAGCCTGAGAAATGCTCAACAATAATTTGCAGAGAATTCCCATCCTCTGCAAAGTCCCAACTCTTGCACTCTCTTTTCCATGCATTGTTTTTAATGCCACTCTGTCAAAAGCCTTTATTCAGGACTGTTTTTGAGTTGTCACCTAGTTAGGAGACTGTGACAGTTTTTTGAAGATGCTGAGCATTTTTTCTTGTTTGTTCTCCGGGATGTCTTGTAATCGGCAAGACTTTTCTTTATTCCTTCTCTCGAGGGACGTGGACATTGCTGGTTCAGCCAGCTTTTTTTGTTCGCTTTAATCGTCCTGGGAAATGTAATGCTCAGCCACCTTCCTGGACCGCTGTGAGCCATCACCAGATACACAGTGCTGTTACGAAGGAAGTCTCAGGGCACGATTCTCCCAAACAGGGCGAAATCGTAAGGCTGGCGTCAAAAACGGGCGGGTTTGACGCCAGCCTCCTCCTTCCCCCCCCCCCCCCCCCCCCCCCCCCCGACCGGGAACCGATTCTGCTCCCCGGTCGGGGCTAGCATGCCGCGGCCGTGAACTCCGGCTGACGCGTCACATGACGTCAGCCGCGCATGCGCAGATTAGAAAACTCCAACCCGCACATGCGCGGATGACGTCATCGCGCATTTGCGCAAAACCCACGCATGCGCGGGCCGGGATGCCCCTCAGCCGCCCCGCGAATGGATACAGCGGGGCGGCAGAAGGACAAAGAGTGCGCGGGAATCGGACCCGCTGCCCGCGATCGGTGCCCACCGATCGCGGGCCCATGGCACCCTTGGCACGGCCGTGGTACTGCCGTGCCAATCGGTGCCATGGTTGCCAAAATCCGAACTTTACGGCCGTTTTTATGAACGGCCAGACCAGGTGTGTTTGCCGTTCGTAAAAACAGCCGTAAAGGGCTTGGACTTCGGCCCATCGGCCAGCTGAGAATCGCTGCTCGCCGTAAAAAAACGGCGGCAGCGATTCGTGTCGGGAGTCGGGCGTGGCGGGGGGAGAATAGTGGGAGGGCATCAGACTAACGTGGCCGTAAAAATTTACGACCCCCGCTATTCTCCGCACCGTCGTGAGTGCGGAGAATTGCGCCCTCAGTGTTTTGGCACAGCGGCAATGAAGGAGCAGTGATATATTTCCAAGTCCGGATGCTGTGTGGCTTGGATGGGAACTCGTGTTCTCATGCATCTGCTGCCCTTCTAGGTGATAGAGGTCACGAGATTTGAAGATGCTGTATAAAGAGCCTTGGTGAGTTGCCGCAGTGCATGGAATAGAATCATAGAATCACTACAGTGCAGAAGGAGGCCATTCGGCCCATCAAGTCTGCACCAACCCTCCTTTCCCCATAACCCAGTAACCCCACCTAACCTTTTGGACTCTGAGGGGAAATTTAGCACGGCCAATCCTCTGAGCTTGCACATCTTTGGACTGTAGGAGTAAACCGGAGCATCCGGAGGAAACACACGCAGACACGGGAGAACGGGTAAACTCCAAACCGACAGTCACCCAAGGCTGGAATTGAACCCAGGTCCCTAGTACTGTGAGGCAGCAGTGCTAACCACTGTGCCACCATGCCACCCCAAGATCTTGTAGATGGTAAACACGGATGCCACCACACATCCGTGGAGTGAGTGAATGTTCAAAGCAGTGGATGGGATTAAAATCAAGCAGGCTGCTTTGTCCTGGATTGTTTTGAACGTGTTGAGTGTTGTTGGAGCTGCACTCATCCAGGCAAGTGGAGAGTATTCTGTCACACTCATGAATTGCAGGGATGTTGCAAGAAATTGGAGTTGAGAATTATCATATCAGATCAGGTATGATCTCATTGAATGGGAGAGCAGAAACGATGGGCTGAATTACCAACTACTGCTCCTTATGGTCACACAATCAGTTTGAATGAATTTCCACATTCTGCAATGTAGGTAAATCGGGAATGGGGTTTAGATGTCTGCTCAGATGTGACTATCAGCCTCTGAAACCAGAGGAGATTGACGTTCAATCCTTTGTTTTTTCCTACCTCCCCTTTCAAGTTTCTCCCCTTGAATTAGCCCTGACATTCTCCAGGTTCAACGTTCCATGGTCTCCCTCAGGGCTAAGTATGATCCACACAGGAACTTCCAAGAAAGTGGTTGCTTTACTGTTACCATCCCAGTTGATGTTATGACTGGAAGGGAAGATCCCAGATTGGAACCCTGGCTCAAAAGACAAGCAGGATTCTCTGTCCCGCCAGTCGTGATTTCCTGTGCGGTGTGCCCTCGCCGGCAGCGGGATTCTCCGTTCCCGCAGCCGGCCAATGGGGATTCCCATTGTGGCCACCCCACGCTGTCGGGAAACCCGTGGGTGTGGATGCGGTGCCAGCGGAGTAAAGGATCCCGCCAACGGAGAATCCCGCAGCATGACTTTTACTTTTTTTTAATAAAATGTGGAGGAACAGAGCCACGAGACCAGTAATTAGTTTGAACAAGAATTTGTTTTATTAAACATTTAAAAATTAGAATATAATACTCCTATAATACCCCTTATAATACTTTACACTCCCTTTAGCTTAACAATTACACACGGATTTCAGGATAACCATGGATTACAAAGTACATCTTCATTTACAATGGTCTTATTAACACAAAGTCCCTTTATTAAGAAAAACATTTTTATTGTTCATTTGAATTATAGATACAGAAAAAATGAAAGAGGAAACTGAGTTTCGCCTTTAACAGGCAATGCAATAACAGTAATGCTAACCAACAATAGTCTGCGTGTGTTTCCTCCGGATGCTCCGGTTTACTCCTACAGTCCAAAGATGTGCAAGCTCAGAGGGCAGCAGAGCAGAGCTACTGATCAGCTGTTCTGGGGAAATTTGCATACGTGCAGTGCGGTCAGCCTAAGTTGAAGGTGAATCTGCGAAGGGGACCCGAGGAGTTTGAGTGAAGGCAATCATCCAGCAGAGGGCAGCAGAGCAGAGCTACTGATCAGCTGTTCTGGGGAAATTTGCATACGTGCAGTGCGGTCAGCCTAAGTTGAAGGTGAATCTGCGAAGGGGACCCGAGGAGTTTGAGTGAAGGCAATCATCCAGCAGAGGGCAGCAGAGCAGAGCTACTGATCAGCTGTTCTGGGGAAATTTGCATACGTGCAGTGCGGTCAGCCTAAGTTGAAGGTGAATCTGCGAAGGGGACCCGAGGAGTTTGAGTGAAGGCAATCATCCAGCAGAGGGCAGCAGAGCAGAGCTACTGATCAGCTGTTCTGGGGAAATTTGCATACGTGCAGTGCGGTCAGCCTAAGTTGAAGGTGAATCTGCGAAGGGGACCCGAGGAGTTTGAGTGAAGGCAATCATCCAGCAGAGGGCAGCAGAGCAGAGCTACTGATCAGCTGTTCTGGGGAAATTTGCATACGTGCAGTGCGGTCAGCCTAAGTTGAAGGTGAATCTGCGAAGGGGACCCGAGGAGTTTGAGTGAAGGCAATCATCCAGCAGAGGGCAGCAGAGCAGAGCTACTGATCAGCTGTTCTGGGGAAATTTGCATACGTGCAGTGCGGTCAGCCTAAGTTGAAGGTGGTTTGTGGAGAGGCTGTTGGCAAGTGACAGTTAAACCCGAAACACTTTGTGAGTGTTTCCCACCCTACCTCCTCCTCTAACCAACCCCCCCACCCCACGGTGGTTGGGAAGCGGGAGCAGGCGCCTGTCGTGAAGGTGAGTGAGTGCCTTTAAATTTGCTTACCTTTGAGCGGGAGCAGGGTTTGAGGTAATATCAGGTAAGCTCTTCCTTTCTTTTTCTTTTTCTTGTTATTTTTTAAATCTAGAGGTGATGTCAGGGAAGGCAGTACAATGCTCCTCCTGCAGAATGTTTGAGGTGAGGGACGCCGTCAGTGTCCCTGCTGATTTCATCTGTGGGAAGTGCACCCAACTCCAGCTCCTCAAAAACCGTGTTAGGGACCTGGAGCTTGAGCTGGATGAACTTCGGATCATTCGGGAGGCAGAGGGGGTCATAGATAGGAGCTTCAGGGAAATAGTTACACCAAAGACTGGAGATAGATGGGTAACTGTAAGAGGGACTGGGAAGAAGCAGTCAGTGCAGGGACCCCCTGCGGTCGTTCCCCTGAGTAACAAGTATACCGTTTTGGATACTTGTGGGGGGGGGACTTACCAGGGGTAAGCCATGGGGTACGGGCCTCTGGCACGGAGTCTGTCCCTGTTGCTCAGAAGGGAAGGGGGGAAAGGAGTAGAACATTAGTAATTGGGGACTCAATAGTCAGGGGCACAGATAGGAGATTTTGTGGGAGCGACAGAGACTCACGTTTGGTATGTTGCCTCCCAGGTGCAAGGGTACGTGATGTCTCGGATCGTGTTTTCCGGGTCCTTAAGGGGGAGGGGGAGCAGCCCCAAGTCGTAGTCCACATTGGCACTAACGACATAGGTAGGAAAGGGGACAAGGATGTCAGGCAGGCCTTTAGGGAGCTGGGATGGAAGCTCAGAGCGAGAACAAACAGAGTTGTTATCTCTGGGTTGTTGCCCGTGCCACGTGATAGTGAGATGAGGAATAGGGAGAGAGAGCAATTAAACACGTGGCTACAGGGATGGTGCAGGCGGGAGGGATTCAGATTTCTGGATAACTGGGGCTCTTTCTGGGGAAGGTGGGACCTCTATAGACAGGATGGTCTACATCTGAACCTGAGGGGCACCAATATCCTGGGGGGGAGATTTGTTAGTGCTCTTTGGGGGGTTTAAACTAATTCAGCAGGGGCATGGGAACCTGGATTGTAGTTTTAGGGTACGGGAGATTGAGAGTATAGAGGTCAGGAGCACAGATTTGACTTCGCAGGAGGGTGCCAGTGTTCAGGTAGGTGGTTTGAAGTGTGTCTACTTCAATGCCAGGAGTATACGAAATAAGGTAGGGGAACTGGCAGCATGGGTTGGTACCTGGGACTTCGATGTTGTGGCCATTTCAGAGACATGGATAGAGCAGGGATAGGAATGGTTGTTGCAGGTTCCGGGGTTTAGGTGTTTTAGTAAGTTCAGAGAAGGGGGCAAAAGAGGGGGAGGTGTGGCGCTGCTAGTCAAGGACAGTATTACGGTGGCGGAAAGGATGCTAGATGGGGACTCTTCTTCTGAGGTAGTATGGGCTGAGGTTAGAAACAGGAAAGGAGAGGTCACCCTGTTGGGAGTTTTCTATAGGCCACCTAATAGTTCTAGGGATGTAGAGGAAAGGATGGCGAAGATGATTCTGGAAAAGAGCGAAAGTAACAGGGTAGTTGTTATGGGAGACTTTAACTTTCCAAATATTGACTGGAAAAGATATAGTTCGAGTACATTAGATGGGTCATTCTTTGTACAATGTGTGCAGGAGGGTTTCCTGACACAATATGTTGACAGGCCAACAAGAGGCGAGGCCACATTGGATTTGGTTTTGGGTAATGAACCAGGCCAGGTGTTAGATCTGGAGGTAGGTGAGCACTTTGGAAACAGTGACCACAATTCGGTGACCTTTACGTTAGTGATGGAAAGGGATAAGTATACCCCGCAGGGCAAGAGTTATAGCTGGGGGAAGGGCAATTATGATGCCATTAGACATGACTTAGGATGTGTTGGTTGGAGAAGTAGGCTGCAAGGGTTGGGCACACTGGATATGTGGAGTTTGTTCAAGGAACAGCTATTGCATGTTCTTGATAAGTACGTACCAGTCAGGCAGGGAGGAAGGGGTCGAGCGAGGGAACCGTGGTTTACCAAAGAAGTGGAATCTCTTGTTAAGAGGAAGAAGGAGGCCTATGTAAAGATGAGGCGCGAAGTTTCAGTTGGGGCGCTTGATATTTACAAGGAAGCGAGGAAGGATCTAAAGAGAGAGCTGAGACGAGCAAGGAGGGGACATGAGAAGTCTTTGGCAGGTAGGATCAAGGAAAACCCAAAAGCTTTCTATAGGTATGTCAGGAATAAAAGAATGACTAGGGTAAGAGTAGGGCCAGTCAAGGACAGTGGTGGGAAGTTGTGTGTGGAGGCTGAGGAGATAAGCGAGATACTAAATGAATACTTTTCGTCAGTATTCACTCAAGAAAAAGATAATATTGTGGAGGAGAATGCTGAGACCCAGGCTATTAGAATAGATGGCATTGAGGTGCGTAGGGAAGAAGTGTTGGCAATTCTGGACAAGGTGAAAATAGATAAGTCCCCGGGGCCGGATGGGATTTATCCTAGGATTCTCTGGGAAGCCAGGGAAGAGATTGCTGAGCCTTTGGCTTTGATTTTTAGGTCATCATTGGCTACAGGAATAGTGCCAGAGGACTGGAGGATAGCAAATGTGGTCCCTTTGTTCAAGAAGGGGAGTAGAGATAACCCCGGTAACTATAGGCCGGTGAGCCTAACGTCTGTGGTGGGTAAAGTCTTGGAGAGGATTATAAAAGATACGATTTATAATCATCTAGATAGGAATAATATGATTAGGGACAGTCAGCATGGTTTTGTGAAGGGTAGGTCATGCCTCACAAACCTTATCGAGTTCTTTGAGAAGGTGACTGAACAGGTAGACGAGGGTAGAGCAGTTGATGTGGTGTATATGGATTTCAGTAAAGCGTTTGATAAGGTTCCCCACGGTCGTCTATTGCAGAAAATACGGAGGCTGGGGATTGAGGGTGATTTAGAGATGTGGATCAGAAATTGGCTAATTGAAAGAAGACAGAGAGTGGTAGTTGATGGGAAATGTTCAGAATGGAGTTCAGTTACGAGTGGCGTACCACAAGGATCTGTTCTGGGGCCGTTGCTGTTTGTCATTTTTATAAATGACCTAGAGGAGGGCGCAGAAGGATGGGTGAGTAAATTTGCAGACGACACTAAAGTCGGTGGAGTTGTAGACAGTGCGGAAGGATGTTGCAGGTTACAGAGGGACATAGATAGGCTGCAGAGCTGGGCTGAGAGGTGGCAAATGGAGTTTAATGTGGAGAAGTGTGAGGTGATTCACTTTGGAAAGAATAACAGAAATGCGGAATATTTGGCTAATGGTAAAATTCTTGGTAGTGTGGATGAGCAGAGGGATCTCGGTGTCCATGTACATAGATCCCTGAAAGTTGCCACCCAGGTTGATAGGGTTGTGAAGAAGGCCTATGGTGTGTTGGCCTTTATTGGTAGAGGGATTGAGTTCCGGAGCCATGAGGTCATGTTGCAGTTGTACAAAACTCTAGTACGGCCGCATTTGGAGTATTGCGTACAGTTCTGGTCGCCTCATTATAGGAAGGACGTGGAAGCTTTGGAACGGGTGCAGAGGAGATTTACCAGGATGTTGCCTGGTATGGAGGGAAAATCTTATGAGGAAAGGCTGATGGACTTGAGGTTGTTTTCGTTAGAGAGAAGAAGGTTAAGAGGTGACTTAATAGAGGCATACAAAATGATCAGAGGGTTAGATAGGGTGGACAGCGAGAGCCTTCTCCCGCGGATGGAGGTGGCTAGCACGAGGGGACATAGCCTTAAATTGAGGGGTAATAGATATAGGACAGAGGTCAGAGGTGGGTTTTTTACGCAAAGAGTGGTGAGGCCGTGGAATGCCCTACCTGCAACAGTAGTGAACATGCCAACATTGAGGGCATTTAAAAATTTATTGGATAAGCATATGGATGATAAGGGCATAGTGTAGGTTAGATGGCCTTTAGATTTTTTCCATGTCGGTGCAACATCGAGGGCCGAAGGGCCTGTACTGCACTGTATCGTTCTATGTTCTATGTTCTAATAGGAACAGCAAGATTTGAGCCCCTCGCTGTCAGCATAACCGTGACTGGGGCTCCAATTCTACTTAATATTTACATCTATACATTAGTGTTTGGTATTTACAATGGTTTGTCGGGGTTCAGCCGGGGTTCCTGATGCCTGCCGTTGGGATTGTCCGCAGCTTTACCCAAACTCCGTTGCGCTGGTGGAGGGGAGGTCACGCTCCTCTCTTGAGCTTGGGTTTTCGAGGGAGGCTGGGTCCATTCGTTACCATGGTTTTTCCCAGTGTGGGGGAGGCCTATGATCCCTCCAGTGAGTGACCCGCCCTCCCCATTCTTTCCCTGTTCCTCACGAGCTTCCCTCCCTCCCTCTTGACGTCTTTCCATGTCCCCTATTTTCTTCTCTCCCCCCTCCCCCATAGGGGCTGGTTTAGCACAGTGGGCTAAACAACTGGCTTGTGATGCAGAACAAGGCCAGCAGCGCGTGTTCAAATCCCGTTCCGGCCTCCCCAAACAGGCGCCGGACTGTGGCAACTAGTGGCTTTTTACAGTAACTTCATTGACGCCTACTTGTGAAAATAAGCAATTATTATTATTATTTATAAGATCTCCCCACCCTAAATCGCTCCCACCCTCCACCCCCATGACTCCTGGTTGCAAACAGGTATGTGAAGAGGCTTGTGAATTTGTTCCACATGGCGTGGAATCTCTCCTCAGACCCTCTTATTTTGAATTTTAGCTTTTCTAGCCTCAGGAATTCGGACAGATCTGAGAGCCAGAGTTCTGGGTCCTCTGACATCCCGAAGACGGTCACAAACGAACACAGCTCCATCTCGTCCCCCACCACCTTGGACATAGCCTCGAAGAAGGCCGTCCAGAACTCCCAGAGTCTGGGACAGGACCAGAACATGTGGGTGTGGTTGGCCGGACCCCACTGACACCGCTCCCTTTTGTCCTCCACCTCCAGGAAGAACCCGCTCATCCGTGTCTTAGTAATGTGCGCTCCATGCACTGCCTTAAGCTGCATCAGGCTTAGCCCGGCATAGGAGGAGGTGGAGTTGACCCTATGCAGTCCCTCGATTCAGAGTCCTACCCCATCTCCATGTCCAGTTCCTCCCCCAACGGCCGTCTAGTCTCGTCCAGTGAAGTCCTGACCTGTTCTATTTATTTAAATATAAATTTTAAAGTGCCCAATTATTTTTTTTTTCCCAATTAAGGGGCAATTTAGCGTGGCCCAATCATCTCGATTGCACATCTTTGGGTTGTGGGGGTGAGATCCACGCAGATATGGGAAGAATGTGCAAACTCTACACGGACAATGACCTGGTGCCTGGATCGAAACCAGGTCCTCGGCACCGTGAGGCAGCAGTGCTAACCATTGTGCCACCATGCTACCAGGAATCCTGGCCCTTTCTATAAGGCATCTATATACCTATATATGCATTTATCATCTCCTAACCAGTCCAGCCCTATGACTGTGTCCAGGAATGTGGGTGCGCCTCTCTGGGGGAATGTTTTCGTCTTCTCGTGGAGAAAGTTATGCAGCTGCAGCTATCTGAGCTTGGTCCTTTTCGAGAGTTTGAGCTTCTCTATAAGTTGCCCCAGGATTGCCAGTCTGTTGTCCATGTACATGTCCTGTACCGTCAGCGTCTCTCTGTCCTCCTCCATGACCCAAATGTGGCATCTATCCTCGCCGGTGCAAACCTACAGTTGTTGTAGATGGGGGCTCCCTTGGACATCTCATCCAGTTCGAAATGGCGACTAAACTGGTTCCACATCCTTACTACCACTGGGCTCCTGGAGTGTCTTTGTGGGTGGGCCTGGAGTGGCGCTGTGGCTAGCGCTCAGAGAGAAGTCCCCATGCAGCAGGCCTCCTCCAGCTCACTTAGCCACTTCCTCACCCTCTCCACCTGTGCAGGTTAGGTGGATATGCTAAATTGCCCCTTAGTGTCCAAAAGGTTAGTTGGGGTTACTGGGTTATGGGGATAGGGTGGGGCATGGGCTTAAGTAGGGTTTTCTTTCCAAGGGCAGGTATATGCATGATGGGCCAAATGGCCTCCTCATGCACTATAGGGATTCTGTGGATTCTATGAGTCATAATCCAGTCCAGGATTTCACAGCAACCCCTGTAGAATTTTTTTGTCTTGACTGCTGTCAAGCTGCTCACAATTGCTCGATTTCCGGGCTGCATTAAAATGTCATCAAACATTTCATCTACCTCTGAGGTCTGCTGCCCCACTTTAATTATGGTTACTGTGATTGTCTCTTTAACTCAGAACAGGTTGTTTACCCTTCCTTGTGAATTCTTGTGAAGTATACCTTGGTCTCTGGTCTCTTAACTGCAGTCATCTTAAACATTATGTCCCAATTCCCTGGTTATCTGGACTGTAACTTGTACTTTTGGAAGCCTGTCTCTTTGCAGTGCCTCCGGGTCGGAGAATTGCCCGGGGATGGGGGGGGGGGGGCATGTGAATCCCGCCGAAGTCAGCTGCCGGATTCCCCGGCGCCGGGTTTTTGGCGGGTGTGGGGATCACGTCGCGCTGATGGGTGGGGGGGCATTGACAATGGGCCCCCCCGGCGATTCTCCAGACACTGATGGGCCGAGCGGCTGCCCATTTTCGGCCGTTCCCACCGGCGTGAAATACACAAGGTCCACACCGGCGGGACCTGGATCTGAAGGCAGCCTGCGGAGTCCTCGGGGGGGGGGGGGGGGGGGGGGGGGCGCGGGGGGATCCGGCCCCGGGGGGGGGGCCCCACGGTAGCCTGGCCCACGATCGGGGCCCACCGATATGCGGGCGAGCCTGTCCCAAGGGGGCCCTATTTCCCTCTGCGCCAGCCTCTGTAAAACTCCGCGATGGCCGGCACGGAGACGAAACCCCATGCGCATGCACAGGGATCATGCCAGCGGTTCTGCACATGCGCCAGAACATGTGGCATCCCACGCATGCGCCAACTCCAGCGCCGGCCTAGCCCCCGGAAGTGCGGAGAATTCCGTACCTTCCAGGCGGCCCGACGCCAGAGTGGTTTACGACACTCTTTGGCGCCGGTACGGCCCGCCCGCCTGTTGGGGGAGAATCCCAGCCCCTGTCTCCAACATCCCACAAATTCAGCTAAAATTAAAACTTAAGGGCAGCACGGTGGCCTAGTGGTTAGCACAACTGCCTCACGGCGCTGAGGTCCCAGGTTCGATCCCGGCTCTGGGTCACTGTCCGTGTGGAGTTTGCACATTCTCCCCATGTCTGCGTGGGTTTCGCCCCCACAACCCAAAAATGTGCAGGGTAGGTGGATTGGCCACGTTAAATTGCCCCTTAATTGGAAAAAATAATTGGGTAGTCTAAATTTATTTTAAAAAATTAAAAATTAAAAACTTTTTGCCTTACAATGACCTCCAGTTGCTAAGCAATGGTCACATGCTTCTGCCTTTTATTTATTTTTCACACCATAGCCCTCTCTAAGCACAATTGAAACACAGTTGGAACTGAATCAACCCCCACACATAAAAACACCTTTGTCCAGCATGAATCTAACTATAGATTTTACCTATTGTGACACTTGTGTGACATAAATGTTACTTGCCCAAGTCTCATCATTGTCCAGGCATCACTGTATAGTGGTATGGCTAGCTTCAGTATCTGGGGATTTGTAAATTTTGCTGAACATTGTGCAATTATCAGAAAACATCCATTCTCTGATCTTATGATGGAGAGAAGGTCATTGATGAAGCAGCTGGGAATGGTTGGGCCCAGGATACTTCTTGAGCAATCCGTGCACTAGTCTCCTGGGAATGAAGTGATTGACCCTCAACAACCACAACTTTCTTTGCGCTAGGTATTCATAGAATTTACAGTGCTGAGGGAGGCCATTCGGCCCATCGAGTCTGCACCGGGCCTTGGAAAGAGCACCCGACCCAAGCCCACGCCTCCACCCTATCCCCATAACCCCACTTAACCTTTTTGGACACTAAGGGCAATTTAGCATGGGCAACCCACCTAACCCGCACATCTTTGGATTGTGGGAGGAAACCGGAGCACCCGGAGGAAATCCAGGCAGACACGGGGAGAACGTGCAGACTCCGCACAGACAGTGACCCAAGCCGGGAATCGAACCTGGGACCCTGGAGCTGTGAAGCAACTGTGCTAACCACTATGTTACCATGCTAACCCATGACTCCAACTAGTGGAAGGTTTATCCGTCAATTCTCATTGACTTCAATTTTATTGGGCTCTATGATGCCACAATCAGTCAAATGTTGTCATGATGTCAAAGGCAGTCACTCTTCCCTCCCTTTTTGAGTTGAGCTCTTTTGTCCAGTTTTGGCCCAAGGTTACAATATATTCAGGAGCCACGTGGCTCTGGCAGAACCTAAATTGAGCATCAGTGAGCAATTTATTGCCATGCAACTACCACTTTGATAGTATTGTTGAGGATGCTTAATATTAATTTAATGATGGACGAGAGTAGACAGATGGGGTGGTAAATGGCTGGATTGAATTTTTGCTGTTTTAAGTGAGCAGGACGTACCTGGTTAATTTTCTGCATTGTTGGGTAGCTGCCACTGTTGTAGCTGCACTGGAACAGCTTGGCCAGGGGCGTAGCTAGTTCTGGAGCTCAAGTCTTGAGTGCTGCAAACAAGATGTTGTCAGGGCCCAAAGTCTTTGCAGTATCTCGGGCGCGATTCTCCCATATGGGGAGAAATCGTAAGGCTGGCGTCATATCTGGGCGGGTTTGACGCCAGCCCCCCCCCCTTCCCGACCGGGAACCGATTCTGGTCCCCGGTCGGGGCTAGCATGCCGACTCCGTAAACTCCGGCATCGCGGGCTTAACGAATTTCGTTAAGCCCGCTTGCCAGAGTTAGCGCCGGCTGACGCGTCATATGACGTCAGCCGCGCATGCGCGGATTGGAAGACTCCAAACCGCGCATACGCGGATGACGTCATCGCGCATTTGCGCGAAACCCGCGCATGCGCGGGCCGGGATGCCCCTCAGCCGCCCCATGAAGTGATACAGCGGGGCGGCAGAGGGACAAAGAGTGCGCGGGCATCGTGGTACTGCCGTGCTAATCGGTGCCATGGTTTTAAAGATCGAGAGTTTACGGCCATTTTTACGAACGGCCAGACCAGGTGTGTTTGCCGTTCGTAAAAACAGCCGTAAAGGGCTGGGAACTCGGCCCATCGATCAGCTGAGAATCGCTGCCGGCCGTAAAAAAACGGCTGCAGCGATTCGTATCGGGAGTCGGGCGTGGGGGGGGGGGAGAATAGCGGGAGGGCGTCGGAACAGCGTGGCCGTAAAATTTTACGAGCCACGCTATTCTCCGCACCGTCGGGAGTGCGGAGAATCGCGCCCCTCATGTTTACAGACATTTCTTAATATCATGTGGAGTAAATTGGTGAGGATTGACATCTGTAATGCTGGGGATCTCTGGGAGGACACAATGCCTCAGCCACTCAGCACTTCTGGTTGAAGAGTTTTGGAAATACTTAGTTTTGATATGCTGGAGATAATTATGAAGAATTGTGGTGATATGCCAATGGGCTATATCATAGATAGATGGTGTGCGACACACCATGCAGTCTCTAGACCAAGGTCCTGTGACCAGTGGCTCCCATATAAGAGGAGACACATCCGGCCATCTGGCGAAGAAGATTGAGAGGGTAATAAGACATACAAGTGAATGTTCAGTGCTAGGTGCAGATTCCAGAGGAGTAATAAGCAGACTCCATGATAACATGCTCTGTATCAGATTGCTATCTTACCACTCGTGATTCAGTAAAAGATTCTGGTTTGGACAAGTCAAAGTGTTTGGTGGGTTCCTTTGTAGGGTAGAAAAGATCAAACACAATACCTGTTAGTTGTTTAATTATCCTACGCCATTCCCAATTGGATCTGGCAGGACTGCAGAGCTTTGATCTGGTCCGCTGGTTGCTCTCTCTATTGCATATTGCTTTCGCTAATTGGCACACAGGTATCCCTGTGTTGTCACATCACCAGGTTAGAAGCTGGTCAGAATAGATTTACACTGTAAAGTCTCAGGCAAGCAACCACTTGTAGACGATGATTGATTGTAGATATTCTCCTCAATATACACTCCTCCTACACAAAATCCACTCTTGTCGCCAAACCCGCCCGAGGCAAATGGGAGTCGAAAATCCCAGCCTACATCTGGGAGCTGGTTTAGTTTACTCAGCTAAATCGCTGGCTTTTAAAGCAGACCAAGCAAGCCAGCAGTACGGTTCGATTCCCGTACCAGCCTCCCCGGACAGGCGCCGGAATGTGGCGACTAGGCTTTTCACAGCAACTTCATTGAAGCCTACTTGTGACAGTAAGTGATTTTCATTTCATTTTCAAGAAATAATGAAAATCTCAATATTTAAACATCCACACCCTCTCTCTCTCTCTCCCCCCCCCCCCCCCCCCCCACCCCCTGCACACGTACCCACAATTGGCTTCCAAATGACCCCAGGCTTCAGTCTGGATGATTTCCCTCCTCCATGAGAACAGTCTGGCATTTTTAAGTCGTAAAATTTTAAAGGTGCTGAGAGGGATCACCATTTTGTAATTCTCTCGCTCTCTCTTACCTCAATGGCAGGTTACAGCCCCTTTAATGCTAGAGAGTCTCCTGTTGGCTCTTCAACTTCCATATCCTGTCCTTAATTGGACGATGAGTACGTTCTCTGGCCATTAATTGGATTGGATTTGATTTGTTTATTGTCACGTGCGCCGAGGTACAGTGAAAAGTATTTCTCTGCGAGCAGCTCAAACAGATCATTTAGGAAATGAAAGTCAAATTGAATAGAAAGAAAATACATAATAGGGCAACACAAGGTACAGAGTGTAAATACACAGGCACCAGCATCAGAATTGGGGCATGTGTGACACACCGATGCCATTCAGGGCCTGAAAGTTATTCCGATGTCAAGCCACAGAACAAAAATTCAGCCCAGTGTTTCCACTTTTGGGAAGACAAAACCAAAGGTTATCAATATAAGCCAATCGTCAAGACACCCCCAAGTAGGGAATTCAGAAGAATTCAGAATTCTTTACTCAGTGTGGTGAAAATGTAGAACTGATTAACACAGGGAGTAAATAGTAGAGACATATTAAAAGGAGAGTAGATGAGTACATGAGGGAGTAAGGAATAGAAAGATAGGTTGATATGTTCGATGAAAATGGATGGCAAGAGGCCCATGTGGAGAGTACCACTGAGCTGAATGTTCTGTTTCGGTGTTGTATAATCCACCTAGTTCTGTGTGATATTTTCAAATATAGTCATTCAAACCTAATTTTTCTGGTTGAAATACCACTTGAGCAGAAAATCAAATTGATTAAATATCTGCATTTTCTGCTTGTTCCCCAGAAGCCAGAGAAGAACTGAACACTGTAACGATCGATTTGGCTTATTGCCGAGTATTGGAGACGGGGCTGTTTATTTTACAACACCTGGTCCTTTTAATTAGTTTGTAAGCCTTAAGCTTTTTGTAATTTGTTTGGTACATTAAGACTTGAAACAGTCTCTGAAGAAAATAGCGGAGGCTTAATTCAAATGAAAATGAGGAGCCTCTAATGAGCAGGAGGTTCAGGTGTCGCACGTTGCTTTTTTACATGGATTGTTTCAGGAACAGATTCACAGCTCTTGAGTTATCTCACCTTTAAATGAGGTCAGGCTAGCTTTGAATCTTGTTAAATTATGTTTTAGTATTTTAATATATATTCTATAATTTTACTTGAGATATGGTAATGTGATGTTTGCAAAGATGTGATTTAAAAGGAATGCATTAATTTTTTAAGTTACCCCAGTATCCACTTTTTAAAATACATATTTATAATAATAGCTTTATTTTTAAAAGCAACATCAGTTCATTTCACCTCACATATAAACGGACACATTTTTGCCTATGTTTATGTGGGCAATGACCGTGGTCTATCAGAAGATGTACCTCAGTGTGAGGTCGGAATTCTGATGTCTAAACTGTGATCGGGAGCAACTGTAGCTCTTAGAGGAGTTTTGTCCCAGCGGCAAGACTTTTAATCTAATAACAGTCCATCCCCATGGTATTGCTCATGAGGAATCAAAACCAAATGCTGTCTTCAGGTGAACAGGAATTATAGGTAGGGATAGGTTGCAATTGAGATTCTGTTTTAAGGTCAGAAGAGCATTCTCACAGCATATTAAGTTCACGTGGATAATTGCCATTATATGGCATAGAAACTTATGCTGGAAGAGGTTGACAAAAAAAGTACAGAGATTTAAGATATAAGGAAGGTGTGAAATTTCGAAGACCCAGAAGAAGGGCACTGGAAAGAAGGGGACAAGCGAAAGTTTGCCGTTGATGCGACCATCAATTCACTCAAGACATGAGTAGAAGCTTTGATCAACTTAGAACAGTGCCTGCCTGCAACTGAACCAATGCTTAGAACTGCCTGCAGGTCGATTGCTCTTTATACCTCCCTTCAAGGGGGAGGAGCCATGGGCGGAGCCCATACATGCCCCAACATGTTCCCCTATGGGTAATGCCATACAATGGCCCACAGGAGAAGCCCACAAGGGCAATAGTATGGCACAGATACAAATATACAAATACAAGTGCGACAGCATAGATACAAATACACTGGTGGATTATTAGTATCATACATTCACCACAGCTGTCGCGTGAGTTGGTGAATCCTGCAGGAAGAAAGTTGCTGGGGGTGGGTCGCTGGGTGGGGCCGCTCCCCTCACAGTGGAAACTCTGACCGAGGTGATGTCGGGGGAGTTTGAGAGGCAGTTCACCAAGCACATGGAGGTGCTGCTGAATGAGATGATGGCTGCGATGAAAGAGTGGGTGGAGGAGGCGGCGGTGATGAAGACGTCGGTCGAGGTGCAGGAGCAAGGAGAGAAGTTGAAGGGGGCGGTGGAGGCATTGTCGCAATCAGTTCACCTCGACCGGTGAGGAGCTACGGAGGGGGTGGTGGAGGCAAACAAAGGGCTCAGAGCCAAGGTGGAGGACCTGGACAATAGGTCAAGGAGGCAAAATATGAGAATCGTGGGCCTGCCTAAGGGGATGGAGGCCGGCTTTGATGGAGCAGGCGGAAGAACCCTCCCGCCACGAGTTAGGACAGGGCACATTGGTCGCTCAGGCCAAATCCGAACGCAAATAAGCCACCAAGGGCGGTCATAATCTGCTTTCACATGAAGGAGAAGGTCTTGAGCTGGGCGAAGCAGAGACGAGAAGTGAAGTGGGAAGACGTTGATATACGAATATACCAAGGCCTGACGGTGGAGCCCGCGAGAAGGCGGGCGGCCTTTGGAGTTTTGCAGCAGAGGTGTGAGTTTTGGAGTGGTCTACCCTGTGAAGTTGAGAGTGACGCACAACTCAAGGGGCTTTTATTTCCAGACAGTGGAGATGGCGGAGCCGTTCGTGAAGGCGAAAGGACTGGGACTGAGATGAGAGTTGAGAGGTGGACTTGGTTTGTGGCGATGGGGATTGCGTTTTTTCTTATGGAGGGTTTTTTATTTGATTGTGGGGTGGGTTTCTGACTTTTGAAAGGGAGGATGTTGTTTACCTTTGTTTATATTTGTTCACATGTGTATTGGGTTTTGGAGTGATGTCTTTTTTCTGTGGGCATGCTTTTGCACTTTTTTGTATTATGAGGGAGGTGGGGGATTGTTGGGGTATGTGGGGCCAGGTTACTGAGAAGGGGAATTGGAGGTTGGAGGGGGGGGGAGTGCTTTGGCAGTGGTTGCCGCATTGGCAAGCGAAGGTTGGCTGGTGAACAGGGGTGTGGTGGGGATGAGGAGCTGCCATCACTGGAGCCTGGTCGAACACTTTTCGATGGGCCTGAGAGGTGTGAAAGATGGGGGGAGGGGATCAATACTGGGCGAGGCGTTTGCAAGTGGAAGTGGAGGTGGGAATTCTGGGTGGGGGAGGGGTTCGCTGGTAAGATAAGGATTGGCCGAGCCAGGCCAGAGAGACAGAGCCTGGGGTTATGATGATGGCGGATAAGAAGGGTGGAGTGGGAGGGAGGGGGGAGGGGGGGTACTCGTGAGAGACCCCCCAGTCAGAATAGTGATGAGGAACATGAGGGGATTAGGGAGACCGGTGAAGAGATCAAGAGTTTTCGTGCACTTGAAGTGTTTAAAGGCTGATGTGTGATGCTGTAGGAGACCCATCTGAGCGTGAAGGATGAGGTGAGGCTTCGGAAGGGTTGGGTGAGTCAGGTGTTTTATTTGCGTTTCAATAATAGGGTTTGGTGGGAGGGGGTAGCGGTATTGGTGGGAAACGGTGAGGTTTCAGATGGAGACGGTGGTGGCTGATCGGGGGAGGAGCTATGTGGTTGTGACGGGTGCGTTGGAGGGGAGGGGGGTGGTGAAGGTGGTGGCTGGGCTCATGAGGAAGATGGGAGGAATGAACCCGTGGCTGTTTTTACATCTAAAGGATCGAGAATATTTGATTTTCTCCCCAGTACACAGGGTGTATTGGAGGATTAACGTTTTTGTGGTGGGAAAAGCGCTGTTGGCTGGGGTTGAGACATCCGAGTACTCAGCAATTGTGATTTCATATCATGCTCCGCATTGGATGCATGTGATTTTTTTGAAGGGGTTAGCCCAGAGGCCGGGGTGGCAACTGGATGTGGGGTTATTAGCGGACCAGAGCTTCTGTGACAAGATAGGGAAGGTGATTGAGGGGTATGTGGGGTTTAATTCCACGGGGAAGGTCTCATGATCGATGCTCTGGGAGGCTCTGAAGACAGTGGTAAGGCGGGAGGTGATCTCGTTCACGGCTAAGGTGGATAGGATGGAGAGGGAGGAACAACAACGACTAATAGAAGAGATTTTGGAGGTAAATGGGAGATAAGGGGGAACCTGGATCCGGGTCTCCTGGCAAAGAGGAAGGAGTTGCAGCAAAGGTTCAACCTATTGTCCACAGGGAAAGCGGGGTGTCAGCTGAGAAGGGCAAGGTGAGCTGACCACGAGTATGGGGAGACGGCAGGGTGTATGTTGGCTGGTCAGTTCCGGGGGGGACGCTGGAGCGAGGGAAATAATTTGGATGAGGGACAAGGCGGGGGAGTTGGTGGTGGCACCGGATCAGATTAATAAATTGTTCAAGGAATTTTATAGGGGCCTGTATAGGTCGGAGCCACCAGAGGAGGAGCGTGAGATGAAGGAGTTTCTAGGTGGGCTGCAGTGTCCGAGGTTGGGAGAGGCGGAGAGAGCAGGATTGGAGGAGTTAGTGGGGGAGCAGGAGGTGAAGGTGGCGATAGGGAGGATGCAGGCAGAGGGGGCGGTGGGGCCAGATGGGTTCCTGGTTGTATTTTTAAAAAAATTTAAGGACACGCTGACGCCGTTGATGGTGGGAATGTTTGAGGATGCGCTGGATAGGGGTGTCTTGCTGCAAACAACGGGACAAGCTGTTGTTAAAAAAGGACAAGGATCCGGTGGAGTGTGGGTTGTATTGGTCCATATCTCTGCTGAATGTAGATGCCAAGTACTGGCAAAGATGGTGGTATTAAGGTTGGGAGGGTATCTCCCAAACGTGATCGGAGAGGGCCAGATTGGTTTCGTAAGGGAAGACAGTTGTTCTCGAATGTAAGGAGGTTGCTGAATGTAGTGCTCCCTCCTGCAGAGGGGAGGGAGACGGAGGTGGTGCTGGCATTGGATGCTGAGAAGGCATTTCATCGAGTGGAGTGGAGTTATTTGATGGCGGTACCAGAGAAATACGGGATTGGGCCGAAGTTTGTGGCTTGGGTACAGCTGCGATACAGGGAGCCTATGGCAAGTGTTCACACAAACAGTATGCATTCAGGGTATTTTGCATTGCTTCGAGGCAGGGATGCCCCCTTGTGTTTGCATTGGCTATAGAGCCCTAGGCCATTGCACTGAGGAGTTCGGGTTTGTGGAAGGGGATAATGAGGAGGCAGGTGGAACATGTCCCCCTATGCAGATGATATGTTGCTGTATATTTAGGAGCTGAGCATCTCAGTGGGGTGTATAATGGGTTGCTCCAGCGATTTGGGATGTTTGCGGGTTCCAAACTGAATTTAGGGGACAGTGAGTATTTTGTGGTCTCCTCTCAGAGACTGGGAGCGGGAGCGGGGGCGGGGGGAAGGCTGCCATTCCGCCTGGCGGTGTCTCATTTTACGTATTTTACAATTGGGCAGGGCCCAATCTCTGTGTCGCTGATGGGCCGGTTGCAGGCAGTTAAGATGAATGTTTTGCCGCGATTCTTTTTTTTTTTGTTTCAATGTCAGTGATGATGCTGATTAGGGAGAATCATGGATTTGAGCCAGGGAGGGTGGATGCGAGGTTTCGGGGATGGGGAAAGAGGGGGATTAAGGAAATTAAGGATTTGTTCCTGGGAGGGCGATTCGCGAATTTCGAGGTGTTGGGCGAAAAGTATGGGCTGGCGTGGGGGGAAAGCTTTAGGTATATGCAGTTGTGGGGCTTTGCAAGGAAGTTCTTTCCGACCTTCCCGAAAATGCCTGTCTCCTCATTGTTGGAGGCGGTGCTGTCAGTGGGGGGATTGAAAAGGGGGGTCGTCTCGGTGATTTATGGGAGGAATTTGGAGGAGGATGGGATGCCTATGGAAGGGGGTTAAGGCGAAGTGGGAGGAAGTGGGGGTGGTGATGGAAGAGGGATTGTGTTGTGAGGTGTTGCGGAGGGTGAATGCCTCGACTTTGTGCGCGAGGTTGGGGCTGATACAGCTGAAGGTAGTGTACATGGCGCACCTCACAAAATCAAGGATGAGCCGGCTGTTCGTGGGGGGTGGAGGATCTCTGTGAGCGATGTGGGAGGGGCCCCGCAAACCCATGTTCATATAAGAATATGTTTTGGTCCTGCCCGAAGCTGGAAAGGTTTTTGAGGACAATGTTTAATACAATCTCAGGGGTCTTACAAGTAGATGTGGAGCCCGCTCCCCTGGAGGTCTTATGCGAGGTGTCGGACAAGAGATTGTTCGTGGGAGGGTCTTGTTGGGGTAGAGGTCAACTTCTCCACCCTGTGTCTCGGCGTGTTGGGGAGGACCTGCAGGAGGTTTCGACTCTGGAGAAGATGACGTTCGCACTGGGGGGAGGGGGTGCATGGGTGACTGAGGGGGTTCTACAATTGTTGGGGTTTGTTCATCTTGCACTTTTGGGAATTGGCTACCGATTACTGCTGAGAGGGGAGGGGGAAATAAGTTTGGGGTTGGTTTGTATTGTAAAATTGTTGAACATTTGCTGAATAAAAATACTTCCAGAAAGAAAAGATTTTAAATCTATTCCCAATAGATTTTCTGATGCTTTTCTCACAGTCAGTCAGCGGGTTTTGTTCTTTTATAACCTTGGATCTCTGTTGTCCTATCGGCTTCAAATGATTAAGGTCAAAATAACTCCTACTATTTCTCTGAGCTTAAAGTGCTGCCTGCAGTCTCAACAAAATCCACAGCGGCAAAGTTAGCAATTCTCGTTTCTTAAGTTTGCTGCTTCCACAGACTGGGTTCATCAACATATTTCAGATTTAAATAAACCATAACAAAACAAAATGTCAATGTTGACACATTTAAGATCTTCATTGTGACCTGAAATATATTTAGTGTATATGTGTGTGCCACACATGCATGCTGGAGATAGGACTTTTCTTCCATTCTGAATGCAGCACACAGTTATTATTATTATTACTAATTTTAGAATGACTTAATTACTCATTATAAAATTGGCGTGAGCTTCCTTGATCTGCAGTGCAGAATGCGCGCTGCCTCTTTAGAACATGGTGGCAATAATAGCTGAAAATGTCTTGAGGTGCCCCCCCCCTGTAGAACTTGACGTGCACGTATCTGCTAGGATTCTGTCTCCTGCCTCCTCTGGCAGGAGCACTGGCAGCTGGTTGAATTGAATTGGAAAAGAGTCGCAGGCAAGTAGGATGATCTCTCTTATCTTGCCTCTGGGGACTCGTTCTTGTGAATACTTCAAAAACGTTTTAACTAGAAACTGAAGAGTTAAATGGAGAGAAAGGGAGAACTATTAAGTTCCTCAATATTCTTGTGAACCTTTGTATTAAATATTTCTTGAGCGCTCCAATAGTAAAGAGGTGTCATTGATCCCAAGCTTTTTCCTTTGCCTTTAGATCTTTGATATGTCTTTTTCGGGGAACTTTCTTTTTTCTGCGAGGAACTTTCTTTACTCAAAGTTAGGAAGTAAACAGAAGTTTTTCTTCTCCATCTATTCTCTGTTCAAAGGCAGGTCCAATCCATAGCACCACAACCTCTACCATGGGTGGAGGTAGGTCCTGAACCTACGCCAGCCAGAACTGGGATCGAACCCCATGCTGTTGGCACCAATCCGAATCATGTTGGTCGTTGTGGCGGTATGAATGTGAGCACTGCCATTGGTGCAGAGCATTGGTTTCCCATTGGCTCTGGCTGGTCATGTGCCTCTCGTCCGATTGGCTGGGACTAGTCATGTGACTGCTCACCAATTGGTCGAGAGGCAAGTAGACCCCGCCTCCGAGTCGGGGTATAAGTACCCAGAGTTCCCGGCGGTCAGCCTTTCTCTGTAGTCGACCACTGGGCTAATAATTAGCTGATTAAAGCCACAGTTTGGATCTTCATCGTGTCTTGAGTCCAATTGATGGTACATCAATTTAATCAGCTAGAATTTTGGAATGGAGCTACGCATCAAGCCTGACTGCCTCCGCACCAGCCTGCATGCTTCAAATGTGTCTGCAATCTTTAAACACTGGCAGGCATGTTTTAATAGTTACCTGACAACTGCAGCCGGCAAGCCCACCAAGGAGCAGAAACTCCACATCCTCCACTCATGCGTGGGCACGGCGGTATACTCAATGATTCAGGCCAAAAGCGATTATGATGCGGCCATGGAGATTCTCAAAGGACACTTTCTCCGGCCGGTCAACGAAGTTTACGCACGGCATCTCCTGACGACTAGACAACAGTTCCCTGGTGAGTCACTCGACGAGTTTTACCAGGCCCTCACAGCTCTAGGGAGAACGTGCGCATGTCTCTAAGTTTCGGCGACTGACCACGTGGAACTTTTAATTAGAGACGCTTACGTTGCTGGCATGCAATCCCCTTCTATCCGCCAACGATTGCTGAAGAAGAACACCCTCAGCCTAGCTGAGGCACAGACCCTTGTAACCTCCCTGGAGGTTGCTTCCATCACACTCGACCAGTCGCGACCATGCACGCTCGCTAAGACTACAACAACGATCCAGCTCAACGGACACAAAACGAGATGCCTGCTGGACTCCGAAAGCACAGAAAGTTTCGTCCACCCCGACACGGTAAGACGCTGCGCGCTCCCCATCCATCCAGTTAAGCATAAGATTGAAATGGCCTCGGGTTCGCACTCCATCCAAATCACCGGGTGCTGCATAGCGGACCTCACAGTCCAGGGGAGGGTTTTCAAAAACTTCAAACTCCTCATTCTCCCCCGTCTATGCACTCCGGCACTCTTGGGCCTGGATTTCCAGTGCAACCTGCAGAGCTTGACCTTTCAATTCGGCGGCCCTATTCCCCCTCTTACTGTTTGCAGCCACGCGTCCCTCAAAGTGGACCCCCCTTCCTTGTTTGATAATCTCACCCCAGATTGTAAACCTGTCGCCACTAGGAGCAGACGATACAGTGCCCAGGACTGGACCTTCATCGGGTCCGAGGTCCAGAGGCTCCTTAAGGAAGGAGTTATCGAGGCCAGCAACAGTCCCTGGTGAGCCCAAGTGCTGGTAGTTCAGACTGGGGAGAAAAACCGGATGGTCATCGATTACAGTCAGACCATCAACAGGTTTACGCAGCTGGACGCGTATCCTCTTCCCCCGTATTTCCGACCTGGTTAACAGGATCGCGAAATACAAAGTCTTTTCCACGGTGGACCTTAAGTCGGCCTACCACCAGCTCCCCATCCGTGCGAGTGACCGAAAGTACACCGCGTTTGAGGCAGATGGGAGCCTCTACCACTTCCTCAGGGTTCTATTCGGTGTCACAAATGGAGTCTCGGCCTTCCAAAGGGAGATGGACCGAATGGTCGACAAGCACGGTTTACGGGCCACCTTCCCGTATCTCGATAACGTCACCATCTGCGGCCAAGACCAGCAGGACCACGACATCAACCTCCAAAAATTCCTCCAAACCGCAAAACTCCTTAATTTAACCTACAATAAGGATAAGTGCGTGTTTAGCACTGACCGTCTAGCCATCCTTGGCTACGTAGTGCGTAACGGAGTGATAGGCCCCGATCCCGAACGCATGCGCCCCCTGATGGAACTCCCCCTCCCCAACTCCCTCAAATCTCTCAAACGCTGCCTGGGCTTCTTCTCCTATTACTCCCAGTGGGTCCCCAACTACGCCGACAAAGTCCGCCCCCTCATTCAGTCCACCTCCTTTCACCTGTCGATGGAGGCCTACCAGGCCTTTAGCCGCATCAAAGCGGATATCGCAAAGGCCACGATGCATGCTATCGACGAGTCCCTCCCATTCCAGGTCGAGAGCAACGCGTCTGATGTAGCTCTGGTGGCCACCCTGAACCAAGCGGGCAGACCCGTGGCCTTCTTCTCACGAACCCTCCACGCTTCCGAAATCCGCTATTCCTCGGTGGAAAAGGAGGCACAGGCCATAGTTGAAGCTGTGCGATATTGGAGGCACTATCTGGCCGGCAGGAGGTTACCACCAGTCCTCGGACCCCCCCTCCCCCCTCTCTCTTCCACTTACACACCCCCCCCCGCCTTCTTTCTCCACAAGGGGTGAATGTGGTGGTATGAATGTGAGCACTGCCATTGGTGCAGAGCATTAGTTTCCCATTGGCTCTGGCTGGTCATGTGCCTCTCATCCAATTGATCGAGAGGCAAGTAGACCCCGCCTCCGAGGTGGGGTATAAGTACCCAGAGTTCCCGGCGGTCAGCCTTTCTCTGTAGTCGACCACCGGGCTAACAACTAGCTGATTAAAGCCACAGTTTGGACCTTCATCGTGTCTCGAGTCCAATTGAGGGTTCATCAGTCGTCCAGCCAACTCAGCCAAATGGCCCTCCAAGGGGCAGAGTTTCTGTGGCAAGTTGTACATGCATGTTGTATTCTGGAGCTATGAATCATGCTCGTAACAGCTACAATTATCTTTCTGTCACATGACTGGCCAGGAACCCCTCCCACTCTTACTGCCTGCCATTGGGGTAGATTGGAAGAAGTGACACAACCTGTTTGACCACATTAGGAATGCACCTTCATTGGCCTTCGGGTCCTGGGGTAGGAATTAAACCCGCCAGAGCTTCTGGCAAATAAATATGGTCCCACCTGCAAGAAAGTAGCATTGATGCTGGACGAAGACAGAAGGCTGGATTCTTCCGCCCCGCCCACCACAAGAACACCACGGGCGAGACGCGGACAATGGAGAAGTCCATTGACCTCGGACGGGACTCTCCGATTGCCGGGCGGACACGGCTGGATAATCCCGCCCACAATCTTTTGGTCAGACTAGCCTATGTCGTCCGCAATGCCCTTTCAAAATCTATGAAATGGAGACCCTCAGAAGCACTGGTGCAGATGTAGGTGCCCACGCGTTAGGCTGGATTTAATACAGCCCATCATAGCAGCAACAATGGCAGCCAGGTCTACTTACATTATGGGAGGGCCCCAGGTCAGTATCTCAGTGGCAGCCAAAGCCACCTTCATCAATTTGGAGGGCAGAAGGAGCCGACTTGTAAACCCTTGCTACTGCCGACTGTATGGTTGACTCAAGCCCTGAGATTTTTGGCGCAATTTATTGGGCGCATTAGATGCAGGCGGAAATCCTGTCATGGCCACTAAATCCCTCGAGAGACCAACAGCGAGATTTCAGATTGCGATCTTCCTAGGTCCCTTCCAAGGATAGAATCAGGTTCATGCCCTTGAAAGGAGTGAACCTGATCTGCGTGTATTTACATGCATTAACATCTACTTGGCATGCTTAATATGCTTGTCACATGAGGAGCGGTTGAGGACTCTGGGTCTGTACTTGTTGGAGTTTAGAAGGATGAGGGGGGATCTTATTAAAACTTACAGGATGCTGCGAGGCCTGGATAGAGTTGACGTGGAGAAGATGTTTCCACTTGTAGGAAAAACTAGAACCAGAGGTCACAATCTCAGATTTAAGAGAGGATCAATTAAAACTGAGATAAGGAGGAATTTCTTCAGCCAGAGGGTGGTGAATCTGTGGAACTCTTTGCCGCAGAAGGCTGTGGATGTCAATTCACTGAGTGTCTTTAAGACAGAGATAGATAGGTTTTTGATTAATAAGGGGATCAGGGGTTATGGGAGTAGGCAGGAGAATGGGGATAAGAAAAATATCAGCCATGATTGAATGGCAGAGCAGACTCGATGGGCCGAGTGGCCTAATTCTCTGACTATGTCTTATGGTCTTAACGTCGCGTCTTCAGCCTTCATTGAATCTTTCCACCACCAGCCGTGACATCACACCGTTACAAATCACTACAGCTCTTTAAAAATAGGGAGCATGAGGTGACGGGTGCACTCTATGCAGGAGCTGGTGATTACATCCACCTTGACCTGGACCAGGCCCAGAAGGATGAGGGGACTATGTTTTCCAAGGAGTGTGCATGGCAGCTTCACCTCAGCCAGCCCCAGATCCCTGGACTCTTCGAGGGACAGCCCAGGCTACAGGGATGGCTCCTTGGGGACAAGGATTATCCCCTCAGATCATGGCTGAGGAAGAGACCGCAGACCACAGCGGAGACCAGATACAATAAAGCTCACTATGTGACCCAATCGGCCATCGACCGGTGCATTGATCTATTAAAGATGTATTTATGCTGCCTTGACAGGTCTTGTGGAGCCCTCCAGTTCAGCCGCAGAGGGTATCCCACATTATCATGGTCTGCTGTGCCCTCCGCAGCTCAGCTCTGCCGCGGCCCAAGGAATTTCCTGTTGATGACCTGGAGGAGCAGCCCGGGTCCTCAGATGGAGAGGGTGTGCATGAGGGTGCCGTGGAAGAGCCTGCAAAAGAAGCTGAGGATGAAGGCCAGCTGGGGCAGAGGGTGCATATGGGCAGGAGGGTTAGAGGCTGCCACTTCATGGATCATGACCAGCTCATTGGCATATTGGGTGAACCCTCCCCTGCCCACAGGACATTTTGATCCCTCTGCGACCAAGGGATGAAGGTGGCTGAGCTCTCACTCATCCGGGTACTGTGGCTGCGGAATCCTTGAGTGCTTGCTGCCCGGTCAATGCAGGAGGGTGATGACGACTCACAGTGAGGAATAGGCATGATTCAGTGAACCCTAGATCCTCGCTTCTAATCCCGCTCTGGAGCAAAACGACAGAGGAATGTAACGCCAAACCTCGCTCAGATGTGATGCTCCTCAACTGCTGCTTATGTCTGACTCCCATCTATCTGATGCCAGCACGCTGACACCCTGGCTCATGTCTGAGCGAGGTTTGCGCTACAATCCTCAGTCGTTTTGCTCCAGAGTGGGATTAGGGGCGAGGGTCTAGAGTTCACTGAATCATGCCTGAGTCCTATCACTGCGAATGAAACATTCACACTGAGAGGCCTAACCATCTGGCGGGCATGGAGTGTCAGTGAGAACAGCTGTGGCCCAAGGGGCAGAAGCACCTTGCCACTGGAAGGAGGGTTAAAGATTCTGAGGGGTTAAGATGGTGACCAACAATAATATTTAATTCAGTGACATCTCAAAATTTGACATGTGACAATGTCCCCAAACTACCATTGGCTAATTTCACTCATGCCCACGCTGTGCCCCTACAATTGCTTAGCCTTCCATACCCTCCCAGTACATCCTGGTATGTCCCCAGGATGCACACCTGAGCTTCTGATGGTCTGCTGTCTTCCACACGCCGTTGCTTGAGATGCCCTTGGCGAGTGTCCTCTGGAGGGCCACCCAATTCTGCCCGCTGTGCCTGAGTTGCTCCGGTTTCAGGAAGAGGGTGGGGGGGGGGGTGGCGACCAGACTGGCTGGTTACACCCAAGATCTTCTGGGTGGAAGTGCTCCAGTAGATCCTCCTCCCTCCAGGTGCTCATGGTCCCTGGGACTATCCATGGGATGAAGCGGGAGCTGGTGCTGCCATTCCTGGAGGTCTGCCATTGTCTGCATCGTGCAGTTGAAGCCCTCAGCCATGGTGCTCAGGGAGTGAGCCATGCCTCGAACATCTCCTGTCATCGATCTGACTTCTTTGACCAGGCTTTCTGTTGTGGACGCCACCCCTACAGTGTTGGCCTGGGAATTATTATTAAATTGCCGGCACCCTCTTCTGCAACAGAAGGCTTTGGGACTCCTCCAGTCGGCCTTGTAGTGGCCGGCGTGTTGCTGACGCCCCTTCCTGGTATTCCCGGCTCTGCATTTGCATCTTAAGCAGCTGAGGAATGATCATGTTCAGGGGCACGGCCCTGAGGTGTGTGTGTACATGGTGTCAGCAATAGCTGTGACACATCTTCTGTGTCCTCCGCTGACATCCCCTCTGAGATCATGTCGAGGGCGGGTGTTGGGTCACTGCTGGTGGACGGGCCAGGCTGATCAGGTTCTGTTCCTGCAAAGAAAGGTATTCGTGCATGGCCAGGGCAAAGGTCTGGGATACACGGAACAGACTTGAGATTGGTCATCTGTATGAATGTACAGTCTCCTCACTTTTCTCTCGCAGGCCCACCTTCCTCTCCACGCACGCCCCCTCCTGCTCTCCCCTGCGAGTTCCAGGGTTTGTTCCTCAACTTCTCCCATCGGGCAGGAGATACAGAAGTCTGAGAACCCGCACAAACAGATTCAAAAACAGCTTCTTCCCCACTGTTCACAGACTCCTAAATGACCCTCTTATGGGCCAGACAGGCAGTAGTTCTGGTTGCCCCTGTTATGAGTATCCACAATATTTAAAGATGGCTTGAAGGCCTCAGGTGGGGGTCAGGCGGCCAGCTCACATTATCCTCATTTGTATCACTGCAGGATTATCTTGCTCACAACCGCTCTGAGTGAGAGAAGACAGGCGGTGGGATGTCAGAGTTGAAGACCCTGACTCCATTTGATTTTGTTTGCTTGTTTATTGTCACGTGTATCACGGTACAGTGAAAAGTATTTTTCTGTGATCAGCTCAAACAGGTCATTTAGTACATGGAAAGAAAACAAAATACATAATAGGGAAACCCAACGTACACAATGTAAATACATAGACACCGGCATTGGGTGAAGCATACAGGAGAGCCGTATGCTTGATAGGTCAGGGGGGTCTATTGCATGTGTGTGCACTGCACCTGGAGATGAAAAGGTTGCGCTGTGGGTGCCAGTGGATACTGAGGAGCAAGCATGAAGATTGGATGTGGGGCGTGTGTGAGGTGTCTGTCAGTGATTTGTGGGGTGGGTGGGAGTTGGAGTTGTGTATTTGAGGAGTGGCAGGTGGAACTGATGCCAGGAGAGAGGTGATAACTTACCCTTGCAGCTTGGTGGTGGTCATTGATCTTCTTCTGACGCTGGTCCTCCTGGTCATGCTGCCCGGCCTGACAGCCACTGCCACTGCCTCTGGTCCTCCAACCTCCTCGGGGGAAGAGAATATCCCTTCTCTCATTCACAGCCTGTCCAGGTCGACATCCCCAAAACAAGGAGCAGGTCAGCGGGCTGCCATGTTGCGTGTTGACTGGAGTTAGCGGTGAGGGAGGGTTTAAAAACAGCTCCCGCTTGTTAGCGACGGGAAGCTGAGGCACGAATCTGGGGAAACAGACGGCGCAGGTACCAGTAATGGTGAGATGTTCATTGGGGCTAATTTCCGGCACTAAGTGACGTTAAACACACCCGCAATCTCACCAACGCTGTTGGCAAGAAACACCCTCCCACCAATCACGGCCAAAATGACACCTTGAAATTTTTCCGTTAAATCAGCCACAGAAATGCCATTAGCCGCATCTTGATTTACAATTTACCAGGTGTACCTGAGGTTAACATATTGGACAACACTGGTCTACTCAATGCTCAGAGAATAGCAGGCGTGTCAATGATGTCAAAATAGAATTGTTCTTAACTACAGTCAGCTGGCTGCTGTGCCCACACGAGGAAGACGGACACCATTTCGGAAGCAATGCGCAAGAACACAAGAGCTCCCATGAGAATTGGCCAAATCTCATCAGGCTGTAGTCCTTTAAAAAGGAATGTTGCGAAGAGTCTGATACAGAAAACAGGCTTCAGAAGAATTGACTCCTGCTACTGCAGTCATTACACAACAGGTCACTATGTTAATGGCCCTTGGGCAATCAGAATATTCCAGAGATCAGGCATGCTATCCCCTGGCCATGGATTAAAATGCTGCACAATGCACTGGAATGTGAAATGAAAAAATCATGATGGAGCAGGAGCGCTCCACTGGGAGCAGAGAATAACTACCATCAGGTTATCGCCGCAGGCAGAAAGGGAGAACATTGAGCAGGTGTCCATGGTCCTTACACAAGTTTACAGGGACAAGGCATCTATTAGTATTTTCTCCTGAGACCTATTTGCACAGATGCTCAGAGGCTTTGCTTACCAGCGACAACCGGCAAGCAGAACGTCAAAGGTCATCAAGAGGAAAAAACATGCGCATTCCGAACATGGATTGTAAACATCCACTCCCACGCAGACACCATGAGCTGCCTGACTTCACCCGGCCTCACAGCTCAACCCATCTCAAAGCAGCCTGATTGGGGGAAGAATGTCTGAAGCTCATTCTGCCAGCAACCAAATGTTACCGTCGAGACACAAAGGGCGCGATTCTCTGGCCTCGTTACGCTCCCGCTCAAGTGAATCAAGGCCGCTGAATAGCAGGAGAGGAGAAAAACAAGAACCGCACCAGGTGCAAAACAGTTGGCGATGCAACCGGCTCGCTCCCATGGGTGAAACCGGGATCTCGCCGTAGCGTGGTGAGAAACCAATTATCACCACTTAAGCCCTATTTCTACACAATTAATGGGAGTGACCCCTTATCCAACAGCCTCACATCATTCATCGGCCACCCCAGCAAGTGCTCCTTTTGAAAAACGTGAACCTAGCGGAAGGGCTTCTGTGGGGAGTCGAGGAGGTGAGTAGCCATCTTTGCTCACAAGCAAACAGCCAGGGGGTTGCTGGGCTAGCTACCCCAATGCTCGGGGCAGTGAGGGACCTTCCACAGGGGTGGGCCTCCTTAGAAGGGTGGGAGGGAGGCACTGGGGTGGGGGGCAATCAGGGGGGCAACCCCTTGTGGAACCACCATGCCAACCCTGGACTGTTTGTACCCGTTCCCAGGGCAACCCTTGTCCCTGCCCGTCTGCCCAAGCAACCACCCATAACCCCTGCCAACTGCCGAGGAGCTGAAGGCTATTCTGAATAGGAAATTGGCAATCGTGGTTAAGTGAGCACTTCACACATCCCAAGTGGATTCCTGTGGGTGGGCGGGCCATGGAGCATGTGGGGGTCATTGCCCAGCATCTCAATCACACCGTGATGCCTGGACACTGTGCAACATCACGCACGCAGCAGCCAACATCTGAACACCCTGATGGGGACATGTTCACGGCTGGAGAATGGGTGGGTGCCATGCAGAAGGGGAGAATCCTGGAGAGATAGGCCAAGGGTTCGGAGGTCAGCCCGCATTGCTGAAGAAAGTGACAGAGGCATCATAATGATTGTGCACAAGGGTGTTTAATGTGTAACACAAGTCCCCACTCTCCCGATGGTGCCCCCCCCCCCCCCCGCAGCTCCATCCCACCGCCTACGTACCACCCCCCCCCCACTCCCCCTCCCCCGGTGCCCTCAGTGATCCTCGATGTGCTTGGCCCTCCTAGCTCTATCACTACATCTTGGTGTCTACCCAGGATGCTTATCTGAGGTGGAGCCGACCAGCTGCATGTCACGTCCCGTGGTCGACGATGCCCCTGGCAGGCAATATCTGGGGGCCCTGGGGCAGGAGGGCCCCGGCGCACTTGTCGGCAGCACATACACAGCCGTGCCACCACATCCCGTGTGCTGACTGCAAGATGGGGCCGCATGGGAAGGGTGGAATTCTGGGAAGCTGATGGCCATGGTCGCCACTCCATGGGATGGGTACGGGTTGGCACTGTCCCCTCCTCCCGGTCGGTTCCCAGAAGGCCCTGGGGTTCAACTTGGGATGGAGAGGCAGCTGGTTCGAGTCCCGGCTGCCCCTGCATCATCTGCCAGCCCTTGCGATTCCCCATTGTCTGGACCATTGTGTCAATGCCCTCGGCGATGCTCCTCAATGATTGGGACATGCTCTGCAGCACCTCGGCAATGCCCACCTGTGACTGGGACAAGCTCCGCAGCACACTGGCCATGCCCACCTGAGAGCGGGACATGTTCCGCAGAACCTCATCAAGGTCAGCCTGGTACTGGGTGACATCCCCAGCACGTCGCACATTCTGTCAAAACCCTCGAGTACCATGGCCGTCACCAACTGCGTGACACCTTGGACACCTTCACTAATGGTGCCGATGTCGTGCACCAGGCTCTCCACTGCGGTTGCCACCCTAGCAGTGTTGGCCTCGGTGCCACCCATTGCCGGCAACGTTTCCTGTGCCCGTAGCCTCTTGGACTCCTCCAAGCGGCTATGGATCTGCTGGAGTGACACTGGCATCTCCCTCTGAATATCCCGGCAGCTCCCTATCATCTCAATCAGCTCCGAGTACCTCTGTACCACAGGCTCAGCATCAGGCTGGGTCCTGGAATCCAGCAGCCCTCCGACTGCTGTCCTGCCTGGGGGTTCCTGCCTCCACCTGATCTGCATTAGCAGCTGTGTGGTGCTCACCAGTTTCTGCCCCTGAAGCCTGTCCATTAACGTTTCCCACTGAGGTTTCTACGCTAGTGGAGGGTGGGGATGACAGCTGTGCCGCATCCTCGGAGCATTCCTCTGAGGTGGTCTCCTGGGAGGCCTGGATGGGCCGGCGCCATCGGCTGGAGGATCTTCGGGAGAACGGACATGTGGTCAGTGGGAGGGATGGGTCAGTCAGTCAGTAAGGCAAGAACAACTCACGTTTGACAGGTCCCCCAGTTGGAGCCCGATGGTTCCTCACCTCTGTGGCGTCCGCCATCCTCTTCCAGGGTGACCGCCTTGTCCTCGCCTTCCCCCCCCCCCCCCCCCCCCCCACCCCAATGACCTCCAGGGCCCGCTCCGTGAACAGGACATCCCTCCTGGCTTCCACAGCCTCTAGGAGCCTCCCCCCAGGTCAGTGTCCCCGAATCTTGGGGCCAGTCTGCTCGGCGGCACCATTGCTGCGAGCCGGCTGGTGTTGGCTGAGCAGGTGGCTCTGAAGTTCTGCTCGACCTTGTTAGCGGGGGGGCTAGCGATCCCGGCAAACCAGCTGACAAGCCTTCGTTTGCGGCGAGAAGCCCGTGAGGCCTCGTTATGTGGACCAATTAACGGTGAGTTGCATTGCCGGCCTCGCTGGACCAAACGTCGGGCAGCTCACGGCAATTCCCGTTCGCTACCACACTAAGAAATCTTTCCGGAGAATCGAGCCTATGGATGTTATAAATATAAAGTTGTTTTGGGAAAGTAAGATGGAGAAATTCGTCACCAAGACACACAAGCTGGCTCTATTGAGGAGCTTAAGCACAAGCTCAAAAATGGGCGCTTCTTAAAAATTTGAAGTTGGGAAGGGAAACGGTGAGCAGACAAAGATTTTGCCAAATAACAACCCAATAAAATTTGCTGTTTATATGTTACTGCATTAATTTAGCATTCTGCATTCCCATTCAGCATTCTTGCAAAGTGGTAGTGTCATCCCATTTGAAAGGAAACACAAAACCTTTCAACACCTTATCCTCCTTGATTAAAAAGCAAAATACTACAGACGTTAGAAATCTGAAATAAAGTTCCAAGGAAGTCGTATTCGATTCAAAATGTTGGGTGGGATTGCCGGCTCCGCCCACCTCTGGGATCACCCAGTCCAGCCAAACGATTCTTATTAAAAGCAATCTTACTTTTGCTGCCGCATTAATTGTTATTCCACGAGAAGCTAAAGTTTTATGGTAAAAGGGTTAACGAGTACAGCGACAATGTCACGGTAGGAGTCCAGTTGAAACGCCAGGATATTACCCCCCCCCCCCCCCCCCCCCCCCAGTGCATGGTATATTACAGTCCCACCAAAGTAAACAAGAATTTAAATGACTCACCCCATCCACTGGGGGGGAGACACACCGTGGTGAGGGCGTAAAATCCAAGAGAATTCTGGACCTTTGGAGGTTCCTGAGTTCGAAATATATATATCACCATGCCTATCCCTTTAAGTTGCCGCTGACCTTTAAATTCTACAGTGACGCTTAATTCACTGCTCACAAATGGGTGAGCTGCCAGTCACTCATATCCTGCATGACAATAATTCCACCCACGCGATGTGGCCAACCCATGAAGCAGTCACAGGGTTCGCACGCTTAAGTAATGAGTGGCTGCTCTTTCTGAGTGGGCCCAGCTTCCAATCGAGCACATACCTGACTGGAGAATCTAGGCTCGGACGTTCAGTGTGTGATGTGACAGATGTGGAAGACACTGAGTGAAAATGTTCATGTTCCACCCCTGGAATGAACTGGTGTTGAAGACTGTCATGTGAGAGTACCTTTAAGAAATGAGTGTTTATCGAATAGCTGTAGTGGATGTATCTTTAAGAAATGGGTTTTTATCAGTGATGTCAGAGTGTGGGTGGAGCTGGGCTGTCTATCAGCTTTTACTTTCGCTTTGGGCTCGCAGCTACAGGGTGTGTTTAGTTTTGTTTTAGATTTGGAGAACCTGCAGTTACAGCAAGATGTGTATGAATCTCTGCAGGCTTATGAATGTCCATTTGGTGATTTCAAAGTGGTAACTGTTCTCAGTACTGAAATTAAACCTGATGTCTTTCTGTAAAAAAAAGTTCTTTTTGTCTTATGGATGTTGCAAGGAAAGATTAAGAGTTACTTAGAGAGTACTGTATTCTTTGTGGGATTTATTTGTGTTGATAGTTGTTAAGATGATTACTGTGGGTTTATAAACTGGTTTCATAAATAAACGTGTTTTAATTTAAAAGTACTGTAGATTCCTGTTGCATCACATCTTTAGAGTGGGCCCGTGTGCTCCCCATAACCACAATCTATTCAAAGTTGAACTCCATGATACACTTTGGGGTTCTCTAAACCCTGGCCCATAACAAGAGCGATGAAGTTTGAGTTGAATTATGGCCATCACAATGGGTGGGGTTTAACTTATGCGGATGGGGCCTCATAATCTGGCCTGTTTGTACCATACATTGGAAACAAATTAGATAGAATTTAGTCAATGTCTAACTGAGTGCATTATAGTCCTTGTGGATTGATTTCTGTGCAGTCACAAACAGCAAGGGTGTTAGTCAGGTCATCGGTATGAGTTCATCATGTTTATGGTGGGAGCATCTTGGTGAAGTGGATCGCTGGAAATAAGAATATTTCCAGTAATTGGGATGTACCATCTCCTCGAAGAATGACCACACGACCATATATGGTGTACAAAGTGGTGATAATTACTTACTTGCTCAGTGCCAAAAATCACTTTGTATAACAATGGTCGATACAGGTAGCTTTATAAAGCTGCTGTTTCTTACGTTTTATACAACCAAGCATGTCAACGTAGACACACTTAGTTTAGTCATAAAGCAGACTGACAGGGAACAGCTATCTGTTGTTAATGCTGTCCCACAAAGCTTCTCATTAAATAAAACCATGTCTGCAATTAAATTTGTTGGTTGTAACTGAAAAGGAAACAGTTAAAATGATATTTTCTGTAAAATTGGATGCTTAGTTGACTTATTTTTATTAATGATTTGGGTATGCATATTATTCTAATATGATGGCTGTTGTATAACAGACTTACATAATTAATATACTTTATTACATCATCACCAGTCAAATAATATAACATATTACTGCTGTTGATGTTTTTTTTAATGTTTGTCTCCTGTCTGGACAGATGTTGCAAGACTGCTGGACAGATTGGCATCAGGCAGAGCCATGGGGAAACTATCCCATTTTCTTTATAAGCCTGCATTTTATTTTTCCAACTAGGGTGGGTCGTTGTGCAGAGAGTCTCAGTTCTCAGGACTTCCAGTAAAAATCTACCCATGGGGTCTCCACAATAGTCACCGGGGAACAATTCTTTAAAGCAGACATTCTCTCTGCTTGGGACAAGCATTTCCGAGCCGCTTTCTAGAATATCGTACACCTTCTTCACACATGCTGACATGCAAATGTATATATCACAGACAAACACACTCGAGCAGACTGAGAATTTGGTTAAGCTCAGCATCCCGAATCAGGATTAATCGCTAAGCTGGAAAAGGTAGGCCTGAAACCCACTAACACCTGTTGGATACATCCCCAGGGGGCTCACTGGCAAAGTGAATTTTAGTTGTAACCAAATGAGGGGAGGGAAAGTGATCAGGAAAGGGAGGTGTCCGCTGGGCGATGGATCCATTGTGTACCGTGGCTGCTATCATACATTGCATGTTACACGGCTCATGTTTTGCACCTGAAAATCATTGAAGTCCTCGGCGCTGACCTTCTGAAGTCAATTTGCAGAGGGAGGGGGTTGATGAGAAAATTTGATGGCTTTTAGGAATAATTGTGCAAGAGCGAATTCTGTTTAACGGTAAGTGGGATGAATTCAAATTGTTTTCTCCCATTTCTCTCCCAGCTGGCGGAGGGGTGGCCGAGGAAGGGGGGTTGGGGGGGGGGGGGGGGGGGGGGGGAGCGCATAATGTGGTAGTCCTTGAGTTTACATTTTGAATAATCTTTTGTCAATAATTTCAAAGATGCTCTTTTTTCTGCTGTCATTTCCTTCCCATTGAATCAGAATGCTTTTCCGCAGAATTGCTTTTTTACGGAATACGTTAAAGCAGTTTATTTTAGCTCCTTCTTGTAGGTCACGCAAGACCTGCAATTTCTCGGGCCTCACCACAATCGCTGGTGATTGTGATTCTTCCTGGGGTCAGAGCTCTCAGCAAACAGTATTTTGGCGTATCTGTGTAATGAGATATTTCGCCTGCTAAAAAAAATCTGAATGAACATTGGAACTGAGGACAGGTGGCTCGTCTACAGGGTCTTTCCCCCACTCCTCACACGACAATTACAGATTTATTATCGCGAATTATGTCTGGAGTCATCTTTACAAAGGTAGTTAATTGTTCAGCAGTGGAAGGTGTCATGGTAACGCAATTGGTGAGCATACACGACTGTAACTAAGGGAATAAAAAGAAGTGCAGAAACCTTCATAGGAATCAAATGGAGCGGCAGGTGACTAACAAAACCGCTAATGTTTTTTTTCGTTCAAGTTCCATGGACATTTATGTCATTTTCGGCAGCCAAATGAATCTGATTCTGGTTACACCCTTTCCAGCACGAAAGGGACAAGAATCTTACCAGCATGCTCTGGCTCCTGACGTTAGGACCCAATGCAAGTGCCAAGTCCATGTGGGTGGATGGAATGACCCCGGGGGCAATTTAATGGTCGCCAATTAAGAGGCTCCCCACCGTGGCCGATTTTAATTTAGGATGGCAGGCTGGCTCTCTGAGGTACTGCAGTATCTGAAGAGGTGGCTGCTACAGGGAGAGAGCAGAGGATGGGGGCATGTTGAGGCACCCTCAAAGAACCAGTAAGAAATCTTCTGATGTGCCAGGGCTAGAGAGGCAGTCCCCTTGCAATCAGAGGGGCAAACCCTCCAGTGGCGATGTCGGGGCTGTGGTCACCCAGGGCTGAGACGTCTCTCTGAGGGAGATGGAGCCTCGGAGAAGGAGATTTCCCACAATGCCCTGGGACACCACTTAGCAAAACCTCCATGTAGAGTCTCCCCACGTGGCGGGGTGGAGGGGGGGGTTGGGGGGGTTCAAACAAACACAGTAAAATACTGACATTGTGGTAAAATGGCCAACAGTAGCTCAATCAATTGGATTATTTGGTCACCTTCCTCCATTTGGCAGGCAGCCAAGCTGCTGGAAATATCTCCTGATGGTGGGAATGGGTCAGGCTTCCCCCCTCCTCTGCCCCCCCCCCCCTTCCTACCAGCGCCATTTTAACAACTCTCCCACCTTCTGGCCCATCTTCAATGAGCTGATGAAATCCAACCCAAAATCTTAAATCGTTAGGATTGGAAGATAAGATTACTCTATGAATGATATTATGATCCAGTTAACGACCAGTAATGTTTGGTTTAGGTCGCGATCTAACCAAATTGCAACAGAGTCCCACGATGAGCCCGTTTAGCCAGATGGCTCTGGCTCACAGCACTGAGAAAGACCATGGTATCTATTGGGACTTTGTTGCAATTAGGAGCCTCTGTGGGAGCGCTCTGCCAAGGCCACACTCAGTGCCAGAACTCCTCAGTGCAGGAAGATCTCTCGACACCCCCCCCCCCCCCCGCCCCTCCCTGAACCCCCTCATAGCCCTAACTCACCTATAAGGGAGTCCTCGGGCCCACTGGCACCCCACCTCAGATGAGCAGGGCACTCCCACGGCCGATCACCGCAAGGGAAAAATTACACCCTATCAGTGCCCATGTTGGTGCCACCTGGGCATCTTGACAGTGCCAGGATGGCACACATATGGCACTGCCAGGGTGCCAGGCTGGAAGTGCCAAGGTGCCTGGGTGGCACCAGCAGTGCCAGGGTGCTACCCTGCCCAGAGGACAACCATCTTGGGGCCTCCAACCACCTGGGAGACACTCCCCAAGTGCAGTTCCATCAGGCCCCCATTTGTGGGGGCCAGCACGGAATGGTGGTTGACCGAGGTCTCTGACGCAAAGCGGTTAGATCCAAGAGCCTCGGTAGATTAAGCAAGTGTAAATTAGAGCGAAACTAGCTGTCTCACTCTTGTATGCAGATTTTCCAGATGGTCAACTTGCCCAGAATTGGCAGGATTCAGATGCGATGTCTTGTGAGATCACGTTAGATCTCACGAGGCGTGGTGAGCCAGGAAGATTCTGGAAGAGGGATCTCCTGGCATCTACCGGCCACACCGCCTTTCAAGCGCAATGCGGACAATAGACCATGCCCTTAAAGATAACGTTTGAAATTCAAATTATGTACTAAGAGAGTAAAGCCATAAATCTTTTAAATAAACAAAGTAAACTTTACCCTACAAAAGTCAGAAAAGTATAACAATTTACAATACCTATCTCATATTCTAACATTCAGAATAGCATGAGATGAATATGAATTAATAGGAAAACTGTTGTCAAGCAGACCACACTGCATGTTAAATGGCACATCCAACCAAGACAGATCCCACAGATTTTGTAGAAACCTATCCCGACATCAGTAGCCACTGTGAGTCACAAAACCAAGTTAAAACTCCATCTCCCTCATGAGGGATTCAAATTCCTCACTTTTGAAGATCTAGCCTCTGAATCCCTTCAACAGCTGCTGCAGGGTGGACTATCTGAATGACTGCTCACATCCTAATGACTAAATCTCTTCTCCTCACACTGAGTTCACAAGGCACCTCTAATTACGAGCACACTTCCACCATTTTGCAGACCCAAAGCTCCACTAAACTGGAGGCAGTGGCATAGTAGCATTGTCACTGGAATAGCAATCTGTGGGCAACGCCCTGGAGACCTGGGTTCGAATCCCACCCCAGCAGACGGTGAAATTTAAATTCAATACTAATCGGGAATTTTAAAAGGTTGAATAATGACGATGAAACCATTGTTGTAAAAACCCATCTGGTTGACTCATGTCCTTGAGGGAAGGAGATGTACCATCCTTACCTGGTTGGGCTTACACAAGACTCCACACTCACAGCAATGTGGTTGATTTGAAATGGCCTCGCAAGCCTCTCAGTTGTATTCAACCACTACAATCCACTACAAAAGACCATCTGGCATCAATGGTTCAAGAAGGCAATTCACCACCACCTTCTGAAGGGCAATTAAGGGATGGGCAATAAATCCTGGCCTGGAAAAGACTTACACAAGCCGGTGAGCACAACGCTGCTTGGAAAGAATGTCTGGACTGGATGAGATCCCCAGCCCTCTGAAAGTCAAAAATCATTGGGTGAAACTTTCCCTTTTTTGTACAGAGCGTGGCAACGGGTGGGAAAAGCAACTTTGGAGCTGTTGACCCCAACAGCAGCTTTCTCGGCCGTGGACTTAGCCACGTCTGAATACTCCTGCCCCACTGCCAACTTCAGCTTTCAAGAGAATCAGGATGCCCGTTTTAAAGGGGGCCTCGATCCAGAAAGGTAAAAAATAAAAAAGCATCAGCCCCCCCAACAGGCACGGGAGCCCCCAGAGAACCCCTTCCCCCACCCCAAACATCCTCAATGGAAGCCCTCCATTGGAGGAGGGGGGCACAATCGAGCGGGAAAATCGTGCCGGGGTAAAAGCTTTCAGCCTGCCGAAAACAGGGGTGGAAAATCCTGGCCTGCACCTTTTTTCTTGCATTTTTTAATGAATGTTTACAATTTCAGAATGAGTGAGAATTAAAGAAATGATGAGATTCAGCGTTACATGTTCTTATTCAGCCCAATGCTTTAAAATTAAAACAAGTTACCCCTGCTGAAATGCATTTGTAACAACATGATTACTTTGCTTAAATGACATTCTCAGCTACAGAAAAGAATTTGAACGTTCAGACAATTCAGCAAAGCCAATGGGCGAGATTCTCCCAAAACGGGAGAAATCGTAAAGCTGGCGTCAAACCCGGGCGGGTTTTACGGCAGCGCGCCCCTTCCCGACCGGGGACCGATTCTGGTCCCCGGTCGGGGCTAGCAGCCCGACGCCGTAGGCTCCGGCAAGACGGGCTTAACGAAAATCGTTAAGCCCGCTTGCCGGAGTTAGCGCCGGCTGACGCGTCATATGACGTCAGCCGCGCATGCGCAGTTTGGAAGACTCCAACCCGCGCATGCGCGGGTGACGTCATCGCGTTTTTGCGTGAAACCCGCGCATGCGCGGGCCGGGTTGCCCCTCAGCCGCCCCGCGAATGGATACTGCGGGGCGGCGGAAGGACAAGTAGTGCGCGGGCATCGGGCCCGCTGCCCGCGATCGGTGGGCACCGATCGCGGGCCCATGGCACCTTTGGCACGGCCGTACCACGGCCGTGCCAATCGGTGCCATGGTTATTAATAGCGAGTTAGTCACGCCGTTTTTACGAACGGCAAGACCAGGTGTGTTTGCCGTTCGTAAAAACGGCGTAAAGGGCTGGGACTTCGGCCCATCTAACAGCTGAGAATCGCTGCCGGCCGTAAAAAAATGGCGGCAGCGATTCGGGTCGGGACTTCGGCGGGGGGGGGGGGGGGGAGAATAGCGGGAGGACGGCAAAAATGTCGGGAAGGCCCTCCCGCTATTCTCCCACCCGTCGTGGGGGGCGGAGAATTTCGCCCACTGTTCAAGGGGCTGGTTTAGCACAGGGCTAAATAGCTGGCTTTTAAAGCAGACCAAGGCAGGCCAGCAGCGCGGGTTCAATTCCCGTACCAGCCTCCCCGAACAGGCGCCGGAATGTGGCGACTAGGGGCTTTTCACAATAACTTCATTGAAGCCTACTCGTGACAATAGGCGATTTTCATTTCATTTCATTCCATTTTTCATCCCAACCAACAAGATGGCAGCACGAAGAGCAGTACCCCAGTTGGCAGATGCAGAGCTCGAGTCTCTGCTGGATGCCGTGGAGGAGAGGCAGGCCATCCTCTTCCCCGTGGTGGGAAGGAGAATGCCACCCGCCACCGTACACCGGGCCTGGGCGCAGGTGGCAGAGACCGTGGGCTCCACCGCCAGGACCGGACAGCAGTGCCGGAAGAAGTTGCACAACCTCCTCAGGGTGAGTCAGCAGCACCCTGTCCCTGGCACCAGCCCCCATCTCACACACCCGTAACCGCTCCGCCCCTTCACCCGGAGGGCGACCGAACCTCACCTGCCGGTAGTCTGCCCACACTCCACCCTGCACCACCTGCCGGTACCCATACCGCCCAATATGGCTGGTATCACACCTGATACACACTGGTATCGGCCATGGGTCCATCTGTGCGGGTTCTGGCCGAGGCACAGGACAGGGCTGCCATGTCACAGGCAGCTACGTAGCAGAGCCACCTGGACATTGCAGCGACGCTCCAGAGCTTGGCCCAGTCACAACGGGCCATGGCTGTGGGCATCAACGGCATTGCCCGGGCGCTGCTGACCTGAGCTACTCCCAGAGGGAGGAGGCATAGTCACTGTGTGACGTGGCACTGTCCCAAAGTGAGGTGGCTTAGTCCCTGTGCTTCATAACCGCGAGCATGGAGACCCTGGTTGAGACAGGAGCGGGCCTCCAGGACTGGTGGTGGCAGGAGAGCCCTAGGAGTTCACCCCGCTCACACCCCTGTCCCATGGAGAAGCTCAGGGACCATCGGGCACCCCAAAGGAGGAAGTATCAGCAATGGGACCGCGCAGTAGAGGTGTCGGAACACTCAACGCCTTGGACTCCACCTTCCCCCCCCCCCCCCCACCCCCTCCTGTCCCTGGCCCATTCGATGGGTGGATGGTAGAGATAGGAACTGGCCAGAGCCCCTAGGTCAGACACTTCACATCGCCCAGATACCCTCCTCCTCACTCTCAGCCCCAACTCCTCCACCCCCACACCCGTCCCCACCTTTGCCACCTCATGGGTTTGGTGGGACCATGTGATGGAATGGACAGCTCCCATGCAAGGTGGGCGGAGGAAAGTATTACCATGGGAAGGAGTCAGATGTTGTCAAACAATGCGGAGAATCAGAGTTCATCGCAGAATGGTTCATCATCATCCTCCTTCCAATGGACCAGACCTGATGTTGCAGCCAACCCCTGGCCCCCAGCTTGTAGTGAAGCAGGCAAGTGAGAGGGTGGGGGCCGAGGGAGGGTGGTCATGGGAAGGGGTGGTGTGGGGGAGTGGGGGGGATTGTGGGCATGGGGTGGGATGTCCATGCCCATGCCACTGGCCAGGACCCGGGTCGGTGAACCTGGAGGTGATTAGAGCGTCCCGTGCACGCCGGCCCTGGCTGGACACACATTGTGAGACCACCTATGTCTGTCCGGGCCACATACCATGCCCACTCTGTCCCTCCACCACATCTTGTAAAACGAGGCCTGCTGTTCATCCCCCCCCCCCCCCCCCCCCCCCACTCCAGCACGTCGCCCCTCTGCTGTGCTATGTTGTGCAGGACGCAGACGGCCTCCATGATGTAGGAGACACTCCTAGCGCTATACTGGAAGGCACCTCCAGAGTGGTCCAGCCACCTGAACTGCATCTTCAGGATGCCAATGCACCGCTCGATCACTCCACTGGACGTCGTTGTGGCGGTCTCTACGTCGGTCTGTGGCCTCTTGATAGGCGTCATCAGCCACGACCCCTGTCAACCAAGAACCAACCCCTCACCTGAGGGTGCACCTCGAAGATGTCAGGAATCGCCAAGTGTGCCAGGATGAAGGCGTCATGCACACTGCCCGGGCATCAGTTGTAGACATGCATGATGTGCAGCAAATGGTCACACACCATCTGCATGTTCATTGAGAGGAACCCCTTTTGATTGCTGAAGATCGGCACTTCATGGGCCAGTGCTCGTCGGGGGGCATTCATCCAGTCGATCACCCCCTGGACCTGGGGCATCCCGGTGATGACAGCGAACCCCTCTGCTCAGGCATCCTGGTTGGTTCAGTCCACATTAAAGTTGATATATTGTGCCAACTGGGCATATAGGGCCTCCATGGCATGATAATTTTTTATCAGAACCTCAGGATTAGATGAGAATTCTGATGAAAGACCATCGACCTAGCCTCCCGGAAGGACCAGCAGTCTCCTGCAATCAGCATCAAGCTCCCGGCATGGATTTTAAAAGCAATCCAGAAGATTTTTAAAAAGCGAAAGGTTCACTTTTACCCCCTCCTTGAACCAGCTGACAGGAAAAGAGCAAACAAATTGAATACGTAAAAATATTTGGCTTGATTTAATTGTTTCCTTATATTATCTTGGAAAAGACTCACATTTCTGAAGTGATATAGAATATAGAACATACAGTGCAGAAGGAGGCCATTCGGCCCATCGAGTCTACATCGACCCACTTAAACCCTCACTTCCACCCTATCCCCGTAACCCAATAACCCATCCTAATCTTTTTGGTTACTAAGGGCAATTTATCATGGCCAATCCACCTAACCTGCACGTCTTTGGACCTTGGGAGGAAACCGGAGCACCCAGAGGAAACCGACACAGACACGGGGAGAACGTGCAGACTCCACACAGACAGTGACCCAGCGGGTAATCGACCTGGGACCTTGGTGCTGTGAAGCCACAGTGCTATCCACTTGTGCTACCGTGCTGCCCACTATAATTCACCTCATTCGGTGTTTAGAAAATCTCTGATCAGTAAACATTGCTGAGCGAGCTCAGCATTAGTGAAGGACCCAGGCTGGGCCAACAGGGCAAAACCACAGTTCTGCTGTTGTGCTGTGGACTTGATTCGAGTGTTGGGCACTCCCGGGCTGTGAAAATAGTGTCAGGATGATATGTGGCCCTGGGCAGTTTATGCCGTAAGTCTGTGTGCGAGATTCTAACAGTTAAATATCGACATTTTAGACACAGCTCAATTGGAAGTGAGATGGCTTCCTGTATCCATGCCGAGGCCTGTCTGCCAGTTAAAGGCACTGATTTAATTATTCATGTCGCCCAATTGGGAGGATAGTACGAGGACTTTTATGAGGCTTACCATCACATCTGTGTGGTATAACTAGGAGGTTTACGGTACCTATCTGCCATTGCTGCAGAGCACTCGCTGCCCATTGGCTCAGGTCGGTCATGTGCCTCTCTGCTGATTGGTTGAGGCTAGTCATGTGACTGCTCGCCCTTTGGCCGAGAGGCAAGTAGTCCCGCCTACAAGACGGGGTATAAGAACCCGTAGGACCCGGCAGTCGGCCTTTCTCTGTAAGTCGACTGTCGGGCACACAACTAGTTGATTAAAGCCTGATATATGGAACTTATTCACGACTCGAGTCTGATTGATGGTATATCAATCTGTTGCAGTGGTTGTAACCTGGATGTGGTATTAACTCAGTTGGTGCAGCGTAAGGGTTGTTTCATTTGTTTACTGCTAATCCTGGGACATTGTACACAACTCCTGTTAGAAACCACAATTGAGTATTTAAAAGTTCCCGAGGTAGCCGCTGCGGAGGAATGAAAGCAGAGGCCAAAAAGAGAAATAAATGTTAAAAATCGGAATCTGGGAGAGCGGCCAAGGGAAGTAGAGTGAGGTGGCGGAGGGATGGGAATTTGGGCCAGTGGCGGAATTCAACACTTACCTTCGGCTTTGCGTGCTGTTAATTCTGCTGATGTCCAGTCCAAGTTGGCAACCTTGCATTGACCTGAAATAGTGGTCGAATTCTCCATTTCCTTTTCTAAGTGCGGTGGTGGTCAGTTCCACGAGCCGGAATGGCTTGAATTTGTGCCTGATTCCCCGCTTGGAGCCTTTATTAATTATGAACAAACGAGCATCTCTCCGAATCACCTGGCAGAGCAGAAGCTGATTCATGCCCCCGCCCCCCCCCACCCCCGGTCAGCTGACACTTGTCATATGTAAACATCAGTCCAGCACACTGATATCATCATCTACAACCCATCTGTCTTCACAGGACCCTGCAGGATGTATTGAACCCAGGGGCACAAGGCCATCAGCCTCACGAGGAGGTCTGTACCCCAATTCAACCACCAGGCCCTCAAAGCCTTAATTCGAGGAGCCCGGGTGCAGAGGCCTGTCCTCTACCCAAGGGAATGCTTCAGGGAACACATCAACCTCACCACTCTGGCCAGGGAGGCCGTTGCCCGGGAGAGCAACTGCGGCTGAAACATCACACGGTGCAGAGAGCAGATGAATAATCTCATCCACCCAGCCAGGGTACGTCCTCTCTCAGCTCCCTCCGATATCAAACTCACACTATGGCATTGTGTACTCAAACAGCGACACTCTTCAGGTAGCTCACACACCCATTCGTGGGGGACACATATCAACACTCACCCTCTCACAGCCACTTTCCTGTCACCGCCTCCCCATCTATCAAGTTTCTGACACTCCATTCCCTGGTCCTCCTGGGGAGGGCGCACTTCTTTCATCGCCAGATCTTGAATGGCACACCAAACTGTGATCATACAGAAACCCTCTCTGTTGCGTATAGCAGAGAACTACCTGAGTGGTCTTGGAATCTGAATTGCATCTCCAGACGTTCTGTGGTCAACTCTATGAGGGACCGTGTGGAGCTGTGAGCAGTGTTGTACCTCTCCTCGGCGCGGGTCTGAGGGCAACGCACCAGAGTCATCAGCCAGTGTTTCAGTGGGTAGCCCTTATTCCACTGCAGACGTTCTGGATTTGGTCGTTGTTGTGATGGACGTGCCCACCCCCTCAATGCCCTTGCACAAACCTTCTTCCTCATTACCTCACTTGTCTTCATCAGTCGGGTTTGACGGCAACATGATTTCCCACTGCCGTGACGTGGGATTGGAAGGCCTGACAGGGGTTTGGTGAGCAGCTTTTTTAAGGAGCATTCATTATTGTCACGTGTACCGAGGTACAGTGAAAAGTATTTTTCTGCCAGCAACTCAACAGATCATTAAGTACGTGGGAAGAAAAGGGAAGAAAAGAAAATACGTAATAGGGCAACAACAATATAATTCCATAACACCGGCATCGGGTGAAGCACACAGGGTGTAGTGTTAATGAGGTCAGTCCATAAAAGGGCCATTTAGGAGTCTGGTAACAGCGGGGATGAAGCTGTTTTTGAGTCTGATCGTGCGTGTTCTCAGACTTCTGTATCTCCTGCCCGATGGAAGAAGTTGGAAGAGTGAGTAAGCCCGGTGGGAGTGGTCTTTTATTATGCTTCCCGCTTTCCCCAGGCAGCGGAAGGTGTAAATGGAGTCAATGGCTGGGAGGCAGCTTCGTGTGATGGGCTGAGCGGTGTTCACGACTCTCTGAAGTTTCTTGCAGTCCTGGGCCGAGCAGCAGCCAGATAGGATGCTTTCTATGGTGCATCTGTAAAAATTGGTAAGGGTTAATGTGGACATGCTGAATTTCCTTAGTTTCCTGAGGAAGCATAGGCGCTGTTGTGCTTTCTTGGTGGTAGTGTCGACGTGGGTGGACCAGGACAGATTTTTGGAGATGTGCACCCCTAGGAATTTGAAGCTGCTAACCATCTCCACCTCGGCCCCGTTGATGCTGACAGGGGTGTGTACAGTACTTTGCTTCCTGAAGTCAATGACAAACTCTTTAGTTTTTCTGGCATTGAGGGAGAGATTGTTGTCGCTGCACCACTCCACTGGGTTCTCTATCTCCCACCTATATTCTGACTTGTCATTATTCAAGATCCGGCCCACTATGGTAGTATCGTCAGCAAACTTGTAGATGGAGTTGGAACCAAGTTTTGCCACGCAGTCGTGTGTGTACAGGGAGTAGAGTAGGGGGCTAATTACACAGCCTTGCGGGGCACCGGTATTGAGGACTATTGTGGAGGAGGTGTTGTTGTTCATTCTTACTGATTGTGGTCTGTTGGTCAGAAAGTCGAGGATCCAGTTGCAGAGTGAGGATCCAAGTCCTAGGTTTTGGAGCTTTGATATGAGCTTGGCTGGGATTATGGTGTTGAAGGCGGAGCTGTAGTCAATAAATAGGAGTCTGATGTCGGAGTCCTTGTTGTCGAGATGCTCTAGGGATGAGTGTGGGACCAGGGAAATGGCGTCTGATATGGACCAGTTGCGATGGTATGCGAATTGAAGTGGGTCAAGGCATTCCAGGAGTATGGAGGTGATGCGCTTCATGATCAACCTCTCAAAGCACTTTATTACGACTGAAGTCAGGACCTCCGGACAGTAGTCATTGAGGCACGTTGCCTGGTTCTTCTTTGGCACCGGTGTAATGGTGGTCTTCTTGAAGCAGGTGGGGACTTCGGAGTGGAGTAGGGACAGGTTAAAGATGTCCGCGAACACCTCTGCCAGCTGGTCCGCATTGGCTCTGAGTGCACGACCAGGGATCCCGTCCGGGCCCATCGCCTTCCGAGGGTTCACTTTCAGGAAAGCTGATCTGACTTCGGAAGCTGTGATGGTGGGTATGGGTGAGTTATGGGCTGCTGGGGTACTCAACAGCAGATCGTTAGTTACCTGCTCGAACCGAGTATGGAATACATTGAGTTTATCGGGGAGGGGTGTGCTGCTGCCGGAGATACTGCTCGGCTTCGCTTTGTAGCCCTGATGCACTATCAATTGTACTAAAGACTCGGATTGGTACAACAGAGGCTTTATTGCAGTCAGATGCGTGGCCTCCTAATGCAGCTGGCGAAATGCTGATCAGGAGGAGTCATGCATATTTATACGGCTCCTTGTGGGCGGAGCTAGCCGGCAGGGGCTACCGGTGAACCTGTAGTATAGGTACTACCGTACATCCCCTAATACAGGTGCACACAGTTAACACAGTGGATCACCACATTCACCCCCTGTTAAAAATGAGTCCGGCGAGGGTGGCGTGGAACTATATACAGAATTGGGAATTATTTACAGACTGGAGGGAAAGAAGTGTATGTCCATCTTGTAGTCTGGTGCCCGTCAGAGGTTAAGCCTGTCCGATGGTTTTACGGTTCGCTGGGAGCGACGTAGCGGTGGTGGTGATGTCGGTACTGGCGGTGTCGGCGGCGACGTCGTCGGTGCTGGCGGTGTTGGTGCTGGCCAGTAGTTGGATGACTCCGGAGGCGTGCCGAGATCTTCCTCGTCCTCTAGCGTGGGCAGGGGAAGGAGGGATGGACCTGGTGGGGCTGATGCTGGGAGCGCCGGGGGAGGGGAGGGTGGCGCGTGGGTGGGGAAGTGTGTGGGAGTGGAACCCGAGGGAGCCAGGTCCCTGAGTGAGACCGTATCCTGGCGTCTGTCGGGGAACTCCATATAGGCATAGTGGGGGTTGGCGTGGAGCAGGCGTACCCTGTCCACCAGAGGGTCCGCCTTGTGGAGTCGGACATGCCTACGTAGTAGAACCGGTCCTGGAGCTGCAAGCCAAGTTGGGAGCGACACCCTGGATGTGGACTTCCTAGGGAAGGTTAAAACACGTTCATGGGGTGTGTTTTTCATGGCAGTGCACAGTAGAGACCGGATGGAGTGCAGTACATCCGGGAAGACCTGCTGCTAGCGAGAGGCTGGGAGGTTTCTGGACCTTAGGGCCAGCTGGACGGCCCTCCAAACTGGCCCGTTCTCCCTCTCTACCTGCCCGTTTCCCCGGGGGTTGTAGCTGGTCGTCCTGCTGGAGGTGATACCCCTGCTGAGCAGGAACTGACGCAGCTCATCGCTCATGAATGAGGATCCCCTGTCGCTGAAGATGTAGTCGGGGAAACCGAACAGCACGAAAATGGAGTTGAGGGCCTTGATGACGGTGGCAGACATCATATCCGGGCATGGGATGGCGAAGGGGAACCTGGAGAATTCATCGGCCACACTAAGGATATATGTGTTGTAGTCGGTGGAGGGGAGGGGCCCTTTGAAATCCACACTGAGGCGTTCAAAGGGGCGGGACGCTTTCACCAGGCGTGCGCGGTCTGGCCGGTAGAAGTGCGGCTTGCACTCCACACAGACCTGGCAGTCTCTGGTGACTGTACTTCCTCGACGGAGTAGGGCAGATTGCGGGCTTTGATGAGGTGATACAACCGAGTGACCCCCGGGTGACAAAGGCTGTCATGCAAGGGCACGGAGCTGGTTCACTTGTGCACTGGCACATTTACCTCGAGAGAGGGCGTCTGGGGGCTCGTTGAGTTTGCTGGGGCGATACAAGATCTCGTAATTATAGGTGGAGAGCTCAATTCTCCACCGCAAGATTTTATCATTTTTGATCTTGCCCCGCTGCGTGTTGTTGAACATGAAGGCTACCGACCATTGGTCAGTGAGGAGAGTGAATCTCCTGCCGGCCAGGTAATGCCTCCAATGCCGCACAGCTTCAACGATAGCCTGGGCCTCCTTTTCAACAGATGAATGTCGAATTTCAGAGGCATGGAGGATGCAGGAAAAGAATACCACGGGTCTGCCTGCCTGGTTTAGAGTGGCAGCAAGGGCGTCATCTAAAGCGTCACTCTCTACTTGAAAGGGCAGTGTCTCATCTACTCCGTGCATCCCGGCCTTTGCTATGTCTGCTCTAATACGGGCGAAGGCATGTTGTGCCTCGGCCGTGAGGGGAAATTGAGTGGACTGTATAAGTGGGCGGGCCTTGTCCGCGTAGTTTGGGACCCACTGGGCGTAGTAGGAGATGAACCCAAGGCAGCGTTTGAGGGCCTTGGGGCAGTGGGGAGGGGAAGCTCCATGAGGGGGCGCATGCAGTCGGGGTCGGGCCCCAGGAGTTCGGTTTGGACTATGAAGCTGAGGATGGCTAGGCGGTTGGTGCTGAACACGCACTTCTCCTTGTTGTAGGTGAGGTTGAGGAGAGAGGCGGTGTGGAGAAATTTGGCAAGGTTGGCATCGTGGTCCTGCTGGTCATGGCCGCAGATGGTGACGTTCTCCAGGTATGGAAACGTGGCACGCAGTCCGTATCGGTCAACCATTCGGTCCATTTCTCTTTGGAATACCGAGACCCCGTTAGTGACGCCGAAGGGAACCCTGAGAAATTGATAGAGGCGACCGTCCGCCTCAAAGGCAGTGTATGGACGGTCCGATTTACGGATGGGGAGCTGGTGGTAGGCGGATTTAAGGTCAACCGTCGAGAAGACCCGGTACTGTGCAATCTGATTGACCATATCAGATATGCGAGGGAAGGGGTACGCGTCGAGCTGCGTGTACCGATTGATGGTCTGGCTGTAGTCCACGACCATCCTGTGCTTCTCACCAGTTTTAACCACTGCCACTTGGGCTCTCCAGGGGCTATTGCTGGCCTCGATGAGACCCTCCCTAAGCAGCCGCTGGACTTCGGACCTGATGAAAGCTTTGTCCTGGGAGCTGTACCGTCTGCTCCTGGTGGCGACGGGCTTGCAATCCACAGTTAGATTGGCAAAGAGGGAGGGAGGGTCAACCTTGAGGGTCGTGAGACCGCAAACGGTGAGTGGGGGTAGGGGCCCGCCGAATTTGAGGGTGAGACTCTGGAGGTTACATTGAAAATCCAGACCCAGCAATAGTGCAGCACAGAGGTTGGGTAGAACGTATAGGCGGAAACCGCTGAATTCTGCGCCCTGGACAGTGAGATTGACCACACAGAAACCTCGGATCGGGACAGAGTGGGATCCGGAGGCCAGGGAGATCCGCTGGTTGGCGGGGTGGACCGCGAGGGAGCAGCGCCTTACCGTGTCCGGGTGGATGAAGCTTTCGGTGCTTTCCAGTCCAGTAGGCAGGAGGTCGCGTGGCCGTTGATTAGCACTGTCGTCGAAGTGGTGGCTGGGTTGTGAGGACGGGACTGGTCCAGCGTCATAGAGGCGAGCAGCGGGTGGTCGTCTGAGGACTCAGATGGGGAGCGACAGCGACCCGGGTCCAGCGTTCCAGTCCCGAGGGGGAGACAAAATGGTGGCGATGGCGACGTCTGGAGGACCTGTGGGGGAGAAGATGGCGCGCCCATGCAGCGCACGTTGTAGGGGCGGGACAAGATGGCGCCGTCCATGGAGTGCACATTATGGGTGTGGGGCAAGATGATGGCGCCCATGGTGCGCACGTTGTGGGGGCAGGGCAAGATGGCAGTGCCCGTGGGCCGCACGTGGACCTGGGGGAGAAGATGGCAGCGACCACTGGCCGCACGTGGTCCCGGGAGCTGAAGATGGCGGCACCCATTGTGCGATCGGCTGGGGGAAGGGAGTGAATTCGGGCGCAATAGCGGCGACTGCGCGGGCCTGGCACACTGCCACAAAGTGGCCCTTCTTACCGCAGGATTTGAAGGTGGCGGCGCAGGCTTGGCAGCACTGGCAGGGGTGCTTCTGTTGGCCGCAGAAGTAGCAGCGGGGACCCCCAGAGTGCGTGGTGTGGCGGGCAGCGCAGACATACTGAGCAGGAGTGGCCCCAGTCAGGGGCGTCATTTGCGGGGTCCAAGAGGAGTAGGAGGGGTGGACCGCGCGGCGAGCGGGGTGGGACTGGATGTTGCGAGATGCGACCATCATGGAGAGCGCTAAAGCTTTCGACTCCACTAGGTCGAGCGTGGCCCCTTCATTCAGTCGTTGTCGGATGGGGTCCGACGCAATCCCCGTCATGAATGCGTCACGCATGAGGAGATTGGAAATATTCCGTGGCCGTGACGGCCTGGCAGTCACAGTCCCGTACGAGTGGGATAAGAGCCCACCAGAAGTCTTTGATCGACTCACCAGGTAGTCGTACGCGAGTGGTGAGTACGTGCCTTGCAAAGAGAGTGTTTGTCTTCTGAACGTAGTTCTCTTTGAGAAGTGCCATGGCGTCTGCGTAATTCGGGGCATCCTGGATCAGCGGGAACACGCTGGAGCTCAACCTAGAGTATAAAACTTGGATCTTCTGAGTTTCCGTCGGCACGGGGGTCGCTGAGTTGATGTAGGCCTCAAAGCAAGCCAGCCAGTGATTGAAGTTTTTTCTGGCGTCTGGCAAGTGCGGATCCAGCTGCAGGCGGTCTGGTTCGATCCTGATGTCCATAATGCAGAAAATATGACTGTAATAAATTGATGCACTATCAATTGTACTAAAGACTCGGATTGATACAACAGAGGCTTTATTACAGTCAGATGCGTGGCCTCCTACAGCAGCTGGCAGAATGGCTGATCAGGAGGAGTCATGCATATTTATTAGGCTCCTTGTGGGTGGAGCTAGCCGGCAGGGGCTACCGGCGAACCTGTAGTATAGGTACTACCGTACATCCCCTAATACAGGTGCACACAGTTAACACAGTGGATCAAGGAATGCATTGAGTTTATCGGGGAGGGGTGTGCTGCTGCCGGAGATACCGCTCGACTTCGTTTTGTAGCCCGTTATGTTGTTTAGTCCTTGCCACAATCGTCGAGAGTCTGTGACTCTAGCTTGGTTTGATATTCTCTCTTGGCGTCTTGGATGGCTTTGCGGAGGTCTTATCTGGATTTCTTGTATAGGTCAGGGTCGTCTGACTTGAACGCCTCAGATCTGTCCTTCAGTAGGGAGTCAATCTCACGATTGAGCCATGGTTTCTGGTTGGGGAATGTACGTACTGCTTTCTTTGGCTCGCAGTCATCCACACATTTGCTGATGAAGTCTGTGACGGTGGTGGCATACTCATTTAAGTTGGTCGCTGAGTTCTTATATATGGACCAGTCCACTGTCTTTAAGCAGTCACGTAAGAGCTCATCTGTTTCCTCGGACCAGCACTGCACAACCTTCTTAGCTGGATTCTCCCGCTTGAGTTTCTGCTTGTAAGCCGGGAGAAGGAGCACCGTCTTATGGTCTGATTTCCCAAAGTGCGGTCGGGGGATGGAGCGGTAGGCGCCCTTGATTTTTGAGTAGCAGTGGTCAAGAGTGTTGTCGCCCCTGGTGGGACAGCAGATGTGCTGGTGGAATTTTGGCCATACACTCTTGAGGTTGGTCTTGTTGAAGTCTCCGACCACGATGAACAAGGCCTCCGGATGTTCTGTTTCGTAGTTATTTATAACTGTTTATGAAATGAAATGAAAATGAAATTCGCTTATTGTCACAAGTAGGCTTCAAATGAAGTTACTGTGAAAAGCCCCTAGTCGCCACATTCCGGCACCTGTTCGGGAAGGCTGTTACGGGAATCGAACCATGCTGCTGACCTGCTTGGTCTGCTTTCAAAGCCAGCGATTTAGCCCTGTGCTAAACAGTATAACTATGACTTCAGTTATGAGGAGGGACTTGGAAAGGGTAGAGCTGCTCTGAGAAGATTAAGGTGACTTAATAGAAGTTTTCAAAATGATGAGAGGTCTTGATAGGGTAGGGAGAAGAAAAATGGGCCTGGATTCTCAAATAATGGGGCTATGTCCCCACGCCAGCGTAAAAATGCTGGTGTTTCATGCCAGACTTTCCTATAAAAACTTGAAGACCTATTCACCTACCTGCAGGGGGCTGGAATAGAATCCGGAGTGCTTCTCGCAGCTTTCGCTGCGCGAACGGGCCCCCGCATTTCTGGTCTGAGTCCGCGCATGTGCATGGAGGACTCAGCTGGCAGATCTGAACCACAAAGGAGGTCCCAACGATCTGCCCTACGCCACTCCATCAGCCCCGCCTGATCGCCGCCCCGGCTGCCCATAAGGCCCCCCCCCCCCCCCCCCAGGACTTGATCCCCCCGCTCCCCACCACGGCCCGTGGACTGAGTCCCGACCGGCCAGACGTATTAGAACTACGCCGTCGAGATTTCGCCGGTCGGGACCGGTGCATCGCTGGGAGGGTCTCTTCAATGGCCCTCCAGCCATGCCGCGTAAATCGTGCGAGAGCGATTCTCCGGGGACTGGAGAATTGTGGGAGCGGCGCCGGGCCCGATTCGGTCGTAAAACTGGATTCTCTGCCCCCATGCCAAACGCAATTTCAGTGCGGGGCTGCGGCGAACCCAGTCCCCAATTTCCTCTGGTGAGTGGGTCAACAACCAGATTGTAAATGATTGACAAGGGAACTAGGCCACAGATTGATCTCTCGCATTGCTGGAGATGATGGTGAGGAAGCTAGATGCCCTCTGGGGTTTAACCTGAAGTTATCCATTTTGGTCTGAAAAATGGAAAGACAACTTCTTATGTAAATAAAGAGAAACTTCAGAGTGCTTTGGTGCAGAGGGATCTGGGTGTGCTTGTGCATGAATCGTAGTAAACTAGTATGCAGTTACAGTGCTAATAAGGAAGATAAGTTGAATTTTGGCATTAATGGCTAAAGGAATAGAATGTAAAAGTAGGGAAGTGTGCTGCAACTCTACAAGGAATTAGTGAGACTGCACCTGGAGTACTGTGCACAGTTTTGGTCCCATTATTTGAGGAGGGATGTAGTTGCATCAGAGGCAGTTCAGAGGACGTTCACTGGATTGATTCCAGAGATGAGGGGGCGGGATTCTCCGAGCCCACGCCAGGTCGGAGAATCACCAGGGACCCAGGAAATTCCCACCACGCTGCTCCGACGCCGGGCCGCGACCGGAAAATCGGCGGCCACCGCTGAAAGAGACCCGCATGGCGATTCTCCGCGGGCAACCGGCCGAACCCCCGAGTACCGGCGTGTCCCGCCGGTGTGGTTCCAACCTGGTACCACCCGGCGGGAGGTCAGACCCGCGGCTGCAGTGGACATCCTGGTGGGAGGGCGGGGGGTATCTGACTCCGGGGGGAGGGGGGGGGGCTCCAAGGGATCCAGGCCCGCAATCGGGGGTTTCAGATCCGCGGGCGCCTGCGATCTGGAGGGGGCCTACCTTCTTCCGCATGGGCCCGCTGTTAGGTCTCCAACATGTTGCTCCATGCCAGTGTGGAGATGTCAACCATGCGCATGCGCCGGCGTGGAGATGGAAACCACACGCATTCGCTGGCGCGAATGGCCGTCGTGTGCATGTGCGGACCCGCGCCTGCCGTGCAGGGCAGCCTTTCGACGCCGGAGCAGCGCGCAGCACTCCGGAAGCCAGTTAACCCCCTGAAGACCGGTGAATTGCTGGGCCAGGAGGCCCGATGATGCCGGCGTACACCACTCTGGTGTTTACACTGGCGTCAACACTTGGCCGGGATTTCGGAGAGTCCCAGCCGAGGAGTTTGACTTATGAAGAGAGATCGAGCAGTTCAGGACCAGATTCTCTCAATTTTAGAAGAATGAGAGAAGATATAATTGAGGTATATAAGTTGATAAGTAATATTAACTTTAATTAATTTTTAATTGTTTTTCCACATGTCATCTGAGAGATTAAGTGCGATCAAATATGGTACATATTTTTAAGAAACAAAAACAGAAAGCAGGAAGCAAGAGTACAAAATTAAATTCATTGGCTCAAGCTAAGCTGCCTTGATATGCCTGAAAGAGATACAGAGGGAAATGTGTGCCAACAGCAAAAGCTCTGAGCAGCACTGTTCCATTTACACTGCCGGGTTCGTGCTCGGATATTCTAATATTTACGACAATCTGACACAATTTTGGCAGTGTAAATCCTGCCAAATTATACTCCCCAGTCAGGCGCCAACATAAAAATGGATTTTCCTGTGGTAGGCCTCACACTGAGATGATAGTAGAGGTACTGCAGTGTAAATTACTGACAAGCTTTAAGCTATCTCTGTCTGGCATCTCCAGGTTTTATGCTGTCACACTGTTTAAAGGATCAATGCATAGTCATGGCATTCAGTGTTTTGCCCAACTCGAACAACAGGTCTGAGTCCTACCTTTTTCTGACTTGTCTCTTCCACTTTCAGTTGATGATCCTTGGATTTGTTGGGCTTTACTTGGAAACTCGGTGATCTGCTATTTTTTAATCTCCTCTTGCTGCGCGGTCGGACTGGAGGAAGTAGGTTGTACGATGGAAGGTTGCTGTTGGTTATGCAGTAGGAATCAAACAAAATTGCCTTTCACTCGACACTGAAGTGCACATAGAAAGCAGCTGTTACACATTGCTTTTAATATTTCTGGTCTGCCTGGGCTGCGTGGTGCTCAGAGGAATATGATATGGGCACCGAATATGATATAGGTGGATGAAAGAAAAGGTTTTAAACCATGTGGGAACAGAATTAGTAAATGTGATTCAAATTGTTGCTAACCCACTGGTTGGGCCGAACGCTCTGTCTCTATGTTTTAGTCTTTATGTACTTAAAATATGGAATAATCATTTAAATGAATAATAAATATTCAAAAGGCACAAATCCAGCTTATAAAACCAATTGAATAAGCTTTCTACTTCAAGACAAACCTAAACCAAAATTACACTAATTGTAAAAGTTACATTTTTTACTACATTATTGTTAAATAGGTAAGGAGCACTTTTGGAAATGCCATGTGAGAGTACCTTTAAGAAATGGGTGTTTATAAATGGGTGTGTATATAAATATCTACAGTGAGAGTACCTTTAAGAAGTGCGTGTTTACTACTGCAGTGATGTCAGAGAGTGGGTGGAGCTGGGCTGTCTGTCAGCTTTTTACTTTTGTTTTAGGCTGTTTGCTGCAGGGTGTGTTTTAGTTTCGTTTTCAGTGTTGGAGCTGAAACCAGACAGGGCAGGTGTACTGCTGTTCTCTCTGCCATGAAAAGACTGTGGGCGAAATTCTCCCAAAGGGAGACAAAGTGCCGACGCCGGAGTGAAACCCAGAGTGTTTCACTCCAGCGTCAGAGGCCGCTTCTTGCCCCTTATTCTCCCACCCCCAGGGGGCTAGGAGTGGTGGCGTGTCAATCTCGGGCACCGGGCCTTGACACTTGCGTCAAAACGGCACCGCCTGAATGACGCGGCCGGCGGCGCCTGAATTACGTCACCCGCGCATGCGTAGGTTGGCAGGCGCCAACCCGCGCATGCGCGGTTGTCATCTTCCCCTCCACTGCCCCGCAAGACATGGAGGATTGATCTTGCGGGGCGGCGGAGGGAAAAGAGTGCGTCTTTCAGAGACACCAGCCCGACGATCGGTGGGCACCGATCGCGGGCCAGACCCCTCCTGAGCACCCCCCTGGTGCTCGATTCTCCCTCCGCCCCCCACAGGCCCCACATGCAGCGGTCGCGCTGTTCACGCCGGCAGCGACCAGGTGTGGTTGGCACCAGCGTGAACCGGTCAGGTTCGGCAGGCCGCTCGGCCCACCTGGGCCGGAGAATCGCCGCTCGACGTGAGCGGCGATTCTCCGAGCAGCCTGTCGCAAAACGCGACACGCCGTTTTGGGGGGGGGGGGGGGGGGGGAGAATCGCATGCGGGTGCCAGAGCGGCGTGGCGTGAATCGCCCGGCACTCCCGCGATTCTCCCACCCGGCGTGGGGGTCGGAGAATCACACCCTATATCTTGATCATTTTGTGAATTCCGAATTATAAATGTTCTCAGTAGCAAATGTAAACCTAATGTGCTTCATTTTAAAGGTTTTTTTAACTCTTCTGGATGTTAAAAGGACTGCTTACGGATTACTTAGGGTTGGGAAACAGGAGACAGAGAGTAGTGGTGGAAGGGAGTGTCTCAAAATGGAGAAGGGTGACTAGTGGTGTTCCACAGGGATCCGTGCTCGGACCACTGTTGTTTGTGATGTACATAAATGACCTGGAGGAAGGTATAGGTGGTCTGATTAGCAAGTTTGCAGATGATACTAAGATTGGTGGAGTTGCAGATAGCGAGGAGGACTGCCAGAGAATACAACAAAATCTAGATAGATTGGAGAGTTGGGCAGAGAAATGGCAGATGGAGTTCAATCCAGGCAAATGCGAGGTGATGCATTTTGGAAGATCAAATTCAAGAGCGGACTATATGGTCAATGGAAGGGTCCTGGGGAAAATTGATGTACAGAGAGGTCTGGGAGTTCAGGTCCATTGTACCCTGAAGGTGGCAATGCAGGTTGATAGAGTGGTCAAGGAGGCATACAGCATGCTTGCCTTCATCGGACGGGGTATTGAGTACAAGAGTAGGCAGGTCATGTTACAGTTGTATAGGACTTTGGTTAGGCCACATTTGGAATACTGCGTGCAGTTCTGGTCGCCACATTACCAGAAGGATGTGGATGCTTTAGAGAGGGTGCAGAGGAGGTTCACCAGGATGTTGCCTGGTATGGAGGGTGCTAGCTATGAAGAAAGGTTGAGTAGATTAGGATTGTTTTCGTTGGAAAGACGGAGGTTAATGGGGGACCTGATTGAGGTATACAAAATTATGAGAGGTATGGACAGGGTGGATAGCAACAAGCTTTTTCCAAGAGTGGGGGTGTCAGTTACAAGGGGTCACGATTTCAAGGTGAGAGGGGGAAAGTTTAAGGGAGATGTGCGTGGAAAGTTTTTTACGCAGAGGGTGGTGGGTGCCTGGAACGCTTTACCAGCGGAGGTGGTAGAGGCGGGCATCATTTAAGAGGCATCTAGACAGGTATATGAACGGGCGGCAACAGAGGGAAGTCGACCTTGGAAAATAGGAGACAGGTTTAGATAAAGGATCTGGATCGGCGCAGGCTGGGAGGGCCGAAGGGCCTGTTGCTGTGCTGTAATTTTCTTTGTTCTTTGTATTCTTTAGGGGTTGTATTTAAATTAATCGTTGCTAAGATGTTTACTGTTTGTTTTAAAAAGGTTAACTTGAATTCATAGAATAAACCTTGTTTTGCTTTAAAAATTACTTTTCTATTTCTGCCGTACCACACCTGTAGAGTGGGCCGTGTGCTCCCCATACCACAATCTATTAAAAGTTGTGGGTCAGGTGAACTCCATGATACACTTTGGATTTCTCTAAACCCTGGCCCATAACAGAAATATTGGACAGGATTTTAAAAATGGCGACTGGGTTCCTATTCCAAGATTCCCGGCCCCATTCCTGGGGTTTCTGATTTTTCACAGTGTCTATTAAGGTTTGGGTGATGGTCCCGCAGCTTGCACTCTCAACCTGATCAGCTCCATGGCAGAGATAAGCATATTCTACTCCACAATTTCCATGGAATCAGACACCCCCAGCCGTATGGCCCCCATGTCATTGATGGTAGTTTCAGGGTCACCACTCCAAAGACTAGGGGTACGACTCAACAGACAACTAAAGTCCGGTGAATGACACGTTTTTTTGTCCTCAGGGAGTTTCTCCTTATCGAGGCTGCAATCAGAGGAATTTAATCTCCCCTCCCCCATTCAGGCCTCCCACACTCTTCTTATCCACATTCCTAACCTTGGGAAGGCCCCGGGAGCCCCGCCTACCTGTCAAGGCGCCCCCTGGGGCCTACCCCTGGCAGTGTCAAACTGGTACCTGAGCACCCTGACATGGTAAGCCCGATACCCTGGCACTACGCCTGGCACCCTGGCATTGCCAGGGTTCTCTGCTGGCAGTGCCAAGGCACCCAGGTGCCAGGGGGAGCGCCAAGGTCCCACACTGTCCTGCCCCGACCACCTGGGGGTCTCCAATTGCCTCCACAGGTGCGTCTACACTTTGTGTGGACCAGCATTCACCGCCTCCCTGGTGTAGTCTCCCAGGCTTGGCCAGTGAGCATTTGACGCCGGTGAATCTGGCGCCTGGGTGTTTAAATGAGCCGGAAAGGCTCATTTTAAAATGCTGACCTGGATCTCACACAGTCGGATGACTCGTGATCCGCCCTGCGTGGAACCCAATTTGGGGCTCGTGTGCAATTCACCCATTGCACCCGGATCGTGGCGCCCAAAGGCGGCACGGTAGCACAGTGGTTAGCACTGTTTTTTCACAGCGCCAGGATCCAGGTTTGATTCCCGGCTTGGGTCACTGCGCGGAGTCTGCACGTTCTCCCTGTGTCTGTGCGGGTTTCCTCCGGGTGCCCCGGTTTCCTCCCACAAGTTCCGAAAGACGCGGGGCTGGATTGTCCACCCCGCTACACCACATTTCCGTTTCACCCCGCCGGCGGGATGCTACGTTACGTCGGCTAGTCAATGGGGTTTCCCATTGTGGGGCTACCCCACGTCTTCGGGAAACCCCCTGGGCTGCCGGCAAAACGGAGCATCCCGCCGGCCAAGAAACCAGCCCATGCTGTTATGTGAATTGGACATTCTGAATTCTCCCTCTGTGTACTCAAACAAGTGCCGGAATGTGACGACTTGGGGCTTTTCACAGTAACTCCATGCAGTGTTAACGTAAGCCTACTTGTGACAATAATAAAGATTATTATTATTATCTGATTTGGCTGCACCTTGGTCGCTGAATCCTGCCCTAGTTTTCAATTCCAGATATTTTTAAAAATCTGTTAGTTGAATTCAATTTAAGCTAAACTCCATCAGCTGCCGTGGTGGGATTTGAACCCATGTCTCCAGGACATTAACCTGGGCCTCTGGACCATTACTTATGTCAACCGCATTACCAAGGCAACACCGTCTCCCCCTTGTTTGTGCATCGATTGGAAAGATGCTCATTTCAGCACTTTATTTAATGTTGTAACAAAGTTAAAATATGTATTGCGGCAATTTTTCTTTGTTGCAAGGAATGTGGGAACTATGTCAGCCTGGCTCTGTTGATAATATCTTTGCCTCTTTGTAAGAAAAACGGATTTGAGTGCATTACCTAAGATGACACTCCAGTAAATGCATTGTTGAAAGTGTTGACCTTTTGTTTGTCTGGTCAGGAGTGCGGTAAAAGGTCCAATGGGATGCTATAATGAGGTTAGCATTCTGAAAGCATGAGATCAAATATGCCACAGGGCGTTCTTTATCCAAATCTGTCTCTGGTAACGATTATAGGTGAGTGTCTTTCCTTTCTCTTGTTTCTCTCGTAAATCTAGTTAGCAAAGAGTCCATGGAATTGTGCGTGTTCACGTGTGTCTCTTCTTTCAGAGTTAGTTTTCCAGACCATAATACCATGATTTGTAGTGGAAAGACCCTGACTGAGAATGCACAGTGTAAACAGGACATGTCCACTTCAATCCACAGTAGCATGGTAAAAACAGACTTGCTTAGACACTGGCGTAAAGTGATCTCAAAGCACATTTCAGTAATGATTGTACAAGAGGTTCAGGGTGTCAGGATACTAGAAGGTCTCTTTCATTAGTGATGCATAAACACATGACTGCACGTTTCTCTTGAATGATGTTCTTAAAAATGGTGGCGGGTTTCCATCCATGTGTGACACATGGCCAACCAGCCACAAAGAAGATAGTGGCCCAAGACTTAAACAGGGAATGAAGTGGATTAATTGTCAAAGCTTTACCAACGTTAAAATGTAACCGAGGAACAATAGGCTCAGCAGAAGTAAAAGACTTGCACTTATATTGCGTCTTTCACAATTGCTGAATATCCCATGTGCTTCACAGCCAATTAAACACTTTTTGAAGTGCTGTCATTGTTGTAACGCAAGAATAAAAGAAAACCTTTAGACATCAGGGATACAATTCTTACAATTAACAAAGCCCACTGGCTCTCTCTAATAAGGCCATTCTTCAAGTGTTTAGTCATGAGGCATAGGTCATAGTAGCTTCCCCACAAGTGACAAGCCTGTATTTAACCGATTTCTCCCTCCAACTCTTCTGATGTCATGGTGTGACATTAGCAATTTCCAGTCGAATGGCACGGCTTCTGAATCAAGAGAACATTGAAAGAATAGATCTAGCTCTTATGCAGTTTCCTGCCACGCTTCTGTTGATACATTTGGTGGATGCCATCAGGTATTGTAGATTCTATGTCCGAATTCACGTTATTTTCTACAGTAATATTTTACTTTTAATGGCTGTTACATGTTCCAAGAATCAAGAAACCACCAATGAGCAGGTGAAGAACGGAGACTTCTTAAAATTCATTTATGGGATATGGGCTTCGCTGGCTAGGCCAGCATTTATTGCCCATCTCTATTTGCCCTTGAGAAGGTGGTGTTGCGCTGTCTCCTTGAACTAATGCAGTCCCTGTGATGTAGGTACACCCACAGTGCTGATAGGGAAGGGGCTCCAGGGTTTTGACCCAGCAACAGTGAAAGAACGGTGATATATTTCCAAGTTAGGATGGTGAGTGACTTGGACGGGAATGTCCAGGTGCTGGAGCTCCCATGTATCTGCTGCCCTTTCCTTTTAGATGGTAGCGGTCATGAGTTTGGAAGGTGCTGTCGAAGGTGAGCTCCTGCAGTGCATCTTGTAGATGGTAACATTACTGCATCGGTGGCGGAGGCAGTGAATGTTATTGGTTGAGGTACCAATCTTTGGCCTGAATGGTGTCAAGCTTCTTGAATGTTGTTGGTGCTGCCCTCATCCAGGTCAGTGAAGAGTATTCCATCACACTCCTGACTTGTGCCTTGCAGATGCTGACAGGCTTTGGGGAGTCAGGAGGTGAGTTACTCTCCACAGAATTCCTAGCCCCTGGCCGACTCTTGTAGCCACAATATTTTATATGGCTAGTCCAGTTCAGTTTCTGGTCGATGGTAACCCCCGGGATGTTGATAGTGGGGGCAGCAGTGATGTTAATACAATTGAATATCAAGGGGTGATGGTTAGATTCTCCTTTGTTGGAGATAATAATTGTATGACACAAATGCCATTGCCACGTGTCAGCCAAGCCTGAATATTGTTAAGGTCTTGCTGTATTTGGATAAAGACTGCTTCAGTATGTGAGGAATCGTGAATGGTGCTGAACATTGTGCAGTCATCAGCGACCATCCCCCACTTCTGACCTTATGATGGAAGGAAGCAGATTGATGAAGAAGCTGAAGATGGTTGGGCCCAGGATGCTATACTGAGGAGCTTCTGCAGTGATGTCCTGGAGCTGAGATGATTGACCTTCAACTAGCTTAATGATAGAAACTGGGAGGCATGGACAAGCTGGGCCGAAGGGCCTGTTTCCATGCTGTAAACATCTATGACTATGACGCTGTAACCACAGTCTTCCTTTGTGCTTGACTCTTTCTCTCCTCTGGCGTGCTCTGTGATGAACCATCAATTGAACGTGAGACGAGTTGCTGAACAAAAGTATGGCTTTAATATACTAGATGTTAAGCCCTGCGGTCGATTACAGTAGAAGGACGACCACCAGGAGCACTGGGTATTTATACCCTGCCCTGGAGGCGGGGTTAACTCAGCCTCTCGACCAATCGGGGAGCCGTCACATGACTGGTCTCAACCAACCAGTCGAGAGGCACATGACCGACCAGGGCCAATGGTAAGCCGGTGTTCTGCACCAATGACAGGCAGCTATGCTAATCATACCACCACACTCTGCATCGGTGTGATTTTTCTCTGCTGAGGAGACTATTGCTGGGAATGACGAGAGAGGGGAGAGAGAGGCAGATTGATCCGAATGCAGCTGCAGCTGCCTGGAGGCTGTGTGTTTTTTGCTGCCACCCCTTTGCTTTTGTGGCCTGGAGTAAGAAAGAGTGTATGTAGGATGACCTGCTAGCAGCACTAGAGAAGGGGATGGGGAACATAGGAATTAGGAGCAGAAGTAGGCAATTCAGTCCTTTGAGCCTGCTGCTCCATTCAGTTAGATGATGGCTGATCTCGTCCTGGTCTCAAATCCACCTCCCTAATGTTTCCCATGTCACTTTAACCAAGTATCTCTTTCTTTCATTCTGGTGTGCTCTGCGCCGGTGAGTTTGATCCTGCTGAGGAGTCGACTGCTGGAAGCTGCAGGAGAGAGAGAGAGGCGGAGTGATCCAAATTGAGCAGCTTGATGAAAGTGTTGAAGAAATGCTTTTGCAGATTGCTGGTGATTTTAGTGTGAGTGTAGTGAGTGCTGCATGTCATATGAATAGAGGAATTAGGAGCAGAAATAGGCAATTCAGCCCTTCGAGCCTGCTCCACCATTCAATCATAGAATCATATAATCATAGAATTTACAGTGCCGAAGGAGGCCATTCGGCCCATCGAGTCTGCACCGGCTCTTACAAAGAGCATCCTACTCAAGCCCATGTATCTACCTATCCCTGTAACCCAGTAACCCCCATTTAACCTTTTTGGACACTTAAGGGCAATTTAGCATGGCCAATCCACCTAACATGCACATCTTTGGATTGTGGGAGGAAACCGGAACACCCGTTGGAAACCCACGCAAGACATGGGAAAATGTGCAGACTTCGCACAGACAGTGATCTTCGCCCAGCTGGTAATCGAACCTGGGACCCTGGAACTGTGAAACAATTGTGCTAACGACTATGCTGCCCCAGATGGCTGATCTCTTCATGGTTTCAAATTCACCTCCCTGCCTGTTCCCCATAATCCCTTTAACCCGTTTTTTATCAGAACTTCGCCGACTCAAACACGCTGGACATCGAAGCTGTTTTACCGCACGTGGAACGTCAATAGAACACGCAGATATCGAGCTTTGGTTCCGATGAGATTTGGCTATATAGGAAGGCCTGAACTCATGGACAGAGACAGATACGAAAAACGATCGCACACGGAGGATTCTCCATTCTGTCGAGAACCTGCGAGGGGTGATACAGTGTGTGTGTGGTTAAATGAACTGTGGTAGCTTTTTGTGAACTGATAATCTGTAGCAGAACGGTACTTGCACATGTACGGCATGGTGCCTTTTCCATGTTGATTGATGGTTCATGTGATTTATGGTCTGTCAAGTCGTTTGTTTTCATCTCTTTGGATAAAGGTACTGTTGACTGTTTAATAAATAAATATTCTCAAGTGCATTCACGTGGGTACATGTGCCATGTCTCAGACGATGAATATTGCATCACATTTCAATCAAACTTTGAAGCCTGAACACTTTGCTTGAACTCTAGAAGCGTCAGCACCTTGGAGGCAGCAGCCAACAATCTAACTCAAGAGCTGGGCTTCAGCACTGGGGATGTCCCCGCAACCACAGGGTGAGTGTGTGGTTCAGGGGAGGGCACCTGAGCACAGTCTCCATAATGATCCTGGCAGAGGTCTAGGGGCTCCTGCTGTGGCCGGGGATGTGCGTGCAAAGCAATGTTCTCCAGCACAACTGGCTCGCTGGCTGGTTCTCTGAGAGAAGGTGGGACACACAAGCGTGGGAGAGGCTTTGGGGATTTGAAGGTCTCAAGATGGAATCCCGAACTGATTGCCGGTCTATCTCCTTCTCCAATTCCTTACAGATACCAAAATGGATGGTGGTGTTAGTCCCGCAGGGGATGCCCCCGCGGTGTTGGTGGCAGTCCAGGCGGCCAGATCCCAAGGAAGGCAGCAGTGTTGCCGCAGGCTGAAGGTGGCATCCCATGTGCAGGGGGCAGTCACACACCCTGAACACCCGGCCGCCCATCAAGCCAGGCAGAGACTCGGAGATTGATGCCAGCGAAGGCCCAAGATGTACAGGTGTCATTGATCTATCGCGGAGATGATGGACAGCATGTGCTCCAGAAGATTCAGCAAAGAGACAGTGCGGCACCTGTGCCACGTCCTCACCAAGGGCACACGCTCCCAGTGGGCTGAAGGCTCGAGCAGGGACCTGTGATGTCACAGATGCCCTGTGTGCCCGGAAAGCTGACTAAATCAAATTTGAGCTGGCCCAAGCCCATCAAGGCTGCAGGATTCTCCTCCATCGCCGGGATACCCAGGTACAGGGGGGAATTGATGGCACACCTGCCACCTTGAGCACACCGAGGCATCAGCGAGTGTCCTTCACAAGCAGGAAGGGGTTCCACTCCCTGAATGTTCGGCTCGTGTGGGACAACTGCCTCCAGATCATGCACATGTGTGCATGCTTCTGAAGGAGCGTCATGACAGCTAAATCCTGGGACACTTGGAGATCCCCTGGCATCTTCGAGGACCATCCAGGATGATGGGCTGGCTCTTGGGAGATAAGGGATACCCACGGAGTTCTTGGCTGATGATGTCAATGTGGAGCAGCACGGTAGCATTGTGGATAGCACAATTGCTTCACAGCTCCAGGGTCCCAGGTTCGATTCCCGGCTTGGGTCACTGTCTGTGCGGAGTCTGCACATTCTCCCCGTGTGTGCGTGGGTTTCCTCCGGGTGCTCCGGTTTCCTCCCACAGTCCAAAGATGTGCAGGTTAGGTGGATTGGTCATGATAAATTGCCCTTAGTGTCCAAAATTGCTCTTAGTGTTGGGTGGGGTTGCTGGGTTATGGGGATAGGGTGGAGGTGTTGACCTCGGGTAGGGTGCTCTTTCCAAGAGCCTGTGCGGGCTCGATGGGCCGAGTGGCCTCCTTCTGCACTGTAAATTCTATGCTAACCTATGGAGGTCGGAGGCAGAGACCAGATATGACGAGGCCCATGTTGCCACCCGTGTTGTCATTGAGCAGTGTATCAGACTGCTGAAAATGTGGTTCTGATGCCTGAACAATTCCGGTGATGCCCTGCAGTACACACCTCAGAGGGTCTCCGCTTTGTGACGGTCTGCTGTGCCCTCCACAACCTGGCACAGCAGCTGGGTGACATTCTGGAGGAGGAGGGACATGCGGCCTTGACTCAGGAGGAGGCAGACAAGGAGGGGGTGGAGGATGAGCCGCAGGATGAGCTGGCTGATGGAGGACAGGTGGCGGTGAGGGTCAAACATGCCCAGAGGGCTGAAGAGGCCCTCATCCTCACCCAATTCTCACAGGATGAGGCTTCGTCCATCAGCTCACCGCCCCCCTTCCCCCTCCTCCCCCAGTCCCCTCCTTCCTCCTCCCCCACCATTCCTCTCTGTCCCCCAGTCCCCTCCTTCCGCCTGACTACCCTGTTCCATCCACTCAGGGTCCGTGTAACATCACTCCAGGGTGATGGGCCTGTTCCGGCACTGTCAGTGGGTCAATAGAGAGGCAGGAGAGTGATGATCGCTTGCTGTGAGGAAAGTTCTGGTGCTCCTCAGTTAATGCCAAAGTCTGACTGCTGTCTTTCTGCTGACAGCGCGCTCACACCCATCCTCTGACCCGGGTCTGCATCAGGGATGTTTAATCTGGGACCACTGTGCCTGGGGAGCATGGGGTGGGGGGAGCAGACAGGCTCACTGTGAAGATTAACGTGACAGAGCCTTCACATGTATCAAGTGCGATATGTTTTAATTGTGAAAATTTGACATTTCCATTCCCCCAACTGCAGATAGTGACCCTAAACCCCCTCCATGCCCAATCAGTGATCCTCAATCTTCTTGATTTTCGATGATCTACTGCTACGTCTAGGTGTGTCCCCGGGATGTACATCAAAGGTGGAGGCAGCTTGCTGCTTTTCGTGCTCGTGGCCTTGGCAAATGTCATCTGGAGGGCCAGGAACCGAAGGGCTGGCAAACGTACTGGTGTCACTGGCTTCGCGTGCCACCCTGTTCTGCCCGCTGCTCTTGAGATGCAACGGTGTGAAGAGGGGGGGATTTGGAAGAACTGGAGACTGCTGTCGTCTCCTTGGTCGGAAGCCCCAGGTTTGCCTCCAGCGCTTCCTCCTCCCTGATGGTGCCTGAAGGGCCCTGGGCCTCTACATGCAACTGAACGGCAGCTGCAGTGAGTATCAGAGGCCTCTGCATCATCTGGCTCTGCGAGATCTGGTGGCTTCCCATCATATGGTGTCAACGCTCTCAGTGATGGTCCTCCGTGATGGGGCTATGCTCTAGAGTGCCTCAGCAATGTCCACCTGTATCTGGGACATATTCTGCAGTGACTCGGCCATGATCGTCATGGACTAGGCATGCCTTGGACACCACCACCCAAGACACTGACCTGGTGCTCCACACTTTCCACTGCGGTCACCATCCTAGCAGTATCGGCCATCGTGCCACGCATTGTGGGCATCATCTCCTTTGGCCCCAAGCCTTTGAGACTCCAATCAGCTATGCACTCACTGGGATGGCGCTGACATCCACTCCTGAATCTCACGGCTGTGACTCCCATGGATGTTCCTGCCTCCACCTGATGTGCATCAGCAACTGTGGGGTGTTCATCAGATTGTGTCCCTGAAGCTTGTCCACTAATGTCACTCACTGAGGTTTGTGTCTCTGCGCTGGTAGAATGTGGGGGTGACAGCTGTGACGCCTCGATGTTGGTCTCCTCGGATTTCTCCTCCGAGACGGTCCTTTACTCATAGGTGAGGACTTGGAACTCTGCTATTCCGCCCCCCCCATCTTGGTCCTTTCCCACTTATAATGGGATATCTTCCCCTGCGGGGGCAAAGAGGGCTTTGTGAGTCGTGGGGGTCAATGGCAGGTGCCATGTGTGGGCACCACATCTCAACATGAAGGGGCTGTGCTGGTGCTTGCCAGGGGGTGCTGAGGAATGAGCACCAAGATTGGAGGTGGGAGGGTGGGAGATGTGAATCAGTGATTAAAGGGGGGGGGGGTTGTTGAGCTGGCAGGCGGAACAGATGCCAGAGGAGGGAGGTGGTAGCAGCTCAGTGGAGGTCGTTGATCTATTTCCTACAGTGTATGGAGGTCCTCCTTGTCATGCTGCCTGCACTGTCAGCCGCTGCCATTGTCTCCCAGGTAGTAATGGTAGCCCATTTGCTGGCTCTCCGACTGCCTCGGAGGATCAGGATGCCCCGTCTCTCATCGACGGCGTCAAGAAGCCTGTCCAGGGCAACATTGTCCAGGTCAGCCAGGTCACCCTAACCCTAACCCCAAAACAAGTAGCAGGTCTGCACACAGCCATGCTTGTGTGTTGACTGGGAGTGAGTGGTGAGGAAGTGTTTAAAAGCAGCTCCCCCTTGTTAGAGGCAAGCGCTGAGGTGCGAATCTGGCGAATCAGCTGGCAATACAGTGAGAATCTCGTGGGGAGGCCTTTTTCCAGTACGAACTGCCGTTCAATACGGGTCGCGATCTCGCCACCGTGGCCATCGAGAGACACCCCACCGATCGCGCCCAAAATGACACTTAGAAATGTTTCCGTCAGGTAGCGCGGTGGCGCAGTGGTTAGCACTTCCACCTCACGCCGCCGAGGTCCCAGGTTCGATCCCGGCTCTGGGTCACTGTCCATGTGGAGTTTGCACATTCTCCCCATGTTTGTGTGGGTTCCGCCCCCACAACCCAATGATGTGCAGGGTAGGTGTTTTGGCCACGCTAAATTTCCTTTGAATTGAAAAAAACGAATTGGGTACTCTAAATTTTTTTTTAATGTTTCCGTTAAATCGCGCCCATACTCTCTCCTGCAATCTCGTTACCCTGATCCCTTTATATTTCTTCTTTTCAAATTCTGATCCAATTCCCCTCTTCCATAATGTTCCCCTCAATAGCAGAGGGGCAGAACGGTAGCATAGTGCTTAGCACTATGGCTTCACAGCGCCAGGGCCCCAGGTTCGATTCCTGCTTGGGTCGCTGTCTGTGCGGAGTCTACATGTTCTCCCCGTGTCTGCATGGGTTTCCTCCAGGTGCTCCGGTTTCCTCCCACAGTCCAAAGATGTGCAGCTTTGGTTGATTGGCCATGCTAAATTGCCCTTAGGTTAGATGGGGTACTGGGTTACATGGATAGGATGGAGGTGTGGGCTTAAGTAGGGTGCTCTTTCCAAGAGCCGGTGCAGACCTGATGGCCAAATGGCCTCTTTCTGCACCGTAAATTCTATGAAATCTATGAATAACCACTCGTGATGAAGCATCTTGTAGTCGAATAGCTCTTTGCTGAAGAAAAAAATGAATGAAATGAAAATCGCTTATTGTCACGAAGTTACTGTGAAAAGCCTCTAGTCACCACATTCTGGCGCCTGTTCGGGGAGGCTAGTACGGGAATTGAACCGTGCTGCTGGCCTGCCTTGGTTTGCTTTAAAAGCCAGCGATCACCCTCAGCCTCTGCCCTTTCAGTTTCCCACTTGGCTGCCAATGGAAACATTAGTTGACTATTAACCCACAGCCAGATCCCCAGGTTTCACTCACCTGCATGGCCGCTGCCCTCAACATATTGCTGCTGTTTCCCTTCACTGCACAAATTGTTCCTCTATGCCCTTTCCCCGCTTAAGCCCCCTTCGCCTCCTATCCCCCATTTGAAAGTGCTGTAAAAATGCATGCTGTTCCTGCCATTTTTAGACAATTCGGATTCAGAAGTCAAGAGATCTTGAGACCATTACTCTATCAATCGCCACTCCCAATGTGAGGAGAAATGATCGACAGAGAATATTAAGCCTTAGATGTTTGGCCATCTACCAAAATAGAGATGATTGACACCAATAGGATTGTCATCAAACCTGTCATAACATGACTCTGTATCTATAAAGAAAAAAGCTTCTTTCAAACTGCTTCCTCCATGGCTGTGATATTTTAGTGCACTCCACATACACATATGTCAATTTTAGTTAAGATTTAATGTAATGGATACAGACTTCTAGATGAAATGATACTGCCATTGCGTGAAAATGGAAATGAAAACATTGCATCATGGCAGACTACTTACTAACAGCCTGAACGCAAAATGCCACAACCTGTGGAATCCGAATCCCATTAGTACCATGTTGATTAGACCCTTAAAAAATCTGCATTTTTAATTGAAATTAACACAACGAGATCCTAATTATACATGTGAGAATTGAGGTTTCACAGCAGTCACTGCTGCACCCCCACAGCAAGAACGAATCTCCTCCCAGCTTGACTGTGACTCCAAGTCCTAGCTATCGTGCTGACGGAGCGGCAGCATCACAGTGGAGCGATCCTGGTGGATTTATAGTACTGACCCTGACATGGCAACACACTGTGCCTGCTCTAACCCTGAAGAGCAGTGTCAACAGAACAGATGTTGACTACTTTAACAAAGCTACTCACGTGGTGCCTGAGCAGCAGTCTCGTTCTCGGGCCAAACTCAAGCTTTCGCGTGACGCGTCGCCGTTTGCTTTGGTTTTGCGAATCATGTCTGCATTGGGAAGAGAATTAAAAATTGAGATTAACAGAATTTTAAACTGTGACCATGTTTTTGTCCTTTTAATGTGGACTGCTTTTCTGTAGATCCCCCCCCCCCCCCCCCCCCAACCCATATTTTTTGTCTTACTGTAATCCATTCTCCTTCCTGTTACACGTCTTGTGGGCAAATACTTCAGGGTTGATTTTTTTTCCATTCAGATTGTTGGGAGAAGGGTGAGATTTATTCCCATCTGACTGGAGGAAGGTTCAGATTGCAGGAGATTCCACGCTTCAGCGCTGTTAGAGCGAGCATCTTGCCCTGTATTGGATCTGACACTACGATGTCCTTAGGATGCGAGAGGGGGACTAGGTACTGCCATTGGAAAACGTCTTCCAGGGTTGCTGGTGAAGGCTGATGACTACCTTTAAAGGATATGGACTTTTACAGAACAGCACTAAAACAATTACTAGCCTTTAAAGGAAAGTCGAGAAACATTTACCAAATGTAGTTCAACCTTTCCAAAGGTCAATGAGTACAAATGTGTGGGCGCTACAATGATGCACACAAGACATTCAGGAGCAATATAAAGAGTCTGCGGGTTGGTATCAAAGTCTCGTGTTGCTTGTATTTCCCCTCCCGGCCCACTAAAGTTTGAAGTCTGCTAAAGGGGTGTCTGAGACTGACCGAGGAAGGTTGCCAATGCTTACCCACCCCGAACTCAGCCAAGGGTTGTCCTTGGGTTAATTTCCCCAGGCCGTCACGTCTCTGAAGACCATCTTACCATCTCCCCTCCTCATCTACTGATGCCCGCGCCCCCCACCAGGCCAAAAGAGACCAAAAGCCAATCCAGTTAAGAAAATGATACCTGAACCCTCTTTCTCCAATCTCACAGGACACACTGCCATTTATTTTTTGCCTTCGCTTTTCAAGGTAGAGTTCTTCTTCCTCTCCAGCCATCACAGTCACACTGGCACAAGAATGGAAAAATATAAGCTGTAGGAACTGCCGATCAAATATCAAAGACACATAGATGATGCTGCAGCTATGCAACACCCTGGTTAGACCCTACTTGGAGAACTGTGAACAGTTCTGGGCATCACACCTTAGGAAGGATATCTTAGCCTTGGAGGGAGTGCAACGCAAGTTTACAAAAATGATACCTGGGGCAGCACAGTGGCACAGTGGTTAGCACTGCTGCCTCACGGCGCAGAGGTCCCAGGTTCGATCCCAGCTCTGGGTCACTGTCCATGTGGAGTTTGCACATTCTCCCCGTGTTTACGTGGGTTTTGCCCCCACTACCTAAAGATGTGTAGGGTAGGTAGATTGGCCACGCTAAATTGCCCCTTAATTAGGAAAGAAAATGATACCTGGAACCACGGGGATTAAGTTACTAGGAGAGATTACACAAATTAGGCCTGTTTTCACTAGAACTTAGATAGTTAAGGGGTGATCTGATCGACATATTTAGGATTGTAACAGAGAAAGACAGGGTAGATAAAGATAAACTATTTCCACTGGTTGGAGATTCTAAAACTAGGGGGCAGTCTAAAGGTTCGGGCTAGACCATTCAGGAGAGATGTTGGGAAGAACTTCTTCACTCAAAGGGTGGTAGAGGTTTGGAACTTTTTCCCACAAACAGCAATTGAAGCTAGACAGTTAATTTTAAATCTGAGATAGATAGAATTTTGTTAAGCAAAGATATTAAGGCATTTGGTCCATAGTCAGGTATATGGAGTTAGGCCACAGATCAGCCATGATCTCATTAAATGGCAGGACAGGCTCGATGGGCTGCATGGCCTAGTCCTGTTCCTATGAGTCCTATGGGAAGCTTGAAAGGACCTGTTTATAGCCTGCTTGGAGTTTAGCAGAACATTTAATGAGTGGAAACTTATTTTTTCCTTTACAGATAATTAATTTATTATTTCCAATGAAGGTTACTTTGCAATAATTGTAGTTAAGACTTGCCGTTTACTTTCCTAACTTCACTTCAATTGTGTTTGACCACACTGCCTCTACTTACAGATGGGATACATTTGCGGTGTCTTGATTTTTTTTGAGAAATGTGCAGTCAATTGAGAAATTTATGACATGCATCGGCCAGAAGGGGGCACTCATAATCTACATTGCAGGAAAAAAAAATTATTTCTCTCTCTCTCTCTCCCCCCCCCCCCCCCCCCTCCCCCACCCCCGCCACCGAAAAAATTATTTCCAGTCTCCTCAGCAAGCCAGGGTGGGTCACCTTAACATCTGGCAAATTCCCAAACAGTTGGTCGATGTGACAATGGGGGACTGAGATCATAGATGTTCTCATCACGGGACCAGTTTGCAGGCACAGGTTCAGTATTGAGTCAGCTCTGCTTTTACATTCGTCGTTTAAATTGTCGGCCTTTGTAATAGAGCCATTAGGATCCAAGTGGCTCCCTTCCCTGGTGCCTGGACTTGTTGAACACAGAGTCGCCGAGCTTGCCGCAGCATTCAAACCGAGCGCAAATTGCGTCCAAAATTGCTCTACTTTTGAGACGCGTTCCTTTCCCTCACGTTTTCAACCATACCACAAAACCTGCGATGCACCGACACTTCTGAATGTGATTCTATTTTCTTTCCTTTTGCTTTAAGAACGATTCCTTCATATGTGTTAAGAGTGGTAATGAGGTGCACTTTGATTAATACGTGGAAAATCGGTTTACTGCAGCAGGAAGTATTTTAAATCATGTCTAATCCATCAGCTGCAAGAAACCTGACTTTGAATAACTGGGGAGGGTCTTCGGGAACCATTTTGCTGGTGGTAATGGTGTACAGTAGTCAGAATCAATTAAATATTCAAAGCTTTTAAAATGAGGCCATTGGCGGCCAAAAAAATGTTTAATTTTAAGAACCGCTTACAGAAATTTGTAAAGGTGGTAAATTTATTCATGGCGAGCAATAAGAGGGATTCTCAAGGGAATCCCGTGATTGGGCTGCCATTTTGAGCGGGCAACCCGAGGGCGATATTCCGCGGCCGACAACCTCCCCACCCAGCACCGCCTCCCACAGACACACACACAGACAATGCCTAGGGGCTTTTCACAGTAACTTCATTTGAAGCCTACTTGTGGCAACAAGCGATTTTCATTTTCATTATCAAAGCAGTCACCCACACACGGATTGCCTAGATGCCCTCCCTTTCCCCAAGTGCAGGGATTATCCAACCCACCCTCCCCAGTGATTCCCTAACTAGGGAGACCCCCCTCCCAGGGACGCCCTTAATAGGGGGACCCTCCCGGGGGCCCACTGACAAAAGGGATGACCCACAGGGATCCCTGACTATACGAACCCCTCCACAAGGATTCCCTAACTAAAGGGACTCCCCACAGTGGCGCTCTGACTAAAAGGGCCCCCCACGGGAACCCCTGACTGAAAGAACCCCCCCCTCCCAGAAAAGAGACCCACGTCTGGAAGCTAGACTGCAGTCCAGACAGGGGCAGTGAAAAGAATTACAGCTGTACCACTTACCTGGATGCTCCACATGGCCATTCCTGGAAGGAGGGCAACTGTGACCTGTATTTAAACCCCTCAGATCATTAACTGCAAGCCATTCCTTCATTTTTCATAGTGGACTGTGATTGACAGCTTCCACAAACCAGCTGCAGCCTTAATTCATTCATCTCTCTTCATGGAGTGACTTTAAGTGCGAAACCTACAGTGTTTACAAATATCAACCACATCAAAGAGCGGTAAGTGTATTGCATTCACACACTTGAGTGATTGGATTGCACCTCGTGATTGGAATGCACTTTGTGATTGGAATGTCCTTACCTCACGGATACACCAGTGGGCTGTAGTTTGGGAAATGCTGCACAAGTCTCCACTCGCGTAGGGCCGCACGGTTAGCACTGCTGCTACACGGCGCAGAGGACACAGGTTTGATCCCGGTCCCGTGTCACTGTCCATTGGAGTTTACACATTCTCCTTGTATCTGCGTGGGTCTGACCCCTGAAACACAAAAAGATGTGCAGGGTAGGTGAATTGGACACACTAAATTGCCCCTTAATTGGAAAAAAAGAACTGGTACACTAAATTTATTTTCAAAAAGTCCCCGCTCGAGCCGGTGGAATGAACCAGTGGCAGAGCAGTTTAGCGTTGTGGAAACCTTCACCGCCACCGGAAGTGAGTATCCTCCCCCTCTAAGGGGGCTAAGTCTGCGAGGACATGGCACAGTTGCTGCATTGTCTCTTTGTTGAGATGCCGTCTCCTGCAAAGCACCACCTCCTCGAAAGACCAACGATGCCTGTACACCTTGGGCCGTCACTGGTCCCCCCCTCTATGTTCCTCCTCAGCCCGATGGGTGGCCAGGTCTTCAGCTTGCACGACGCTGCTGCCTTCTCTAGCGTCTGGCCGCCTTGGCTGCCAACAGCACAGCGAGGGCATCCTCTGCGGGACTGACACCACCATCCATTTTAGTATCTGTAAGGAATTGGAGAAGTAGAGAGACTGACAATCAGTTAGGGCTTCCACCTTGAGACCCTCAAGTTCCCCCAAGCCTCCCCCACCTTTACTTGTCCCACCTTCTCTCAGAGAGCCATCCAGTGAGCCAGTTGTGCTGGAGAACCTCGCTCTGCACACACACCCCCGGTGACAGCAGGAGCCCCTCGACCCCAGACCTCTGCCGGGAACATTATGGAGACTGTGCTCAGGTGCCCTCCCCTGATCCACACACATACCCTTTGCTTGCAAGGATATCCCCAGTGCTGAAGTCCAGCTCTCGAGTATTTGATTGTTGGCTGTTGCCTCTGTGGCGCTGATGCTTCTAGAAATCAGGCAAACTGGCACCTGTACCCACGTGAAGACATTTAAGAATATTTTGTTTATTAAAAGGTCAACAATGTGATTAAAATCAACTCTTTGACAGTCCATGAATCGCACTAACCATCAATCAACAAGGAAAAGGCACCATGCCATACACACACATTTACCTTTCTGCTGCAGAATATTGGTATAAAGACAAAGCTACAACAGTTCATTTATAGAAAGAAAACCAAACACACTGTATCACCCCTCGCAGGTCCTCAACAGAATGGAGGATCCTTGCTGTGCTGTCATTTTACATATCGGTCTCTGACCATGAGCCATCATTGGGCAGGCCTTCCCACACAGCCACATTTCATCGGAACCAAAGTTCGGTATCCACGGGTTCTGCTGGCTTTTAAGGTGCAGTGAAACATCCTCGATGTCCAGCGTGTTTGACTCACAGTGACATGCTAGTCGACTTACAGCACTCCCCACACACATAATAAAATCACCAGCGATCTGCAAAAGCATTTCCTCAACACCTTCATCAAGCGGTTCATTCAAATCAATCCGCCTCTCTCTCTCCCCCCTGCAGCTCCCAGCAGCAGGCGCCCCAACAGTAGAAAATCACACCTACCCAGAGCACACCAGAAGAGAGAAAGAGCTCTCCTTCACCAGCCCGGGCAGCAGGTCATCTTCCATCCTCCCTTTCCTTACTCCAGGCTACAGAAAAGGAAGGAAGCAACAGCAACAGCCTCCTGGCATTTGCAGCTACAAGCAGGGGCAAGCAGCAAACACAACCTGCAGCACCACTTGAGAATATTTTCTTTATTAAACAGTCAACAGTAAGAAGTATTTGAAAATCAACTGTGTTACATCCCACATATGGGTGTACAGAATATTCAAAGATGCCTTGATGGCCTCACAGACGAAAAGCTCCCCCCCCCCATCTCCAGCCAAGGGGGCAATCCCCGACCTGGCCACTGACCTCATCATGTCCCCCTGCATCCGTTGCACCAGCTTCACGTTTAAAAAAAAGAGTACTGAACAACGCACGTGTGATTTCGATTTCAATCTTGCTAATGAGGTGAAAATTAATGCAAATTGGGGTTAACGATATGCTCGCCATATTTGGTCGAGATCCATTGGGCGCAGGCCGGTTAGATAGCAAACTGATTCGCGCTCAGAGGGAATCTCAATTTTGGTCTTTCCTACTATTTAACAGGCACGCATAGATTTGCGCAACGCGGTGATTAAATCATGCCCAATGTCCCAGACACCGTCATCACCATCTACAGTGTAGACCTCCTGGTCATCTAATTCTTCTTGTCTTCCGTAGAAATGGGAAGAAGACCAGGAAATCCTGATGCTGAGACCCAGTGGAACCCAGATCACCAGTGTCACCTGTATTCTGTATATGTAGGTGCTGCTGAGGCTATCAGTGATCCATCGGTTGGGGGTTCCACAGGTTAGCTTGGAAATATCTCACAGGTACCCCAAAATATTGGTAATTCATTAGTGGGGTGACCAGAAAAAGCTCCTGAGCTCTCAGACCAGCATTTCATCAGCAGTGGCCAATGGGGCAGGAACCCTTATTAGGCCAAGAACAGGGTTAAATTACTGCCCTTCACTGTGATAAATTGAATGCAACAGCCTCCTATTCCAGGCTGCACTGTGATACTGTGACAAAAGATTTCTTGTTTTCGGTGACATAATTGGATACAGCTTCTTTTGTGCAATGGTATTATGGATGAATCATTCTAACATGATTACTTGCCCCTCCAAAGACAGCAATGGGCGGAATTTCCCCATTTGGGACTAGAGAGAAGAAGGTTAAGAAGTGACTTAATTGAGGCATACAAGATGATCAGAGGATTAGATAGGGCGGACATTGAGAGCCTTTTTCCTCGGATGGTGATGGCTAGCACAAGGGGACATAACTTTAAATTGAGGGGAGATAGATATAGGACAGATGTCAGAGGTAGGTTCTTTACTCAGAGAGTAGTAAGGGCGTGGAATGCCCTGCCTGCAACAGTAGTGGACTCACCAACATTAAACGCATTCAAATGGTCATTGGATAGGCATATGGACGATAAGGGAATAGCGTAGATGGGTTTTAGAGGGGTTTCACAGGTCGGCGCAACATCGAGGGCCGAAGGGCCTGTACTGCGCTGTAATGTTCTATGTTCTATGTTCTAGGTGCCATCGCGGGGGCAGCAACGGGGATGGAGAGGGTTTCCCATTATGGAGGCCAACAGGAAACCACTCCATATCTTCCGGCCCTGACCTCATTAATTTTGCATCCAGTTTTCATTGTATTCCGTGATGGGTGGGCTTAATTGCACCCACCCTGCCATCATACCTGGGTGCCTTAATGAAAAGGTGGCCAACATTGCTGACACACCATTGAAGGAAGAGGATCGACCTCCTGAAAAAGAAAATGGATCTCCACAACACGCTGAGACAGGAAGATCGATTTCCTTGATGATACTAGAGCTGGATAATCCACCTGAACCATGCTTCCCCCCCCCCCCCCCCCTCCCACCACCACCCATTGTGGAGTCCCAGGGTCCAGGATCATTGGCGACCTCCATCCCGAACTCCATCGGCATTCTTCAGGTAATTCCTGACTTCTGCGCGCCATGTTGTTCTGGGCATGTTCTGGGCCAGTGTGTTTTCCCGCTGGTATCTCGGAGAATCAGGCATGGTGGTGCTGATGGGGGGGGGGGGATTTCATGTTGGCGTAAAACTGAATTTTGGGCCTCCGATCAAATTCCGGTTCCATCGTGCCCACTATAGAACCTGCTGGTGGGGGCATGGGAGCATTCCGCCCAATGTGTTTTATTTCCCAGCTGTTACTGTACATAAAAGGAGAAATTTAAAACCATAATTGAGATAAATATCAGAATATCTTTTACAATTGCTTTATCATGGTTATGTAAATGTACAAATTGCAATCCCTCCATTAAACATAGAGAAAAGCAAAACCGCTGGCATTAGCACAGCCTCCATGCATATCCTCCACCCCTCTCTGTGACTACTCACTCAATCTGAATCAGCCAATAGCCTACCTCGCACCAAGTCCCACTTACCCATCACTCCTAGTTCCCCTGTGACTTGTACTTAAAATGATCTTCCTCGTGTTTAAATCCCCCCTTATCTTTGCAACTGCCTATGATAGTTTGATCAAAGTTAATTATTTCATGATATTTTCAGCACTGTAGGTGGTCATTCATAATGGAAAAGGAAAATCAAATGTACACGTCCCAAGGTTTTATTTTGAGCTTAGAAAATAACCAGAGAAAAAAACATTGAGGCGAGATCAAAGGATAGGCCTTAAAGTCACAACTCCTATTCATGAGGTAATATAATATCCATTATGTGCGATAGATCTAGATAGAAGTAAGATAAAACTTGATCACATGATGGCCCCATCAATGTTGTATGAATTGCCAATTACAAGACCTATGCATAAGCTGCTCACCTCTTCCATAGTTTACCATTGTAATTTAAACTGATGCGTTAGTCACTGCTCCATGTTTAGATGATAGACAATTGCATGTCTAGGGCCTGTACATTGGAATATATACCTAGAGAAATAAGGGTATGAAATGTGGATCAAGGGTTACAATAAGAAGTATCCTCACAGTAGATAGTAAAATAATTATTTCTATTTAATTGTATTGCATAAATATTACACTACTGTACTGCATATAGAACTCTGTAGAAAAGTAAAAGCAAATGAGTGAGCCAGTGAAGGGGCGGCACGGTAGCACAGTAATTGACGTTGTTGCTTAACAGCGCCAGGGCCGCGGGTTCGATTCCTGGCTTGGGTCACTGTCTGTGTGGAGTCTGCACGCTCTCCCCGTGTCTGTGTGGGTTTCCTGCGGTTTCCTCCCACAAGTCCCGAAAGACGTGCTTGTTAGGTGAATTGGAAATTCTGAGTTCTCCCTCAGTGAGGCGCCGGAGTGGGGCAACGAGGGGATTTTCACAGTAACTTCATTGCAGTGTTAAAGTAAGCCTACTTGTGACACTAATAAAGATTGGTATTATTAAAAGTTATTAAGTGGCCTCCCTGATATAGAGATGCCCAACACGTGCGACATAAGTCTATGAGGTATTAGGGTTCCAATTGCTAAACCATTCCGTTCAAATCCACAGTGACAAATTAGGAACAAAGAAAGGGGAGATTTTCAATTTTACATTAAATAATATGCTATTAGTTGTACTTTCAGTGTGAAGCTCTGAGCGAGGCTGAATCGCTTCCTCTCAGTTAGGGAGGGGAAGATTAGACGAGGCGAGCCTCCCTTGACGTTCATATACACTTCTTAACATCTCTGTAAAGAGTAGCACTGACAGAGGTCTGGGGCCTGTCCATTCCCTTCAATATAGAATTGCATTAGTGCAGGAGAGGTACTTAATAGAATCTCCTGCAGTGCGAAAAGTGGCAGCTTCACAGCAAAAAATAGCACTTGTTAGTTTTTCCTTTAGGTTTCAAAATAATTGTGAGGCAGAATTTTCTTCTTCAATTTAACTATCGCCTGCTTCGGGTCAGGGACCGTTAAGAACATTTTCCCTCCAGTTGATTAATTATTTTAAATAATTCCCTTTCTACTTTTCAGTGCGCCCCTATATATTTGTCCAATTTTAACTGTGTATTTTGCCTTATTATTTATTTGCTCTCTTTTTCCCCCCACTAAAGATGGTTCCAAATTTCATATGCAGTTAATCAGAGGGAATGGGGGCTCATAATAAAAAAAACAGACACCCACAATTGATGTTGGGTATAATATCAGTCCTCCTTGTTAAAGGGCATTTCTCTTTATATCTAATTAGTACCACCTTTGGTTTAATTACAAATTAATTAAGAAAACCATGGAGATCATTCATCAGATGCTACTTGACGTGAATCTTCTGGCATAAACGTCACAGAAGAAAAGCGTCCTTCAAATTATCTTACTATTGAACATCAGGTGCTTACAGTTCTTCTGCATTTTCAAAGAAAAGTCAAGCACCGATTACAGGATGTGCATATTCCTTGCCAGGAATCAATATAGTGAGCAAATGGGAATTATTGTAACTGTTATGGTAACACACGAGTTAATTCTGATGTTGTCATGCGCTGACATCATATGCATAAATCATAGGAGTCATGTCTAGACAGTCACAAGGCGATGACACAGCTGGAGATTGAGGAAGCATTACCCAGAACATTTCAAGCCTGATGCGAAATGAGATATCTATTAAAGCTCGTTTAAAGGGAATTTGCTGGCCATGGTGTTGTTTTGTAATTAAAATGATCACTTTTTTTGACAGCTTTCGAAATGTATCTTTTTTCGTTAAATCCAACCAAAGTAATTCCAATCAATTATCAGAATTTAGAACTGGAAAAACACAAAGGGTGAAAACTCATCTAAGAAAAGGAGTCCAGTTGTGTACTTAACAGCTGGCAGCAGTGCTGCCGCAGCCTTTCAGACTGACTGGAATTACGACATATTAAACTTACATAGGACAAATTCACCTTTAATCCCAGCACACAACTAGCTTGAGAATGTATTGTTGTCTTTCAAAAGAAGGTGGTGTTGTGATCGGTTGCAGAAGGGAGAGTCTAGCCGGCAAAAGACTTTGAGCGTGATATTGGATTTTAATATAGGTGACTGGTGTAATCACGTATAAAATAAGCAATTTTCAAAGTTTAATTTTTTATTACCCTTTGAAATCAATAGTCCAATCCTTGAAATAAAATTATCAATGCACGTATGCTATAGTGCATTCAGAGAATATACGTGGTCCAATTTTGAAACCCATGACTTTTACTGAGCAATTACGCCGGTTATTTCTGGAGTATTGTGTCAGTTTGAAGAGTGGCACGAAGGCTCATCACCCTGCCATTTAATTGAGATGATAACGGTGTAAATGGCGTTGGAACATGTCATTAACTTGGGAGCTACCATTCAAATGAGCACACAACACATAAGATGCAGTCCTGATTGCAGGGGACGGCATTTGATTCACACGAAAGCAAAGTAGTGCAGATGCTGATGTCTGAAATTTAAAAACATTCAAATTTATATGCTCAGCAAATCAGTCAGCATCTGTAGATAGATAAAACTTTCAATGGTTCAGGTCGACTATCTTTCGTCGGACAAATTAACTCTTTCTCTCCCAAAGTGGATAAGTGGTCACCATAACTGTGCCACGCCTCAGTGTCAAACAAAACAATTTGGGAAAAGAGGCACTTTGTTGGGGGAAGAGTAGAGGAGGTTTCCTCACATCTGGTCGCGCTGTCCCTGGTCAGACAGAGGTTCGTGCTGGCTCTAGTTACTTGAAGTTCCTCACTGACGAATGAAAAACTGGATGCAACGCAAACTGTACTGAAAGCGCAGTTGTTATATTTCTCTATTGCCGCACAGAGGAAAGGTATGGAGGTGCCCGCACTCTGGATTCTTGTAAAACGCGCTCAGAGGTTGATTGAGGGTGTTGCTCATACAATCAAGATGGTGATCTGCTCAAAGCGCACGCGAACACTCTGCTGATGTCACTACACGTCACGTGTTGCAGAAGCAGCAAGAATGTATTCCCAGGTGCATAACAGTAATTGTAATGTAACCATAGTCCTAAAGATAGCCTGACAAGCACTACTGTGTTCAGTTATGTTCGAGCAGCTAATAAGAGAGGGGTCATCCCAGCATCTTGAGTGTAACAAAACAGTGCCAATGTACGTAGCAGCATTTAATTTATTTACATGATGTTGAAAGAACAGGGATTACTCATAGCTGTTCTGTGATATTTACGCTGCGATGGTGAAGTAGCAGGCTTGCTGTATTTTAAAGGGCACCAACGGGGGGTTGCTATTTTTGCTTAAAACATAGCTTCAGGTTTATTGGCTGATGCAAGAGCTGAGATGACCGATCACAGACAGCAGAGTACCAATTATGCCTCTTATTAGTTCATCCATATTGACAAGCAGTCATATATCCAGACTGGCTATATATTTGCTATCTCATCTTCCCCATTTCAGCCTTTAGGGGACTCAGTTCCTCCATGATAATCTTCTTCAACCATCTCCGCCCACTTTTATCCAGCAGCATCCCATATGCAACATACAGCAAGAGCATCAGCATTTCTTCATTAACTTTGTCCAGCGCCACTACTGAGGGACACAAAGCCCTTCCAAGTGACACAGCAATTCACATTTACCTCCTATAATTGATAAATATCTATTATACTGTCGATTGTGCTGTCTCTTCTACATTGAGGACACAGATTAGATGGCCGTTTCCATTGAATGTCTTTGGGCTTGAAAGTGTGGCCGGCACGGTGACGCAGTGGGTTCGATTCCCGGCTGGGTCACTGTCTGTACGGAGTCTGCACGTTCTCCCCGTGTCTGCGTGGGTTTCCTCCGGGTGCTCCGGTTTCCTCCCACAGTCCAAAGATGTCCAGGTTAGGTGGATTGAACATGCTAAATTGCCCCTTTGTGTTCAAAGATGTGTAGGTTAGGTGGGGTCGCGAGGTTGCAGGGGAGTGAGCCTCGTTGGGGGGCCCTTTCGGAGGGTCGGTGCCGACCCGATGGGCCGAATGGCCTCCTCCTGCACAGTAGGGATTCTATGATGATGTGCCTGTGGCTCGCCACTTGAAGCCGCCCCCCCCCCTCTCCTTTTCCCATCCCGCTCTGATGTCTCCATTTTTGATCTTCTACCTTATTCCAATGAAGCTCAGCCCGAGGTTAAAAACAAACCTGGTCTCCCCGCTGGGGATACCACTGTGATCTGGGCTTTCGCATTGAGTTTAGTAATTTCAGACATTTCACATTCTCCTCACAGCAGTATAGGTATTTGCAATGTGGGAAGAGTCTGACAGTGTCTTGGAAGGAGGAAATGTCAGTGGTGGCTGACTGGACTCTTGCTGTGAGTCCATCATGTATTTGGAAGAATCTGCTGCACTTGCAGCCCTTTCCTTTAATAAACATTTATTCTTTGTTCCTTCCATTTTTTTGGTCTAAAGTGGAACTGTCTTGTTTATTCAATTATCTCCTCCGCCATTTGCACGCATTTATGTCCATCTGCATTATCGCTCTGCTGATGTCCATCATCCAGCCATTTTCTAGTTAGCAGTTTTTGGTAGATTAAAGCAGTAACTCCCTCTGATTAGAATATCCTTTGGTTCTGTCTCCCTTTTTCCTCCGCGCCACTCCCTTTTTCCAACTTTATTAACATATCTGTTGATCTTTTTACCCATTAGGGTGATAAAGGATGCACTGCACGAAAGATTGATCCTCGTTCGTTACAGAGGTTGAAGGACCTGCTGTGGATTTCCAGCAATTTCCTCTTTTAAAATAGCCACATTCATTGGGCGGAATTCTCCGACCCTCCCCCACCGGGTCGGAGAATCGCCAGCTGGCCGCGTGAATCGCACCATGCCGCCACGATGCCGGGACCTGACGCCGCCACTGCGGCCGGTGTGGTCTGCGCGGCGCCGGTCGGGGTATGTGCCGACTCTCCGGCACGGGCCGTCGCGCCGATTCTCCGGCCCGAATGGGTCGAGCGGCCGTCAACGAAAGGTTGAGTCCCGCCAGCACCGTTCTAACATCCTCTGAGCCGGTGGGACCTCGACATTACAGGGTCCGGGGTTGGCCTGTGGGGGAGGGGGGGGGTGAAGGGGGGGTCCGACCCCGGGGGGCCTCCGTAGTGGCCGGGCCCACGATCGGGGCCCACCAATCGGCAGGCCGGCCTCTCTGTCGTGGGGCCTCTTTTCCTCTTCACCAGCTCCTGTAGCCCTGCACCATTTGGCATCGAGGTCGGCGCGGGGACGAAGGCCACTGCGCAACGCTAGTCGGCGCCGGGCCAACTGTGCATGCGTGGACCCCGCGGTGCTGGGTTCACGCCGGGGTCGGCAGCTGGAGCAGCGTGGGCACTTAGCCGCCCAATGGGAGAATCGCGCCCAACGTTTTTCAAAAATCAGTTCCAGCCTGAGACTGACATAAGTTTTTTTTCAGTAAGTTTGGGGACGCACTTGTATGCAAAACAATTGCTTCAAAGGCCATTCATATGTTTTTTGAAAATAGATCTTATATTGACTTACATTAGCCTTTACAATGACAAGTATTTGACATTTCGAAGACAGTATTATTTTTGATGGTGATGCCTAGCAGAAAACGTGCATTGTCTTTGAAAGCTGCAAAATCAAGATTGGTTCCCACTGAAATAACGGTTTCTTGGTCAGTCATAACACATTTATATTAATTTGAAAACAAGGATCAGCAGATTATTTGGAATATTTATAAAACTCAGGGTAGACTTACTGTGAATTACCTGCTGCCGTGTGTTAAACTCCAGATATCAGGATGATGAGAGGGAGATATTGCCCTTTTTAAAATTAAAACTGCAATTTAATATAGTCGTGGAGATGAGGCGATTGAAATTAATGAGGTTTCAGAATGTCATCTTTAGTGGGGCTGGAAATAATTATGCTAATCAGCAGTCATTTTTCTGCTGTAGGTGTGAAGGTGCTGGTATTAAACATAATAAAGATCACAGCAAAGAAGTGCAGAAGTGTTTGGACAATGTCTGCCCAGTTATTTGAAAAGCGTACTGTGTGCACACGGATTTTTGAGAAATCATGTCAAACAACAAACAATGAATCCTGAATAGTCACGACAGATGTGGGCAATCCAAGATTTGGATATTAATTTATGGATGTATGAATGCCACAGACTTTGAAAAGGAAATCACAGCTTTTATTGCCAATGTCATGTTAAAACGTCTCCTTCTGATGGTGATTTTGGAGCTAGTTCCAAGAGCAATCTGGCCTTAGTGCGACTAAGTTCAGTTTTTAAAAAAACTCAACTTTATTTGAGGGTGGGGAGTGGGGAGGTATCCTTTGCTCTTTCTCGTTTCAGGCAGGCTTTTCCGACAGAATGATCGCTACGAGGAAGTTCCCTTTCAGAGAAAACCCCTGGCATTAGATTGGCGAGGATTCTTAATTTTACAAACAAAAAAAGATTTTCAGAAAGAAAAAGGGGACTTTTTTCTTTTCAAGTTAGGCTGAAAAAGCAACGTTGCTCTGTCTTTCCAGGTGTCGAGACGACGCCTGCCATCGGCAGCAAGCGGGACCTTCTGGTCCCACCACTGTCAATCCACCCCACGCCGCCGGGTGGGGGAGCGTCGATGGCGGGGCTGGAAGATCCCTCTGGCCTGAATGTGTGCGCCCATTTTAATTTCATTTGATATTCGTTGGTCGACACTCATTTACCGTGGATGCTAACTGGAAACGTGGACCAAAAGAGCAGAAAAACAGGTTACAAAGTGGCTTGCTCCAGGCAGCATCAATGAACAGATTATTGCAAGAAAATACAACTCATTATTCGCGGCCATATGGTTTCATTGCTGATTTCAGTTTGGAGAGAGTGCCTTAGGTTTAACAATTACCATTAGATTCTATGGGCAAGGTTCAGCGGACTTGAAACTGGTTTCGGGCATGTTTGCGTAGTTTACATAGTTTTACATAGAACATACAGTGCAGGCAGAGTGCATGCGAACACTCTGCTGATGTCACTACACGTCACGTGTTGCAGAATCAGCAAGAATATATTCCCAGGTGCATAACAGTAATTGCAATGTAACCATAGTCCTAAAGATGGCCTGACAAGTTTGGTAGTTTGGCGGGGTGTTTCTCCATGGTTACAGCGCCGAGATTTACCCCGCTATTCACTCGCACCTCGCCAGTTATTTTGAGCCTCGAGGACGTTTCTCCCCACCGAGGCCACGCTTTAGTCGATTTCCTGAGCAGGAACCGCTCCTTGCAGATCGGGGTGCCATTTTGATCAGCAGCCCCGATCTCTGCACCCCTCTTTCAGGTCCCCCCTGCTTTCTGGGCCCTCCCAACCTTCCATTGGCCCTTGGAACCCCCTCTCAAATAGCCAATGACCTCCCCACTCCCGGGCTCAATCCCTGGAATTGCCAACCTGGCACCATGGCACGATCATCAGGGCACCCTGGCGCTGCAGTCCAAGGAGATAGATGTCAATATCATTCATAAAATGTGCCACTTTTGTCTTCATAATTTAGTCTTGGAGGAAACAACTGAACGCTTGTTGGATTGTGACCCATTCAATGTGGATTTAGACCACCTTCACTACATTGCTTACCACCCACCCGGCCGACCCTCACACTTTCTCTCTGCACACTCCTCAACCTCTCTCTCTCTACACTCCCTCCCCCCTCCTCTCTCTCTCTTTCTCTCTCTCCCCCTCTTTCTCTATGCACTTCCCTCTCTTAAAAGTTGGAACATTTTGAACTCCCTCTGTGTGTGAATCTGTGTTCGCCATCATAGCATTGATAAAAAAAACCCTGTAGCCACCTTATTGCAAAGTCATTGGAAACTGATTCTTAGATGCATCACCCCAGTAATGGGTGAACTCATCAGCAAGAGACAACTGCAGTTTCACGTTGAATACCTTTTTAAATCGGGGGTGTCATGTGGTGAGCATTGTGCAATTAAAACATGTTAATTATAGCATATGCCTATGAGATCGTAAATTGCACTCATAACCTGATAAAAGCAAATACAGATGCTGGAAATCTGAAATAAGACAGAAAATACCTGACAATTTCAGCAGGTCTAGCAGCATCTGTGGGGAGAGAAACAGAGTTAACCGGCGCGTTTGAGCGGCCAAGCTGTGCCCGACAAGCAGCGCGCCGGAGTGCAGCATGGCCGATAGAAGCCGGGAGACCCCACTCCCAGGATCTACCCAGCTCACAACATCTCGCGAGATCTAATGTAATCTTGTGAGGCATTGCGATGTAAATCCCATTAATTGTGGGTGGGATCACATATTAAAATGAGACAGCTGGACTCACTTTAATGTGCAATTGCCCAAGGTACCTGAGGCATCGGGATCTGTACCCTTCGAGAGAACGACATTCCGTATGGGTATCCACAAACGAGTACCAGATGGAACGGCATTCGTGGGGGTCTCCCAGGGCAGGCCCCCAGGTGCATGTCCCTTGGGCAAGGTGGTACCCTGGCAATGCTTGTGCCACCTGGGGTACTGCCAGCTTGGCACCCTGGCAGTGCCACTTGGGTGCCAGCTGACACTGCCAAGGTTCCTAGGTTGCACTTCCAGCTGGCAGGGGCACTGCCAGGGTGCCAGATTAGCACTGCCAAGGTGTCAAACTGGCATTTTTTGCAGGGTGACGATTGGGCCGGGGGTGCTCTGCTTGGGTGTTGGGGGGGGGGGGGGGGGTGGGGAGGTCGGGGATTGATTCAGGGACTCCACAGGCCAGGATGCCAATTAAAACTGTCGTCCCGCTCTCTTGCTGCACTGAGGCGTTCCAGTGAGCGGAGCTCCTCAGTGCACAAAACGGGACTATGTACGGCAGCGTGTTCCCCACTGAGGCCCCCTATTTAACCTGGGCACCATTTTATAGTGCTGTATTTCTCGGCTCATGCTCACCATGGGACTTTGATCCCATTTCGTTAAATCCCACCTGATGTAAATGATGTTAAATCACTGAGCTAAATCGCCGGCTTTTAAAGCAGACCAAGCAGGCCAGCAGCACGGGTCGATTCCCGTACCAGCCTCCCTGGACAGGCGCCGGAATGTGGCGACTAGGGGCTTTTCACAGTAACTTCATTGAAGCCTACTGGTGACAATAAGCGATTTTCATTTCATTTCATTTCATGTACCATCAATTGGACGCGAGGCACGATGAAGATCCAAACTGTGGCTTTAATCAGCTAGTTATTAGCCCGGTGGTCGACTACAGAGAAAGGCCGACCGCCGGGAACTCTGGGTACTAATACCCCGCCTCGGAGGCGGGGTCTACTTGCCTCTCGACCAATTGGTGAGCAATCACATGACTAGTCCCAGCCAATCAGACGAGAGGCACATGACCAGCCAGAGCCAATGGGAAACCAATGCTCTGCACCAATGGCAGTGCTCCCATTCACACCACCACGCCGCCCAACGTTTCTTCTTCGGAACTCAAGAAAAAGAGGCGTATTCAACTCAAAACATAAACTCTGCTTCCCTCTCCACAGATGACGCCCGGGCTGCTGAGCTTTTCCAGCACATCCTGGTTTGCATCCCAACTACATTGATTTTGAAAAGAGTTGAAAGCTGCTTGTATGGCGGATGCAGTACTGCTGTTGTTTAAAAGGATGTATGCAGCAAGGGGTCATATGCCTTGGCTTATCTCCTAGGTGTTTAAATTATTTACAATTAATAATATATTTATTATTTACAATTATGGACAATTGCGCAGTATGGCCTATCAAACTGCAAACTGTTCTAAGCTGGTTGGTTTATGCTGTAATGAAAGAGGAAAGATGTGTTCATACAGGTGATTGTACCTTGCTAAAGAGACTGGAAATGACATTGTAGGTTGCTGGGACTAATCGCTGGAAATTAGCTGAGATGTAATCCTCCTGTTCATTTCTCAAGGCAATTATTCAGCAGTCTAGCTGTTCACCATTGTACAGTGAGGTGGCAACTAGCAGGCACTAAAGATTTTTGTAGTCTGTTGACTGAGATAAGTGCTTAAACCTACATTACTTTTCTTTCATTTGGTCTCCGTACACTGACGGGCTTCAAATTAGAAACCATTTTCACTTTACAGTCAGTTCAGTAATATATGCATTTGTAATTGAGATTACATTTAAATTAAGGGAATCTGCAGTTATTTACAGAGTTTAGGAGATTTTAAGATTCTGTCGCGTGTTCGGACAATAATGCCAACATGGAGTATTTTAAGAAAATTATTCCTGTGACGAAACTGTGAGTGGTACAAGATAGTTTCACTTGAGGGGTGGGGGAGGATGTACTGAATTAAACCATTTTTCAGCACTACTTTGTTGAAAATTTTCGACAGACCCTACCTAGTCTGCTCTCTAGCTCAAACATGATTATTAGTGTTCAATCAGAACACCTTAACAGTGTATTTGATTTCTGTCTCCATACCGGCTTGGAACAAATTGACTACAAATTTATCAATTTATTATTGCACTGTAATGTAGGTGTTGCTTTAATTACAAGCAGTACAATTATTCTTCCATTGTGGACATGTAATATCAATAAAATGGCAATTATTGAGAACCTCGTAAAGCGGTTCTGTTGGGGGTGGCGGGGATGGTGGGGCGGGGTGGTTGAGGGGGAGGGGGGGGGGGTGAGAATTGATTCCCGGTTTACAACGCTCTGATCGTTACTTCAAAACAAAGAAACCAATTGCGACTGTCACATTTTGATTTTATTTATGGAGGGAAGGTTTTCCGAAGCAACTTCTGGAAAATAACAGTTATTGCTGCCTTACTTCGTTTTGTCAAATGGGATTTCTGATGTGGTACAAGCAACCCTTTCCAGGTTGCAGTTGCAATGCTGGCTCTCCGTTTTTATTTTATTCCGGGGTCCTCCAGCTCTTTGATGGTTCCCTCTGGACCCCTTGCTCTTATGAGCTCTGACTAAAAGCTTCTCTCAATGCCTTCTCCACCTCCAAGCAGTTTTTCTTTCTGCTTCAGATGTAATAACTACCTGGTACCAAAGGTCTCAATAAATGAGAGGATACCTACAAATAAGAAAAATTAACTTTTAATGAATCACTGTAGTTTTAAACGGGGAAAGCTGCCCGCACAAAGTGACATTAGCATTGCAATATAGGCTTGTCATCTGCAGCATCAAGAATCATGATCACTTGAGCTTTGACATCTTGCATCATGAAATACATATTGGCCTTTTGTTCGAAATAATCTGAAATACTTCCCTCAGATATCAACCAAATATGCAACCTTATCAACAATTGTTCTAAATATCACATGGTCACACCCTACAGAGTGTGGAGTTTGTAAAGCACATACGCATAATGGGTAATTAAAAAACATTTATTCGTAAGTGTTAATGATCAACTCATTGCTCTTTACAATTTATTACCGACAATAAATAATGGCATCCGATGAACAGATATTTTCAGTATTTGCCTTAAGCATTCAAAAAAATGTCATCGGTGACGAGGCAGTCAGCCTTAGTAAATGGTAGAATCGGCGCAATCCCTTAGACAGAGTTAGGGGTGGGTGTCGCATATTGCAGTGGAACTGGAGAGACAGTGGGCCCATCTTTGGAAGCACTTTGAGCTCAGAAGATGTGTCACAGCCAAGGCAAAAACCAGCTGTGTAATCAAAGTTTAGTTCTCAAAGCAATCATGCCATTATTCATAGATTTCCCGGCCAGACTTGCCCAAGGAAATATTTTGTATTAAAGTATCAAGCATAGAGAAGTGCCGAAAAAAGCCACCTCCAGATCTCCTGAGGAATATGTAACTACTGGAAGCGGTTTTCCTCTGACTCTGTGGAGCAAGTTGCCACTAGAGTGGTGATATTGGCTCTATGTGTATAAATTTTCAAATCGGTCAAGGATCATATTGTTGAGTGGGAACTATAATACAATGTTCATCCAAGCTTATGTATCCCCTGCAATTTTTAGTAAGGGACTCTGCATGCATGTTAAATTGATGACACACAGGGGTAAAAAAAAAAAAACCTCTTTACATGCACCACAACGCAAATGAATTCTCCTCGAGTTCATTTTCTTCTCCATATGGATTATCAGCAGCCCCGGGGCATGTAGAATTTCATAAACAAACTAGTGGTAATGTGAGTATCTCCAACACCATCCTTACCCCATGAAGTGTGTAGCAGAGTCAGAGAATCTGCAGTATTCACTGGCTGAAGCTGATTCTGGCCCATATGTAAGTAATGACATATATCAACACAGTTAGGTGGCATATTTCTGTAGAAATTGCTTTCCCCACGTTGAAAATGGACCATTGGCTAGATGTGAACTTAGGTTCTGTCAATTTATGGATTGCAATGCAGTCCACATTTGTACAACAGCATATTGAACTCAGAGTATAGATTTTGATACAAGATGCTGTACTTATTGGGGATCATAAGCCACACTTTGGAGCAGCAGAGATTTGAGAGGCCATTCAAACTGCGTTTGGCCAAGTAGATTGATCCCTGAAAGCTACTTAAACACAACCAGAGGAAACTTCTGTTTAGTGAGCACTGCCACTGGATTAGTGCTTTCTTGAAATGGTGCTTCTGGATATATGAAAATGGTGGATTGGAAAAGACTGATTGGTCAATCACAGGATGGGGCAGAGGGTCAATTCATTGGCACAGGATTATAAAGGCATGGGAGGGGGATGGACAAAGACATAGGTTTGCGTGGATGGTATGAGAGCCATAGGGTGAGTATATGTCGGCATGGAGTAGAGGCAAATGTGATGTAAATAGACATAAATTGACATGAAGTGTTTGAGGTGCCATGAGGGTTGGCAGAGAGGCATATGTTGTCGTAGAGGTTTGAGGAGCCATGACGTGGGCAGAGGGGCAGAGGTTGGCATGGATGGGTATTAGAGACCATGGGTGCTGGGTTTGGGCATGATAATAATAATCTTTATTAGTGTCACAAGTTGGCTTACAGCAACACTGAAGTGAAGTTACTGTGAAAATCCCCATAGCGACTGTGAAAGTCGCCACACCCCTTTCTCCCAGGCCGGGTTTGCCGGAGCTAGGAAATGTATCGACTCTGTGCTCCCGACACGTAAGAGATAATCCACTGGGGCCCAAAATGCATCTGAAAGATCAGATTGGCCATTGAGTTACATTACAAGGTAATCTCTGCCCCAGTCAGGAACAGGTCAACTCTTCGTTGAAGGAGTACAGCGAATCAGCATTCATCAAACAAACTGACAGCATGTTCGATGGTCACACTGCTCTCTAGAATAGGAAGAACCGGCCAACGTTGAGCCTACGCCTGCTCATACATTACAAGTAGACATGATTCCCTGATCCTGCCTAACCTGCTAAGTTGAAATAATTGGTCTACATGCACACAAATAATTGACTCAACTATTCACTCTGTGAATGAAGAAACTATTTTACCCAATTTAAGCATGCCATTAATTGCTTTCTCATATAACTGTGATGTTTCTGTCTCTGAGCTTATTTGAGTCAGTTATTAGTTTATTAGTGTATCGCTGAACTAAGGACATAAATTAGCATGCACTTCTGTGAAGAAACAAGTCCTCTCTAGGCTATAACCACAGTAAGTGGCAATGATTTGTTGGGATGTTGGTTGGCTCTTCTGGGAGAACAGAAGAATCATAAATTCACCTCAACATACATTGTGATGAAACCCTCAGTCATTGTGGACCAGAGTCACAAAATATTGGACATAGGACATATCATATGCAATATTTGTCAATAAATAGGATCCTATTGTGTCACAAAATTCCACACAAAGTGTTTACTGATCTCCAGCCATAACATTATCAAGATTGAAAAGAGCAAGATTCAGAAGCTTGCATTTATACAGCATCTTCCACAACCATCAACCCAGCCATCAACTAGAAACGCTAACAATGGCTGCAGGCTTAGCTCAGTTGGCTGGACAGCTGGTTTGTGATGCAGAGCAAGGCCAAACAGCGTGGGTTCAATTCCCATATCGGCTGCGGTTTTTTGTGGAGGCCCCACCTTCTCGGCCTTTCCCCTCGCTGAGGTGTGATGATCCTCGGGTTAAATCACCACCAGTCAACTCTCGCTTCAAAGGGGAAAGCAGCCTATGACCATCTGGGATTATGGACACTTTGCTTTACAATCAAGGGCCAAAGTTTGCATCAAGCAATTGTAGTGACACCAGGCACTGAGAGCCTCCATTCCAATACCTTTGATGTTTGGTCACCATTCCTAAAGTAGGGTAATTTGATAACTCAAGTAGGAAAGAAGGTTATAAAATGAACAAGTGCCAGTTAAGTTACACCTAGCTGGGACTTTAAAAACTTAGACAGGAAGGGTTAGATTGACAGAGGTAATGATGTCATGGAGAGTTTCACATGGCGTCATATAGCTTTGGAAACTTCCATTAGAAATTAGACTAAGTGTTGGTTCAGTATTGATGAACAACTGTATGCAGTTGTGAATGTTTGTCTGAAACATCCCATCACGATGAATCTACCTGAAATGATTGAGTGACATAACTATTCATAGCAGAGTAAATGTTCATTGACGATTACCGCTACCAGTTTAAATAAACTTGATTGTGTCTGTCTGGAACTGATGTCATGACTGCATTAAAACTTGCCTCGTGAATCAAAATCACTTCATGCACAAAAATTGCTGGAGGTGCTCATGAAGACAGAGCCGCTGTGGCCAGAGAACCAGATTAATAGGTGGAACACATTCTCCCCGTGTCTGCGTGGGTTTCGCCCCCACAACCCAAAAATGTGCAGAGTAGGTGGATTGGCCACGCTAAATTGCCCCTTAATTGGAAAAAATTATTGGCTAATCTAAATTTTTTAAAAAAGAAGAAAAAAAAAGATTAATAGGTGGAATGTTACCAGAATCAGACTGAAAACTGGCGTAGAACTCTCCAGTTGCGCACACCAGTTTCTTTCCAGATATTGAGCCTCCTTAGAGAAGAGTGGGTGCGGTTTACGCTGTTATCTGACGGGGCGGACTCTGAGAAAGCTGTGAGTGGGGTGCCATCTTTAGAAGGCACCCGATCCGCACTGAGACCTACGACCCCCGGCCCCCAGCCCCCATCACGGAGGTATCGGGGGCTCTCCCCCACCCCACAACAAGCATTGCCGACATGCCCCTTTTCCCCGCCCCTGAAAATCATCACCAGCATTCCTCATCCCCGCCCCAACAATCATCGCCGGCATTTCCCCACCACCACCACCGCAGATGTATCAACAGTACTCCCCATTCCTCCTCAATGCCCGCCCCCCCCCCCCCCCCCCCCCTCCTCACCACACATAAATGAGCACCCCTCCCACTCCCATGGGGTTCCCACTAGGGCCCAACCCTGGCACTGCCTCCTGGTTCAGCCAGGTACCTCCAGGCTAACTGGGCATGTCCCTCTACCCCCCTCCCCCCCCCCCTCTCCGGGGGCTATACTTACCTCTGCGCCCCCAGAAGGATCCCTTCGACTCAATCTCATTTGGCCAAATGCATTGTCACGTCGACGAGATATGGATATTTAGTTAGGGGGGATCGTAGGCGGGGTGGGGGGATGGGGAGGGGGTGGGGGGGTGGAGGGGCCTGTTAATAATATTCAAATACTCAAAACTCTATTTAAATAAGGTCCATGCCCTCTGTGGACGTGGATCGCGTGCATCGCCTGCAAGGTAAGGGGAAAATTGGGAAAAGCGATCAGCTTCTGTCGCCGATCCTGCTTACGGCTAGTGTGGGCTCAAAACTGCCCCCAACATTTAAGGTTGTTGCCTTTTTGATCACAACTGATGCTGCCTGGCCTGCTGAGTATTTCTAATATTCCCTATTTTTTAATTTGAGGTTTAGAGCCGCTGCAGAATTTTGCATTCACCTCGGGTACCGGTGTGCAAACAAATAATTGGTTTTCAGAGTGGCTATTATAGTATAAGTGGAGGTCTTGTGGTGCAGTGGCCGCATCCCAATCCCAAGTACAAAAGCTCCAGGTTCAAGTATCACTTCAGGACTTGATGGCAATAGACGGTGTATTCATAATGGCCGCGATTCAGTAGACATGAAACAAAGTCTGGTTTCGGGTGGGTTTTGGTGGAGTGTGTCTTGGCAGCTGCAGACTGAGATTCATCCCGCTATTCATCAGCACAGTGCTGGCTTTTTGGGCCTCTGGGAGTTTTTCACCACCGAAGCCACACTTTAGTCAATTACCTGCACTGGGGAGCTGAGCTCACCAACAGGATCGGCGCCCTGCAGATCGTGGCACCATTCTGACTGGCTGCCCTGATCTCTGCAACCCCCCCTTTTCAGGTCCATCCCCGGCTTTCTGTACCACACCCTCCACCCTCCCCCAACCTTCTAGTGGCCGCTGGAACCCTCCCTCAGCCCACTTCTAATGGGTTAGGCACCTCCCTGCCTAATCCCTGGCAATTCCAACCTAACACCCGGGCATCCTGGCACCCTCGCAATGCCCCTGGTACTGGGGGAGTGCCGGTTACTGCCCTGCACTGTCTCTGACTACCCTGGGATCTCTAATAGCCTGCAAGACCCCCTGAGGTGCCGTGACACCTACTCCACATTTGTGGAAACCAGTGCTTAATGACACCCAGTTGAGGTCTCAGAGGTGCGAATGTTGACTCCCGGGCGCCAGGTGAAAGCAGTGTGAAATGAGCCTAAAGACTCATTTAAATATGCTGATCTGGATCACGCCCAGTGAAGACATGATCAAAATCGCTTCTGGTGACTTGCAATTGGCCCAGAGCAGAGCCCAATTTGGGGCTTTCGCGGGATCCGGAGCTGGGTGCAACGCAATGGCTGAATCGTGCCCAACGTGACCAAGCTGGCTGATTGATTGATTGATTTATTGCCACATATACCGAAGTACAGTGAAAAGTATTTTTCTGTGGCCAAGTACGTACACAGTCGACAAAAGGAATAATTGACAAATAGTGATCGTTTACAGTGTTAAGGGCCAAACAAAGCAAATACATGAGCTAGAGCAGCATAGGGCGTCGTGAATAGTGTTCTTACAGGGAACAGATCAGTCCGAGGGGGAGTCGTTGAGGAGTCTAGGAGCTGTTCTTGTGGGGAAGAAGCTAGTTGATTATCAGCCTATAAATCCTTCCATTATGCTTGATGAGCAGGAGAGTTTCCTGGTGAGTCATATTGCAGAAGGCAAAAGCAAACCACTGCAGTAATTTGTCAAGCATAATCACGGACCAATCCAATGGGAGACCATGGTCACCAATGCCTTCTGAGGGCCTGGCACCTGGAGGAGGAGGAGAAGGAGGAATGTAGTATTAAGCATTAATGTCAAAGATATAAAAACATAGTTTATATCATCAGCAATATCACAGGACAACTGAGTATACTGAGAGAGGTTCTGTGAATAGTCTCGTGTTAAGTCCTGTACTCTTCATAGAATGTTCAATAAAAGATAAAGTTTACCAACAGCCTTACCTCCAGCAGTATCTAGAAATCCTGTTCATAGACAATCTCACCTAACACCCGCAACAATAGATGGTGGCAGCGGAGAAAATGACAGAAAATGCTCCAAGTAAAGAGCCTATTGACGGGAAGAAGCAGCAGGGGAAACAGCTGTGGGGTAAGGACAGGGTGGGAAAAATGCCAACAGAACCCGAGAAAAGGGCAAGTGAAGAAAAGCCATTGAGAAAATCTAACCTTTACCGTATTTCTGTGACCACTTGGAAGGCCTAGATCAAGCCAAGATGTGGCAGATCTGGCATTGTAGGTTAATCAGGTACAGAATAGCTTTGGGACTAGCAGAGAAGACTAGCAAGGAGTGGTCAGTACCCTGCTCTATGCCATTGGCAGCAGTGCAGACAGCATAATGGTCAGACAGGACATAAATAAAGAGGCAGTGACACAGAAACAGGTTATCAAAGCCTTTGATGCTATTTTAGCCTTAGAAGGAGCATCATTATAGAATAAGCGAAGTTCAACACATGTAATCAATGACCAGGAGAGAACATAGATTCCTTCACTAATGGCTTATATCGATAAGATGAGAATTGCAAATATGGAGCCCTGAAAGATGAATTAATTCGGAATCGCGTTATTGTCAGAGTCTTAGAAGAAAATTTATCAGATTTTCTGCCGTTGAGAAAGGATTTGACCCTATCAGAGGCTGGCAGAGATGGAAAAGCAAAATCAGGAGCGGGATTCTCTGATCCCGGGGCCGGGTCGGAGAATCACCAGGCCCGGAGTGATTCATGCGACGACGCCCCGACGCCAGTCCACCGATTCTCCGGTCAGCAGAGAATCGGCGCCATTGACGCCGGCATGGTCAGCGCAGCGCCGAGCGCCCCCCCCCCCCCCCCGGTAATTCTCGGCGCGGGATGGGCCGAGTGGCCTCCAAGATAGCCCGAGACCCACCAGCGCCATTCACGTGTGGTCTTACCTGGCGGGACCTCGCCGTTCATCCTGCGTGGGGGCGGCCTGGAGGGAGGGAGAGTGGATCCGACCCCAGGAGGGCTTCCACCGTGGCCTGGCACTTGATCGGGGCCTACCAATCGGCGGGAAGGCTTCTCCTGGTGGGGGCCTCTTTTACTCCGCGCCGGCCCCTGTTGCTCTCTGCCATGTTGTGTCGGGGCCAGCGCGGAGAAGGAAGCCAGCGCGCATGCACAGGTTTGCGGCGGTCGCAGCGCGCATGCGCTAATTCCTGCCAGCCGCAGCGCGCATGCGCTAATTTGTGCCAGCCGCAGCGCGCATGCGCAGACCCCCGGCGCCCGTTTGACGCCGGTATCGGCAGCTGGAGCTGCTGTGCTGCCCCCCTGTAGGGCTCAGGATTGCTGCTCCTAGGGGTCTGTTGACGCCATTGTAAAACGTGACGGCATTTACAACGGCATCAACATTTAGCCTCAGGATCAGAGAATCCCAGATATTTATTTGAGGTAACAAAGAAACTTCATGGAAAAAAATGGCTGATACTGTGCAGTGTGTAGGACACAGAAGTAGCAGTGCACCTAATCCAAAACAGTGACAGGATGAAGAAGGCACAGCAGCTGCCGTTATTCAGTGTTCTGGCTGTGACAGGAAAAGGTTCCACCTACAAGGATACCCCACCAAAAATGCAAAGCCTATTCCGGTAAGAAGTGAGGACATTTTAAATCCAAATGCTGCAGCAAAAAGCTCCTGACAGAAAAATGAAACGAGGAATATTGTAAATCATGTTGCATTGAAGAAGTTGAAGATGAAAAAGACAATTGAGTGCTATTCTTGGGAGGAGTCGCACGATGGGAACTAATCAAACTACTGGAATGCAGATGTTATGATCAACAGACACAAAACTACCTTCAAATTAGACACTGGAGCAGGGATTTCAATTCTTGCAGAGATAGAACAGTGGCCAAAGCAAACCTGACTCCAACCATCGACCATGCGACTTCATGGCCCAGGAGGCATTCAACAGAAGGTCAAGGGACAGTTGACTGCTACACTTCAGTACAAAGGAAGAGCAATCACAGAAACTTTGTGCGTGATCTAGAACCAAAAGTGTCTGCTGCTCAGTCGGAAAGTTTGCACAGTACTGTAAAGTAGATGAATTGGAATGCCAAGAAAACTCAGGATAAAACTTCCAAAATGATTCAAAGCTCTTGGGTAGACATTTAAATCTGTAAAGTGCTCTAATACTGCTAATTAAATTATTATTTTACTCACCTTTATCTCACTTTTGATTGCATACACAGACAAATGTGGCATTTCAGGCAATGGGCAGATTTGAACCAATTATTGGTTTTAATTTGTGGTTTTCCTATTTTTCCATTTTGTGCATTAAAAGTTATAAATGGCATACCGATCTGTAGTGCCACAGAATGGCAGGGCACAGATTTGATCCTACATTCTGCTGGCATGCCAAAATTAGATAGGAACTCATCAGGAGGCAGGCGGAGCAGCCTATTGGCAGCCAACCAATAGCTGTCACTAATGGGAGGCCTGGCAGCACGGACTCCCTTGGGCCTGGCCATAGGAGGTATGCGGACTAGAAGCGAGAAGTAGGAGGAATAAACTTGAAGGGGAAGAGAGGTAGCTAATTGGACTAAATTGCAATAATACCGAATATATTCCATTCCACCCCCACAAAAAATATTTGAACGCTGGTATCATTAAGATATCGCGCTCTGACCTCATTTAACCTGGCACACTGCACAAAGCAAATAGAATGAGCAAATTGGACTCTTAAATATTCTGTTTAATCTGAACTGACTCAAGACCATTGACCTGACAGTCATATAGAACCATTAGAATGACTGCTGGCTCAGGAGAAATCAATGGGCAAAGTGTGCATTAGTCAATTATGACTGCACTGTATTTGAAAACGGAAATGCTGTGCCTGCTCCTTTCTACATGCTGGTTTGCTGCTTGCTTCTGCCAATTCCAACAGCGTCTGCTGCGTGTTTTGTTGTTTTGGATGTAATGTCCCTGTTGCAGATTCAAATTGCTCCAGATCCGGTTCCTCATTTTGCCAAAGAACAAATTATCTCAGATTTTTTGTTTAAACTCTAAATGCATTGGATCAGCCATTAATTAATTAATTAATTAATAAACTTAACATATAGAGAAGCGATTCAAAGTGGTGGGCCAACACTATGCAAACCAGAGCAGTCTTTATGAATTTGCAAGTCTGATGCAGAGCATTTATATATATACTATATGTTTATATATATATATATGAACTTTAGGTCCAGAGGTCAGCATGCCTTTCACAATTTGGCATAAATTAATTTTAACTAATTTAAATGGACAGAGTTTGGGTGATATGCATTAACCTTTGTGTTCAAGTTCCAAATATGCATTTTGATCACATGACTTTCAGGACTGGGCAGCACAGTAGCGCAATGGTTAGCACTGTTGTCTCACGGCACTGAGGACCTGGGTTCGATCCCAGCCTCAGGTCACTTTCCATGTGGAGTTTGCACATTCTCCCCATGTCTGCGTGGGTATCACCCCCACAACCCAAAGATGTGCAGGATAGGTGGATTTGCCACACGAAATTGCCCCTTAATTGGAAAAAAAGGAATTGGATACTCCAAATGTTTTTTTAAAAATAACTTTCAGGACTGGGAGGTCAGATCCGTAAACTCTGTCCCACAAAGTCCCACAGTCGCAATGGTCGTGAATGAGCAAGTTGATATGCCTTAAATGAGTGCAGGGAATCTGCGAGTGAGCATTAATGTGAAACGTGAAGAGGCCAATGGGCCTATCAATTTCATTCCTTCTACAATTTGCTCCATCATGGAACCTACTTAACCCACTTAATCTCACAAGGCAGTGACCATCCACAAGTACAATGATAAAATTATAACATCTCTTCCCAGACCCTCAAAGGTAATCAAGCAAAAACACGGGGATATCAATCTGATCTTGAAGAGGCTGAAAGCTTATCTCGTTGATATATCTACTTTCAGAAGGTATTTCATAGCATTCATATATGAGGTCTCCCCTCCCCCACTCGTCACAAGCCTCAGTTAATCTAACAGTGCATTGTGGCTTGAGTAATCACTCTCTTGGTGCACCCTATACATTCATCACTTCCGCCCTTGTCAAGCTCTCTGTTCGTCAGTGTATTGACTTCCAACTCCTCAAACATGTTTTCAAATCCACCACCCACACACATCCACACCCCCCCCCCCCCACACCCCCATCACCCCTCCCATCCCGCACTTAATTCTCCCGTCTCATTCCACTTTATCTTTCTCCAGCAGCATATTCCTAAACTGCAAAACTCCCAGCTCCTACTGTGGGATTCTGCATCTCCTCCTGCTCTCTTTCCAGGCTATGCCATTGGAGGCAGTTCTTTCAGTAAATAAGCTTCGATTTTTGAGGATTCTCCCAAAATCACCTTGCCTTGCCACCTCCATCTTTCAGAAGTCTCTTCCACAGTTCCTCCAAGAGAACCCTTCAGGTTTCCCCACCTGCAGCCCAGTGTCCTGCTCCCTTCATTGTGCAGCACTTTTGAGATGTTCTGGTGTATGTCGGGTGCTGTATCAAAACATATTGTGCCGTACGGCAGACGACGAATTGTTGAAGAATCAAGTTGACATTGAAAGCAATGAACGATTATAATGCAGAAGGAGTCAAAATGTGGCTGGTAGTGATGTACCAGCATTTATGTTTCTCGGCCCTACTGTGTATACTATTCATAAAAATTATACAAGAGGATTGATTCTGCCCATCCAAGTTTATAATTTCCTCATCAGATCTGTGCAGCCAGGAGGTGAAGATAAAGGTCGTACGATGACATTCAAAGCAACTCAGTCCAATTTGGTGAATGACCAAAGAGTGGAAGATGGCGTTTAACATAAGGCAAATGTGCAGAAAACGTGAAGCATGCGCAATTAGCAAAATCGCTAAAGAAAATTAGTTCTGTTGTTTTAGATCCATTTTTCAAAGCGTCAGATTATTGTTAATCTGCTTTCAAGAAGCTCAACACCATACAAGGCAAAGCAGCTCCCTTGATTGCTATCACATCCACAAACATTCAATCCCTCCACCACCAATGAACAGTAGCAGCCGTGTGTATCATCTACAAGACGCACTGTAGCAACTCACCAAGGTCCTTAGACAGCACCTTCCAAACCCATGCCCGCTACCATCTAGAAGGTCACGGGTTGCAAATACATGGAAAGACCACCACCAGGATGTTCTCCTCCAAGTCACTCACCACCTTGACTTGGAAATATATCGCCACTCCTTCACTGTCGCTGGATCAAAACCCTGGAACTCCCTCCCTGACAGCACTGCAGGTTTACTTACACCTCATGGACAGCAATGGTAGAAGAAAGCAGCTCATCACCACCTTCTCAACGGCTGAGGGATGGGCAATAAATGCTGACCGAGCCAGCGATGCCCACATCCGGTGAATGAATAAAAGAAGAAGACTAATTGAATTTGAGAGCTGTTGATTATAATTTGAAACATGTTGGCTGTGATTTAACCAACGCGTTGCGCCAAGCGCAGATCTGAGCATCAATTTTGTTTGCACTTAAAATTAACGTTCGCATCAAGCATCTAAACATTTTCACTTATTGCATTTACCTAACAGAAGACAAATTGAAGAGCCATGGGAAATTATCTGGATTTCAATTGCACCGCTACCTATAACTTTTTACCAGAACAGCTCACACATGGGATATTAATCCTATCAAACAACTATCTGACCATGTGTGGTGAATATGTTGAGGCACATTTATCCTCAGGATATATTTATTCGAACAACAACTACCACGTCAGTGGAGATCTGGGCAGTTTGCAACTGTCACATGCTAGATGAGTGCATCCATATAACTGGAATGACCTGACTGAGAGAGGATGAGTACAGCTCATCACTCCCGCTGCTGTCATTGGCAACTCTGCTAACTGATGAGCCCCTCAACTGAAATCCTTTAAGATTGTGCCAACTCACTGCCTGCCTCTTATTCCATTTTTATGAAAGGTAAGGGTTTCTTTTTTTCCCGCAAGTACTTTGCATGAAAAATACTGACTTTGATTTACTTACAATGTCCTCTGTCAAATGATCTTTTTGGAATAGTTTTAATGGCTCTTTAGAACAAGGAAAACAGGAAATCCTTGGAGCCTCCATGAATTATGGTCATGCATTGGCCACTGGGTTTATGATTCTCTTGCATATTAAGTAAAATGAGATAATGCAATTGTCAAATCTAAGATCAAGTTACTGAGATGAAATCACTCCTTTAAAAATTGCTTGAAGGTTGTTGGCAGTTCGAGTGCATTTGCCTAGCAGATCATCTTCCCTCAGTGCTATTCCCTGGAAATTTACATCACTGTTCCTGGTGGACAATGGTTTCAGGGTGAAGTGGTCGAAACACAAACTAAATATGGATTAGATGTAGGCAGTAGTACAGTGAACAAAATCACCCTCTGATTTACTAATTTGCTGCAGTAATAATATTTATCATTACAGTGCTTCAGATTAATATAACATAACCATTATGTATGGTGTTTACCAGCTGACAGTTATATAATGGTATGAGATCAACGCTCATTAAACATCATTAACAAAAATTGATCAGAAATAGACATGGTATATATCGAAAACAGATTGTTAAATAATTTAACCTATTTAGATATATTTTGTTTCTGTTCAATAGCCATGACGGACGTAAAATATATTTAACTACATGTCAATTGATATCAAACATTAAAGTTATGTCTTCAATTTTCTCAACATTCTCTACTCAGATGTATTTGTCTCCAACAGAATGTTTTTATACATTTTCACATTTCTCAAAGTTTGAATCTTTTCGTATATGTTATCCTCCACAGGCATGTTACATTTTTGCAGCATAAACAGTAAAGTTTCATTTGAAGGCTAATCTGAGCTAATGCAAAATCACAGCTGCTCCCTGGAAAGAATTCAACTCGAGTTGTTTTTGAATGAATGTGCTGCTCTCCATCTCTTGGAATGTATCCATGCAATTCGCAGTCGCTTCAGTAAACATTTGCAAAAATGTTTTTTATTCGTTCATGGGATGTGGGCGTCGCTGGCTGGGCCAGCATTTATTGCCCATCCCTAATTGCCCTGAACTGGCTTGCTAGACCTTTTCAGAGAGCATTTGATAGTCAACCACATTGCTGTGAATCTGGGGTCACATGGAGGCCAGACCAGGTAAGGACGGCAGATTTTCTTCCCTAAAAGACACGACATACAGTTTTGGGGTCTTTATGAGAATCGCAATGATTTTACAATCATCATTAGATTATTATTTCCAGTTTTTTTTTATTGAATACAAATTTCAACTTCTGCTCTGGTGGGTCTCTGGATAACTAGTCCAGTGACAATACCACCACGCCATTGCCACGGTAGCATTGTGGATAGCACAATCGCTTCACAGCTCCATGGTCCCAGGTTCGATTCCGGCTTGGGTCACTGTCTGTGCGGCGTCTGCACATCCTCCCCGTGTGTGCGTGGGTTTCCTCCGGGTGTTCCGGTTTCCTCCCACAGTCACAAAGATGTGCAGGTTAGGTGGATTGGCCATGATAAATTGCCGTTAGTGTCCAAAATCGCCCTTAGTGTTGGGTGGGGTTACTGGGTTGTGGGGATAGGGTGGAGGTGTGGACCTTGGGTAGGGTGCTCTTTCCAAGAGCCGGTGCAGACTCGATGGGCCGAAAGGCCTCCTTCTGCACTCTAAATTCTATCATTCTTACGACACGATAAATTCCAGAATCGTTGGTCAATAATTAGTCTTGAATCCTGCAAACTGAATCAGCCCAAACAAAGGGACATAATATACATTTTTTTTGTGAAAAGTTTGAGAAATGTGCCAACACTAAATTCAGTCAGAGCCGAACTTGTGAGGAACGTCAAACAAACACTTCTAACTATCATACTTCACTGAAAATAGACAAATAAAAGTTAAACTGTGAGCACTGTTTAATTACTGATGTTTTCTGTATTTTCCTTTTTGCTAAATACTTTTGTGCCTGTCTATCTTTTTAGCTGATTCCATTGCCCTGTGTGATGAATTTGAAGGCAATGGTTGCATAAAGGGCCCTGGTAATTCAGCCTTCTGTCATTCTGGGAGACGAAGGTTGACACCGACTGCAAAATTGGCAGCAAGAAAGGAAGGGAAAAATCAAATATTTAAATCAAGTTTGTGATATTAAAATTAAATTCATATCTGTTGCTGGCCTGCCTATTTAGGCATTTGAATGTTTGGCTCCGAAACAAAAGGCCACAAGTTTAATAGTCATGGGCGCGATTCTCCGCACCCGCGGAAAATCGCGAAGTCGGCCGTGAAAACGGGCGACTTTTGCGACGGCCCAACACGGCCCAGTTCCAAATGGGCTAGGAACGGGCGTCAATCACGTGCGCGATGACGCTGGAACGCGGCGACGATACGAACACGCCCACGTGACGCCGCCCAACGCCGTAAAAAGGCGCGGGCGAGCACAGAAACTAGGCCAGGATGTCGGAGCTCAGGAGAACAGCCCCGCGATTCGTTGAGGCTGATGTGGAGACGCTGCTCGAATCAATCGAGCAGAGGAGGGGCATCATCTGCCCGCGTAGAGGGCATCGCCAACCTGCCAGCGCGGTGCGCCAGGCCTGGCGTGAGGTGGCTGCTGCCGTCAGTGCTGTGGGGCAGACCCCTCGCTCTGCAGAGCAATGTCGGAAGAAGATGCACGACCTCACCAGGGCTGCCAGGGTAAGTGCCAAGAGGGTGCCCCCGGGTCACAACCATCCCTCCCCTCTTTACTTAATCACCCACCTCCTTCCCCCCCCCCCCCCACCCCGGCACGGGGGGTGGAGGGGGATTGGGGCAGAGTGAGTTGAGGGTGGTTCACTAAGTAGTCACAGACCCAGCGCTCTGGCCCCCGTGGAGAGATGCAATGGTCTTATTACAACTTGACCCCCAAACTGTGCCAGTATCTGAACGGCCTGCTGATACCTGCCGTATTGTAATGATCTACCTATGCCGCCTCCCCCAACAGGACAAGACCGCTCACAACACTCATGAGCGGAACAAGACTGGAGGGGGTTCGTCCATCCTGCACCCCCTCACCACATTTGAGCAGAGGGCACTGGACCTTGTTGGGGGATCTGCCACCTGGGAGATCGCGCAATGCGAGTTTGGCGGAGCTGCAACAAGTGAGACAACACTGCATGACAAACACCCCCCACACCCCCCCCATCCTCTGTCCCTTCACACCCTGCCCACTTGGACACCTCCCCCATCCTCTGTCCCTTCACACCCTGCCCACTGGGACACCTCCCCCATCCTCTGTCCCTTCACACCCTGCCCACTTGGACACCTCCCCCATCCTCTGTCCCTTCACACCCTGCCCACTTGGACACCTCCCCCATCCTCTGTCCCTTCACACCCTGCCCACTTGGACACCTCCCCCATCCTCTGACCCTTCACACACCCTGCCCACTGGGACCGTCCAGCGCCCGGCCGAGCATATCTAAATAACCCGTTTCATTCTCTTCCCTAGGACGTGATGCCGAACGACCAGGGCCATCTGCCTCCAGGTAGACACAGGCATCTGCCCCCACCTCACCCAGGGCCGCACAACAGAGGGTGCCCGATCAGCGGGGAGTCCCATCCTCCCCAACCGAATCTGTGGAGCAGGACGCCAGGAGGGTGGCAAGAGAGCAAGAGAGAGAAATGGCCCGCGAACGCCCTGCGGCCTCTCAGCGGGCCGATGACATAGAGGAGGCGTCAACCCAAGACGACCTCGAGCTTGCGGCACAGCTTTCTCCCACACCATCCACCATCCCAGAGACACTCACCCCGGCTGGCCTATTTAGTGAAGAGTCTCCTGGGTCACAGTCTGGGTCGCACATCACAGCTGAGCAGGTACAGCAGGTGGGGGTCAGAGCAGCCGAGAGCCCGGACTGGCGGAGGCCAGGCCAGGACCAGCATGCAGCTGGCTCCCAGACGTTTTCCGAGTTCCTGGACTTTCTCAACCCACCCGCACAGCCGATGCATCAAGCAACCCAGGGACACAATGACGGGATGAGGGCTGTCTTCCAGACTCTGCAGACGCTGTTAGAGGAGTCGAACCACGTCCACGAGCAGGGAGTGGTGCCGCTCATGGCAGCAACCCAGGCCGACACCGCACGGGTGGCATCCGCGGTGGAGGCAATGGGTCAGGTTATGCAAGGCGTTGGGCTTAATGTGCACGCGTCATCCTCGGCCCTGGACAGGGTTGCCCTCTCACAGGCCGCAATGCGCCAGAGCCAACACGACATTGCCGGTGCGCTGCGGGCCTTGGCCGAGTCTCAGCAGGTCATGGCCCAGTCGCAGCACACCATGGCACAGTCACAGCAGTCGATAGCACAGTCCCAGCAGTCGATGGCACAGTCCCAGCAGTCAGTCACGGAGAGCATCAACCGCCTGACACATGTGCTGGATGGCGTCGTGCACTCACAGGTTGAGATCGCACAGTCCCTGGCGGGAATGTCTAACTCCCTGGACTCCGTGTCTGCAAACCTTCGGATCCTGGTGGATACCGCTGCAGACCTCCAGGACTGGCAGCGCCAGGTGTCGGTGGCGCGACGGGGCACCTCCCCGCTCGCACCTCTGTCCCAAAGTGAGGCCCGGGGGCCACCGGGCTCCCCGAGGGAGGAGGAGGTTTCGGGGCCCGTCCCATTAACTCCGTCACAGGACGTCCCGGAATTCTCGGCCTCCCCCCGTCCCATCCCTGGTGCATCGGGTGGGCAGCAGGCAGAGCAGGGTGGCACAACGTCACCCGAGACACCCGCAGAGCAACCTGGCAATTCAAGGCCAGGTCGCCCCAGGAAACGCTTGCCGAAGGAGAAACAAGTCGAAGGGGGCGATTCGCAGCAGTCCTCCTCCACTCCTGCTGTATCATCTGGGGAATCACTTAGACGTAGTGGTAGGGCCCATAAGGCAACTAAGAGAGACACTGAGTAAGTTGGCACGGGTGAAGGGCACAGTTTAGTTGTAGGAGCTAGGGCACCTGTAAATTATTGTTCACATTAAACGCACTGTTCCACCTTACTTGTAATACCGTGTGATTATTCCACAGCCACAGGAATCGTGATGGTGACCGAGTGTCGCTGGGGTTGATGAGCGGTGAAACTTCGGTGCCGGGTGTGCAGTCCCTTCCCCCCCACCCCCTCCCACAGCTAGCCCACGCGGGCACGTGATGGAGTGTCCGTGACGATCTCAGCGGCCACCAAGGTGGATGGTTCAGCTATTGCCATAGTGCAGACTCTCGCTAACGATTCTGAGCTCACAGCTCATTGCAGAGCGGGCTGTCATCATTCCACATGGCACTGATCACACCCGCTGACACAGCCATCAATGTTGTGCCATACCGTCTGGACCCAGTGGTAAGGGTGATGTCGAAGTGGAGCAGTGTACACTGAGAGGGGGTGGGGGGGGGGGGGGGGGGGGCTGTGGTGGTGGCAGTTGTGTGTTGACCCTCTGTACGACTAGCGATGCAGGTGGCGGTTTGGTGTTCAGCGGGGACGTCACATACGACGCGTGAACCGTGCTGCCACCAAGGCGTCGCGTGCCCGCCGGGTCCGTCGTGCCGCCTCCTGGACATCACCAGCACCTGGGTCGTGTCTGCGTGCTGCGCCCGCCACTCCACCAGCCTCCTCCTCCTCCCTCTCCTCCTCCTCCTCCTCCTCCTCCTCTGTGCTGGCACCACTGCCACTGGCTTCTCCCCTCCGCCTCCTGCAGCAGGTCATCTCCCCTCTGCATCGCGATGTTGTGCAGCGCACAGCAGACCACAACAATGCGAGCGACCCTGTCGGGCTGGTACTGCAGGGCCCCTCCGGAGCGGTCCAGGCACCTGAATCTCATCTTCAGGAGGCCAAGGCAGCGCTCCACCACACCCCTGGTTGCTGCATGGGCCTCGTTGTATCGGGTTTCCGCATTGGTCTGAGGCCTCCGTATAGGCGTCATCAGCCAATACCTCAGCGGATAACCCCTGTCGCCTAGCAACCAGCCCCTCAGCCGGGGGAGACGTCCCTCAAATAGCGCAGGGATGTACGACTGCGCCAGTATGTAGGAGTCATGCACACTCCCTGGGAACCTTACACAGACGTTCATGAACGTCATGTGGGGGTCGCATACCACCTGGATATTCATGGAGTATGTCCCCCTCCTGTTTGTGAACACCTCCCTGTCCCCTGCAGGCAGGCGCATGGGGACGTGAACACAATCGATTGCCCCCTGCACCATCGGTATCCCGGCCACGCTGGCAAATCCACGAGCTCGTGAGTCTTGAGTTGCTCGGTCCTCGGGAAAGGTGATGTAGCGGTCCGCGATGGCATAGAGGGCGTCGGTCACATCCCGGATGCACCTGTGCACTGATGACTGGGAGATCCCGGAGACGTCCCCGCTCGGAGACTGGAAGGAGCCGGTCGCATAGAAGTTAAGAGCGACCGTCACCTTGATGGCAACCGGGATCGGGTGTCCTCCCCCCGTTCCACGTGGGGCGAGGTGCGCCACAAGGTGACAGATATGTATCACCGTCCACCTACTCAGCCGGAGTCTCCTCCTGCAGGTGATGTCCGTCATTGTTAGGAAAGAGACCCGGACACGGTACACCCTCGGCCTTGGTCGTCGCCTCTGGCGCTGTGGCTGCACCCTCACTCTCTCCTCCTCCCCCTCCTCCCCCCCCCCCCCCATGCTGCTCGACGACGGGCAACTCCTCGGCCCTTCCCTCTGCTGCTGCAGCTGGCCCTGCATCCACTGCGGGTTGTGGCTGTGGATGCTGCTGCATCGCCAAATGCAGTGCAGCGGCCCCAACCACTGCGCAGAACATAGCCGTTCAGTTCACAGACATTGTGCTAACCTACAGAAGGGTGGTGGGGGGCAGAGAAACGGGACATGTTAGACGGAGGTTAGTCGACACCTCGGCAGCCGCCTGCCACGGGATACCTGTGTGTCCCGGTGGCCTGGACGCGCTGCTGACACGCGGGCAGCCTAATCCCTGGTCACTTTCTGCATCCAACGGGCAGTTAACTACGTCCTCTTCACCGGTGCGTCAGTGGCCTGTGTCCGTAAGCCACAGGGCAACCAGCGGCCGTGTCCTCATGACCGGCACGCCATGGCATGGTGGCAGACATTTGTAACTGGGGTTGGACGGGTCACTCGCTCACTCTCTCCCTACCCCCCCCACTCCCACTCCCCCCTCCGTCTCCCCCACTCCCCCCTCTGTCTCCCCCACTCCCCCCTCAGTCTCCCCCACTCCCCCTCAGTCTCCCCCACTCCCCCTCAGTCTCCCCCCTTCCCCCTCAGTCTCCCCCACTCCCCCCTCCGTCTCCCACACTCCCCCCTCAGTCTCCCCCACTCCCCCCCTCAGTCTTCCCCACTCCCCCCTCAGTCCCCCCCACTCCCCCCTCTATCTCCCCCACTCCCCCTCCATCTCCCCCACTCCCCCCCTCCATCTCCCCCACTCCCCCCCTCAGTCTTCCCCACTCCCCCCTCAGTCCCCCCACTCCCCCCTCTATCTCCCCCACTCCCCCTCCATCTCCCCCACTCCCCCCCTCCATCTCCCCCACTCCCCCCCTCAGTCTCCCCCACTCCCCCCCCTCAGTCTCCCCCACTCCCCCCCTCCGTCTCCCACACTCCCCCCCCCTCAGTCTCCCCCACTCCCCCCCACTCCCCCCCTCAGTCTCCCCCACTACCCCCTCCGTCTCCCCCACTCCCCCCCGCTCTGGACTCCCCTCCCGTTCTCGGGGATGCCTTCCCCGTTGTGGCCAGACTCCAGCAGTGCGCTGAGCGGTGCGCTGAGCGGTGCGTTCACCTACTCGAAGCTCTCGTCAGCCAGCGCGACCGGTTGACGAACTTGAAAAGCAGGTGTGTTGGCCGGCGTGAAAACAGTGCGTGATGACGTCGGGACTTCGGCCCATCCGGGCCGGAGAATAGCGGGGGGCCAATAAGTTGCGATTCTGGTCGTGTCGGGGGGGGCTTTCGAGGCCTTTGCCGGGAATGCCGACGTGTAGTTTGTGCGGGGTTCGGAGAATAGCGGGAGGGCGTCGGACCGGCGTCGCCGTGAAAATATGCGCGGCCCACTATTCTCCGAACAGGCGTGAGTGCGGAGAATCACGCCTCATATCTCTGTGTTGGGACATTATTTTCCACTCTCAGTGAAGCAGCAGGTGGAAAAATATGTGGAAGACCTATGGAGGACTGCAAGTGATAAATCCATAATTGTTCAACTGGTTCTGCTTAAGTCTGGTCCTGCTTAATTGGAGGATAACCATTATTCAAGAAGGGAGAAAGAGATGAACCAGGAGTCTGACCTCAATGGTGGGGAAACGATTGGCAGCAATTCCGAGAGACTGAAGTATACCTGCATTTGGTGAGGCAGAGATTAATCAAGAACAGTCAACATGGATTTGTTAAGGGGAGGTCATATCTGACCAACTTGATTGAGTTTTTCAAAGAGGCGACCAGGTGTGTAGATGAGGGTAATGCACTTGATATAGTCGACTTGGACATCAATGAGGCCTTTTATAAGGACCCTGATAGTGAAGGCAAGAGCCCAAGGAAATTTGGAAAATTGGATCCGAATTGGCTGGGTGGCAGGAAGCAGAGGGTGTTGATCGAGGGTTGTTTTTCTGAATGGATGCCTGTGTCCAGTGGGGTCCTGCAGGGATCAGTGTTGCTGTCTGTGGTTTATATAAATGATTTAGATATGAATATAGGCAGGTTGATCAGTATGTTCGCGGATGATATGCAAATTGGTGGGGTGAGGTGGATAGCCTTCGATTACAGGAGGATATAGATAGGTTGGTCAGATGGGCTGATCAGTGGAAAATGGAATTCAATCCGGATAAGTGTGAGGTGATGCAGTTGGGCAGGACAAACAAGGCAAGGGAATACATGATAAATAGCAGAACCCTGGGAAGCACTGAGGATCAGGGACCTTGGTATGCATGTACAGGTAGCTCGGCAGGAAGATACAATGGTTAAGAAAGCATATGGTATACTTGCCTTTATTAGCCAAGGCACAGAGTTTAAGAGCAGGGTGGTTATGCTGGAACTGTACAAAACATTTGGTAGGCCACAACGGAGAATCGCCTGGGGCCGCCTAAAATCCCGCCCCCGCCGTGGCAGAGATTCTCCGCCACCCGGGAAATGGCGGGGGCAGGAATCTCGCCACTCCGATCGGAGAGGCCCCTGCAGCGATTCTCCAGCCTGGATGGGCCGAAGTCCCTCCGCTGGGAGGCCTCTCCCACCGCCGTGGTTTGAACCACCTCTGGAACGGTGGGATCAGCGGCGCGAGCGGGCCCCCGGGTCCTGGGGGGGCGGGGGCGATCGAACCCCGGGGGGGTGCCCCCACGGTGGCCTGGCCCGCGATCGGGGCCCCCCGCTCAGACTCCGGGCCAGTGCCCTGGGTGCACTATATTCTTCCGTGGCCGCCACTGCCTTCGCCATGGCGGAAGCGGAAGAGAACCCCACATCGCGCATGCGCCGGCAGTGACGTCACCGGCCAGCTGCCGCTGACGTCACTGCCGGCGCATGCGCCGACCGGTGAAAGCCTTTCGGCCAGTCCCGCTGCCGGGGGCACCGTTTTTTGTGCCAGTCTTCTGGTGCAAACCGCTCCGGCACGGGGCTGACCCCTGAGTGGTTGGCGCTACTCCCCTACGCCGGCACCCTCCGTCACGCCGGGTAGGGGAGAATGCCGCCCATTGTGTGCAGTACTGGACTCCACATTATAGGAAGGATGTGATAGCACTGGAAAGGGTGCAGAGGAGATTTACCGGGATGTTGTCTGGGCTGGAGAGTTTTAGTTATGAAGAGAAACTAGATAGGCTGGGGTTATTTTCATTGGAGCAGAGGAGACTGCGGGGGGGGGGATATGATTGAGAAGTATAAAATGATGAGGGGCTTAGAGTAGGCAGGAAGAAACTTTTCCCCTTGGTAGAGGGATCAACCGGGGGCATAGATTTAAGGGAGAAGAGGTTTAGAGGTGATGTGGGGAAACCTTTTTCACCCAGAGGGTTGTGGGAGTCTGGAACTCACTGCCTGATAGGGTGGTGGAGGCAGAGACCCTCATAACCTTTAAGATGTATTTAGATCTGCCATTGAGATGCCATGGCCTACAAGGCTATGGGCAGGTGCTGGAAAATGGGATTAGAATAGTTAGGTGGTTGTTTTTGACCGGCGCAGACGCGATGGGTCTTTTCTGTCCTGTGGAGCTCTATGACTCTAAGTTATCTTTACCAGCTCTTTTGATTGCTGCAATAGAAAAGCTTAGCTTTGACAATCTTCTGTTAGAGCTGGATGTGTATACATTGCTTACCTCCATGAGAGGGACAGAGGGGCATCGGGTGGCACGGTAGCACAGTGGTTAGCAATGTTGCTTCACAGCGCCAGGGTGGATTCTGCACCTTCTGGGCGGCCCAATACCAGAGTGGTTCACGCCCCTCCTCGGCGATGGAATGGCCCGCCCCGCTGGGTAGGGGAGAATCCCGCCCTTTGCTTATGAGGATAGATTGGAGAGATTAGGACTATTCTCCTTGGAAAGAAGAAGGCTAAGAGGAGATTTGATAGAGATGTTCAAACTCATGGGGGAGGTGGATAGAGTAGACGGAGAGAAACTGTTCCCACTTGTAAAAGGATCGAGAATGAGAGGCCACAGATTAAAAGTGATTTGCAAAAGATTTGGGGCAGTACGGTGGCATGGTGGTTAGCATAAATGCTTCACAGCTCCAGGGTCCCAGGTTCGATTCCCGGCTGGGTCACTGTCTGTGTGGAGTCTGCACGTCCTCCCCCTGTGTGCGTGGGTTTCCTCCGGGTGCTCCGGTTTCCTCCCACAGTCCAAAGATGTGCGGGTTAGGTGGATTGGCCATGCTAAATTGCCCGTAGTGTCCTAATTAAAGTAAGGTTAAGGGGGGGGTTGTTGGGTTACGGGTATAGGGTGGATACGTGGGTTTGAGTAGGGTGATCATGGCTCGGCACAACATTGAGGGCTGAAGGGCCTGTTCTGTGTTGTACTGTTCTATGTTCTATGTTCTAAGTAACCGTGATGTGAGCAAAATCGTTTTCACACAGCAAGTGGTTCGAGTCTGGAATACCTGGAAGCACGGTGGAAGCAGGTTCAATCAAATTTATCTAAATCGATTAAAAACAATGGGCAGGGTTACAGGGAAAAGGCAAGAGAATGGCACAAAGTCATGATGTTTGTTTGGCGGTGGCGCAGTGGTTAGCACTGATGCCTCACAGCGCCGAGGACTCGGGTTCGATCCCGGCCGTGTGGAGTTTGCACATTCTTCCCGTGTCTGCGTGGGTCTCACCCCCACAACCCAAAAGATGTGCAGGGTAGGTGGATTGGCCAGGCTAAATTGCCCCTTAATTGTGAAAATATTTTTTCAATGATGTCGGTTTGGCGAGCCGGTGCAGACACAATGGGCCAAATGGCCTCCAGCTGCACCGTGATGATTCTGTGAAAATAGGAGAATGGCACGAATAAATTAGCAACCGGTACTCAGATTAATTTGGCTCTGAATAATGAGAATACTTGAAAAGATATTACTCTGTACTTGAATTTCATAAGATAAACCATTCGTATCCAACATATTGTTAATGTTACTCCTTGGGAAGATGGATTTGGAAAAGCAATATGGGACTGGACCAGTATACAATGAATCATCGTAGAGGATATTTTCTAGCAATACACAGTCTGTAGAAACCTTATGGTACATGTCACCTAGAGCAGTTCATAGCATGGGTCACAGACAAATTTGCTACACCAGGACTTGAAGTGAAAAGTTAATCCCCATGGAATCTTGCAGCACAGAAAAAAGGCACTTGGGCCATCAAATCGGAGCTGGCTGTTTGAAAGAGCCAATCAATTAATCTGACATGAACAAGGTGGAAAAATAAAATTAATTTGTGGATCATCTGGGTGTAAGCTGTGCTAAATTTGAAGTACAGAGATAATAATAATGGAAACTTCTCTGAAGATGTTGAATGATAAAAGCATGCAAGTGTATTAAAGTATATAGTATTACGGCATGTTTTGGATTTAAACACCTTTGGAATTGCTTTTAACAGCACCCGATACGTTTGAAAATTTATTTTAAAAAGTTGTCATAATAAAAGTTGTGAAGAAATTGAAAAAAAAGTCACGTTTTTATTTTGACATTATCAGTTGAAACTTTTGGCAGCAGTGATAGGAATGTAATGATAGACACAAGGCCCATGATCAAACTTGTATCAACCGCTGGCACTTCATTTGTTGCCAATCTGGGAGAGTTTTATTGTTGTGTGGTGAATAGTGAGCAATGAATTGTTTGACAGGTGTGCTGCAACACATTCATGTGTGCATCTGTAATCCATTACCCCGACCATCCCTAAATTAAAGAAACTTAAAGAAAGTGGTAAATTCTTTAGTTTAGTGCTGCTTTTCTCTCTCTCCCTGGTCCAACAGATGGTGATGTACATTTGGCGGAATTCTCCATTTCAGAGACAATAGGTGGGATTCTCCGCTTGCCGACACTGAAATCGCGAAACGCGATCGGGGGGCAGAATCTGTTTTTACAACCGAATCCGGGGCGGCAGCTGTTTTTGGATGCCCCGCCCCCTCCAAAACAGCATCGTCGAGGAGCAGGCCGCATGCCTTTGGGAGGGCCTCAGGGCGTTACCTAAAGACCCTCCCCCGGTGCTCCGTCCCCGATGGGCCGAGTTCCCGACGGGTGCGGGGGGACGTGTCGTCTCTGCTGTCAGGAACCCCGCGTGGCGGCTGTGGACTATGTCCAGTGCCGCCACAGTCGGGCGGGAGCCGTGCTTCTGGCCGGGGGGAGGGGCTTCCGCGAGGGCTGGGGGGGACTGGTGGGGGGGTCACCTAGGTGTGGCGACGCGGTGTCCAGGTGGCACGATCTGGCAGGTCGGGTCCACATGCGGCCGGCTCTATGTTGTATGGCACGATCGGTGCAGGTCGTCACCGTGCGAATGCGCCACCAAGGACCTGGCAATTCTCCAGGCATTTATATCGGGAAGGCCGTGCTTTTTAACGTGGTGTGGCTCACAACCCCTCACCAGTCGGAGGATCGGTGCTGGGGCCTCGCCGATTTTTCCCACGTAAGACGCCATGGACATGGCCCCAAAATCGGAGAATCCAGCCCGAAGTGCTGATGCCAGGATTGCATTGGTGGTGTTCTATGACCTTGAAAACGGTGTCGATCCGGAGCAATTCAGGATCTGTTAATGGGCTAGCACCGGCGCCCCCCAACTAGTGCAATTCCAATGCATGGCACCGTCCGATTCACCGGAGTTTGGTTTGACACTCGAGAGGCTGACAAGCTGCAGCTGCAGGTAAACACTCCACTCCCCACACACACTCATTCCAGCCAGGAAGATGACACCCCTGAGAACGGCACCCCATTTCGCCTATGCAGAGCTCGAAACTCTGCTGGACACCCTGTTCACCGGGGTGGGAAGGAGGCTGCCACTTGCTATACATGGGCCTGGGTTCAGGCGGCAGAGGCCGTGAGCGCCATGGTCCATACCACCCGGTTCAGACAGTAGTGCTGTAAAACGCTGCACGGTCTCCTCAGGTTGTCCAGGGTGAGCAAGCATCACCATGCCCCGGCACCAACGCCCGTCCCACAAACCCGTATCCCCCCACCCAGAGGGCGACCGAACCCCACCCTCCGGCAGTCTGTTCACACTCCACCCTGCACCACATTCCAACATCCATACTGGCTGCCATGGCCGGGGTCTCTGCGCACACAGGCCATTAGCTGCCCACCCCCTGTGCTGACCGCATCCGGCTGCGGCACACTGTGCATTTCCCCAGCCCCTCTCTCCCCCCCTCTACCCCTCCCCCCAGGAGAAGGCGGCAGACAACCACAGAGAGAGGGAGCAGACTGGAGGGGACCGCCCGACCCACGGCCTCTCAATGCGGGCGGTGGACCTGGTCAGTGAACCCAGACAGCAGGCCGTCACCGAGGCAGAGGTTGGCATTGGGCAATCATGTGAGCCACGCTGAGTTGGGGTGTCCCTATTGCATGCATGGCACCACCCCCACACCACCCACTGCCCCTCACCCCAGAAATCCACCACCTTCACACCGCCACCTTCACACCACCCCTTTACCGCCCCACCTCAGAACCCCACCACCTCCACACCACCCTACCCCAACACCTTACCACCCACCGCCCCCCATCCTAGAACCCCATCACCTCCACACCGCCCCTCCAACACCCTACCCCTGCTCCCACCACCTCCACATCACCCCTCCACCAACCCCACCCGCTATCCAACCATGCGAGGGGCTGGTTTAGCACAGGGCTAAATCGCTGGCTTTGAAAGCAGACCAAGGCAGGCCAGCAGCACGGTTCAATTCCCGTACCAGCCTCCCCGAACAGGCGCTGGAATGTGGCGACTAGGGGCTTTTCAGAGTAACTTCATTTGAAGCCTACTTGTGACAATAAGCGATTTTCATTTTCATGCACCATGTCTTGTGTCTGGCAGGATCACCTGGCGATGGGGGCGGGCCCTTCTGGTGCTCCCCCACCCCCGGCCACAACCCCAGGACACATCCAGTGATGAGGCGGGACCGGACAGCGACGAGAGCCCCCAAACGGCAGTCCGCGACACTCCGGAGAACCGGGGACGACACCGACTTCCCATCACAGCTGTCTCCAATACCCTGCACCATCCCAGAGCCACTCACCTCGGTTGACATTATAGTGAAGAGGCTCCTGGGGCACTATCTGGTGCGCACCACACACGTGCAGCAGTACATCAGGTGGAGGTAGGAATCCCTGAGGGGATGGACGAGTCTCTAAGTTAGATTATCAGATGCTTCCAAGTGCTCAGTAATGACCCATCAGACATTGGAGCATCCTGGGCAATTCCCATTCAGTCACTGCGTGGCGACCACCAAAGGGTTTCCCGGCACATATTCCAGGGTACATCCAGGGTACAACTCCCCTCTCTGCTCCCCAGAGAATGGACCTCCGATGGGCCTTTTTATTTTAAATTCTCCCACTCACTGCTCCCTCTCCTAAACGTTCCCTATGAATGAGAGCTTGGAAAAAGAGCAGCGAGAAGCCACATTTAAAAAACAATATGAATTGTAGAAGCCCGAGCTCGATACTTCTGCCCCATTGGGACCCACGCTTCCACAATATAGACACTCCGGCTACAGGTCCAGGAGTCGGAAGCAACAAGAGGATGAGTCAGGGAGTGGGAGGATCAGTGAGAGGGTGGATTAGGGAGGGAAGTGGGGAAAGAGAGTGGGGAGGGAGGTCGCAACCACGGCAAGGTTTAGCAGGATACGTCACCCAGAACCATCTCTCAGTCAGCTCTATATCATATGTCATATGATCTCATATTAATAATCTATTGTCACAAGTAAGCTTACATTAACACTGCAATGAAGTTAATGTGAAAAGCCCCTAGCCGCCACAGTCCTATTCAGGTACACTAAAGATTCAGAAATGATACCTCTTAAAACTGAATAGTTAGCATGCCACTAGAGTAGTTTTACTTAAGTTATTTTATTGAAGATTGAGATGAGTTATAGGACTGAGTAATCATTATTAACCATTAAACATGTAATTTTAGGACATAGCAGTAATAAGTAATCGAATGGGGTTTAGGATAGCTAACTTGTCCGGAAGGACAACACTTCTGATATCTTGTCATACACATAAGGGAGAAGTCAGGATGTCCAATTCATCTAACAAGTACATCTTTCGGGACTTATGAGAGGAAACCGGAGCACCTGGAGGAAACCCACGCAAACATGGAGGGGAGAACATGCAGACTCCGCACAGACAGTGACCCAAGCCGGGAATCGAACCCGGGTCCCTAGCGTTGTAAAGCAACAGTGCTAACCACTGTGCTACCTTGCCAGCCACTGATAATGTGGACTATCTATTTAGATGTTAAACATTGGGTTGGGTGCCCAGCGCTGTGGATCTTAGTGGCGTGCCATTCGCTGGCAGCGGGATTCTCTACTCCCGCTGCTTGTCAATGGCATTCCCCATTGAAGCCACACCAAACCGCTGGGAAACACGCGGATGGGGGTCCTCTGCCAGCAGGAACAAGGAGCGCGATTCTCCGCAAAGGCGGAGATTCGTGAAGGCTGCCACGAAAACGGCCGTTTCACGGCAGCCTCCGCGCCCCCTCCCGGGACCCAATTCTGCTCCCCGGTCGGGGCTAGCATCGCGGCCCCGTGAACTCCGGCATCGCGGGCTTAACGAATTTCGCTAAGCCCGCGCGCCAAAGTTAGCGACGGCTGACGCATATGATGATGTCAGCCGCGCATGCGCGGATTGGACGACTCCAACCCGCGCATGCGCGGATGACGTCATCCGCGCATATGCGTCAGACATGCGCATGCGCGGTCCGTAATGCCCCTCAGCCGCCCTGCGGACTTATCCTGCGGGGCGGCAGAAAGGGAGAAAGAGTGCACGGGAATCGAACCCGCTGCCCACAATCGGTGCCCACCGATCGCGGGCCCATGCCACCCTTGGCACGACCATGGTGCGGCCGTGCCAATCGGTGGCATGGTTGTGCAGAACGGTACTTTGCCGTCGTTTTCACAAACTTGTATAGCAGGTGTATTAAAATTTGTGAAAACGGCCGTAAAGGCCTTCGAAATCGGCCCATCGGCCAGGGGAGAATCGCAGCTCGCCGTAAAAAAACGGCGAGCAGCGATTCGTGTCGGGGGGCGAGCGTGGGGGGGGGGGGGAGAATAGCGGGAGGGCGTCGGACCAGCGTCGCCGTAAAAATTTGCGCCGCCCGCTATTCTCCGCCCCGTCGTGAGTGCGGAGAATCGCGCACAGAGAATTCCGATGGCTGGAGAATTCCGGCCATTAACTACGGTACAGCTACACTTCCCGTGTAGGCAAAGGCACCAAAGAGTCTCTACACAGCCCTGGCCCACGATTAATCAATTTTGTTTGATTTACTTAGATTTACCCATTATTATTATTTTTTAAAACACACATTTCATGCAGAGCCTGTGTACCCAGACCCTTGGAATAAACCAGCTGTTTGAGAAAACTGTACATTGCTTTGTAAATTGGCCCAGCAGTTTATCAAGCTTTGTTTTATTTCTTTCAATAGAACCATCCTCATTAACACTAATGGTCATTATTTCCACTGTTGACAAAATGCTAAATTGGGGAATTGTATTTCACACGTGCACCTGTATCGTCTAATGTGCTCATAACCCTGCAGTGCCAGTGAGGTTTATTCAGTCATTTTGAAGAACGCTACATTTTTAAATAATCAATTACTCCCGCATCGCAGGAGAGAAGCAAAAATAGGTGAATAGACGCTGGAGATCATGATACTAAACAAGCTCCAGGGAAATCATTTAGTAATAATGAACAATTTATTTTCATTTTGGAAATGTGTGATTCAACGTCGCTGAAGATGTGTGTGATATTCTTGTGAAGCAAGTGAGGGGAAGATGGAAGTCTTAATGAAGTGCAGGATACCACCAACACAGAAAACCACAGGATGGAAGGTGAGATTGGTTAAGAAGTGAAGTGAGGGCAGTGTTTCCGCCAAATGTGGGCTTTGTGGAGGAAGGAAACACTGTGGGACATGCAAGATTTCCGTGGCTTTGTTGACTTGGAAAGCATTGAGTCACAGCGAAGAAGAAGAAGCAAGGGGGTCTTTATTTGAAAAAGAGGATGCAGGGAGGCGAAGTGAGTGTGTAAGATATGTGTTTTGACCCTGAGCACAACGACAGAGTAAAGTTCACACAGCAGTGACCATTAAAATGTAAATCTCACGGCATCCTTTCACTTTTCACTTTTGCAATAAATACATTTTATCTGGCCCTTTCATATAAACAAGAAGGTATAAATCTCCACTGTAGATAACAGATTTTAAACAAAGGGCTGCCTGCCATAAACTCCAGTTAGCAAACATAACCTGAAGCTATTTCAGCTTTCTGTGGACTAGCCGGTTTAAGCGCACGGCAAGAATATGTGCAGACTTTTTAAAAACTCAGCCAGGGTCTGTGGAGCAAAGTCTATTAACTTACTTGGCTCATGGAGGCTCCTGGATTTCTAATTATTTTATGTTTCTGGCAATTTTCAATCTTGTTTCCTATTCAATTTGTAAAAAAAATAATTATTATTCCTCGGTTTTCATAAAATAACAGTTGAAGTGAACAAAACGATTTTAGTTTTTGATCCTTTGATTTTTGATGTTTTTTAAAATTTCCCTTAAGGATCCTGAGCTGACTGTGATTTAGTGAAATAGCACCTCATGTTAAAATCTTTAATGTCTTACCTTCTGACTTGAAGGTTAATTAAGAGTGACTTGAGGGTTAATTAACAATCTATTGAGCTTTTTTGATCTTAATTACCTTAGACCAATATTTGTTTTTCACATGATATATACTCGGTACTAATATGCTTTATAAATCATGCTTTGCTGGCATTCTGCTACGCTACAGTTGGCAGTGAATGAATTTGAAGACATCCTTTGCTGTGCTTTTTATACATAGTAGGAACGAGGAATCCTTGATATGTTTTGGAAAACCGACTTCCAAACACGTAAATGAAATCTCACTTTTCACCCCAGTGGAATGATCAATTCAATTCAACATATGTTTTAACTTAAAGACAAATTGCCAATTGAAGAGAGGGACAGAAAGGGTTTACTGACTGAAAAGATTTAGAAAGATTCAATCAGCCACCCGAGTCTTCAGCACACTATCCTACAATTCTCGCAGCGTGATGCTATCTCACCTTTCATTTTTAGACTCCTTTGGTGGACAAAGGTGACAATGCAATTCGCAGAGTCACAGAATCATTACGGCGCAGAAGGAGACCATTCGGCCCATCGTGTCTGCACTGAGTTATAAGGAAAGGCTGGATAGGCTGGGACTTTTTTCCCTGGAGCGTAGGAGGCTTAGGGGTGATCTTATAGAGGTCTATAAAATAATGAGGGGCATCGATAAGGTGTCTTGCAGAAAACAGGTGGCCACTTGGCCCATCGCCTCGATTGAACCTGCCTCCACCACACTTCCAGGCAGTGTGTTCCAGACCCAAACCATCTGTTATGTAAAAAGGTTGCTTCGATAGTCAACATTTTTTCCCAAAGGTAGGGAGTCTAAAACGAGAGGGCATAGGTTTAAGGTGAGAGGAGAGAGATACATAAGGGTCCAGAAGGCAATTTTTTCACACAGGGTGGTGAGTGTCTGGAACGAGCTGCCAGAGGCAGTAGTAATGGCAGGTATGATTTTGTCTTTTAAAAAGCATTTAGTTACATGGGCAGCGGGGGTATAGAGGGATATGGGCCAAATGCGGGCAATTGGGACTAGCTTAGTGATAGAAACTGGGCGGCATGGACAGGTTGGGCCGAAGGGCCTGTTTCCATGCTGTAAACCTCTATGGCTCTATGACCTCTATGGCTCTCCAAATGAGCATTGTGAATAAGTGCCAATCCCCTACCTTTCCTTTGCCCCTTCCACATTGTTTCCACTCAAGCAATCATCTGATGCCCTTTTGAATGCCTCGATTGAACCTGCCTCCACCACACTTCCAGGCAGTGTGTTCCAGGCCCAAGCCATCTGTTATGTAAAAAGGTTGCTTCATTTGCAAATCACTTTAAATCTCGGCCATCTCGTTCTTGATCCTTTCACGAGCGGGAATAGTGGACGGGATTCTCCGACGCCACGCCGCTGGGCCGGAGAATCACCGGGGGGCGGCGTGAATCCCGCCCCGCTGCTGGATTCTCCGGCGCCGGTTTTTCGGCAGGAGTGGGAACCGCGCCGCGCCAGTCGGAGGCCGTTGGCAGTGCCCCCCCCCCCGGTGATTCTCCGGCCCGCGATGGGCCAAGTGGCCACCTGTTTTCTGCATACACCAGGCCCTTACTGGCAGGACCTGGCTCTGCAGGCGGCCTGAGGAGTCCTTCGGGGAGCGCAGGGGGATCTGGCCCCGGATGGGGGGCCCCACAGTGACCTGGCCCGCGATCGGGGCCTACCGATCCACGGGCGGGCCTGTGCCGTGAGGGCACTCTTTCCCTCCATGCCAGCTGGTGTAATGGTCCGCCATGGCTGGCACGGAGATGAACCTCCCTGCGCATGCGCTGGGATGACGCCAGCACACGCTGGCACTCCCGCGCATGCGCCAACTCGGGCCTGCTGGCCAATGGGTGGTCAAAGGCTGGAAATGGGGTCGTAAGGAGGAAGGGAGATGTGAGTCTAGATGCATCAATGATCAGAGATAACCCAGTCTAAGATTGAGATAATCGTTCTTTGCTCCTTGCTCATCAAAACAATCTTCATAGAATTTACAGTGCTGAAGGAGGCCATTTGGCCCATCGAGTCTGCACCGGATCTTGAAAAGAGCACCCTACCCAAGCCCACACATCCACCCCATCCCTGTAACCCCACTTAACCTTTTTGGACATGAAGGGCAATTTAGCATAGCCAATCCACCTAACCTGCACATCTTTGGACTGTGGGAGGAAACCGGAGTACCCGGAGGAAACCCACGCAGACAGGGGGAGAATGTGCAGACTCCGCACAGACAGTGACCCAAGCAGGAAATCGAACCTAGGACCCTGGAGCTGTGAAGCAACTGTGATAACCACTGTGCTACATGCTGCCCTCCTCCTAAATCTTCTCCTAAAACAAACCCCATCCCCCGCCCGAACTTTGAACTCCCATATTTCTTCCAGTTTTTCTTCCATCTGCCTCTGGGCTCAACCAATTAAGGAGATCCATTCCTTGCTCCCATTAAACTGAGGATCTCCCAATTCCTACTCTCCGGCCCAGCTGCTAATTGTTTGCGCTAGCATGTACTGGCCCCGGCTTTTCAAATCTGTCATTATCAGAAACATCATCAAATAAAAACGCCATTATCTAATCTTGAAAACTAGTTTCCTATCTCCACCTTATCATTCTTCTCTGAAGTATTTGAATATTTTGGCACCTCCAGCCTTTTGCCTATTTTTCAGAATGCTGTGTTTGAATGTGGGCAATCTGCTCACCAGCTCTGCCGCAGAAATGTCCTCAATCAACCCACAATTGACATGCTATGTGACTGTCCTTTCTCATCTTTCTCAACCCCTCTGTTGGCACAGTTCACCACACCATCAGCATTCAATGCATCTCCTATGTTATCCAGACGAGTTTTAAAAAATTATTTCCAGGGATGTGGGTGTCGCTGACTACGCCAGCATTTATTGCCCATCCCTAACTGACCTTGCGAAGATGGTGGTGAGCTGCCTTCTTGAACCGCTGTAGCCATTATGGTGAAGGTACAATGGATTTTACTCAGTGACAGTGAAGGAATGGCAAGATATTTCCAAGCCAGGATGGTGTGTGGCTTGGAAGGGGACTTCCAGGTGGATGGTGTTCCCAAGTATCTGCATTCCTTGACCTTCGAGATGAGAGCAGTCATGGGTTTGGCAGGTGCAGTCTAAGGGGCCTTGGTGAGTCATTGCAGTGCATCTTGTAGATGTTTCACACTGCCACCACTGTGCGCCAGTGGTGGAGGGAGTGAATATTTGGGGATGGGGTACCAGTCAAGAAGGCTGTTTTGTCCTGGATGGTGTCAGGTTTCTTGAGTGTTGTTGGAGCTGCACTGATCCAGGCGAGTGGAGAATATTCCATCACACTGCTGACTTGTACCTTGTAGATGGTGGACAGGTTTTGCGGAGTCACTATTCACAGAATGCCCAGCCTCTGACCTGCTCTTGCAGCCACAGATATGGCTAGTCCAGTTTCGTTTCTGGTCAATGGAAACCCTCAGGATTTTGATATTGGAGGATTCAGCTTTGGCAATGCCATTGAATGTCAAAAGGCTATGGTTAGATTCTCTTGTTAGAGATGGTCATTGCCTGGCATTTGTGTGGCACAAATGTTACTTGCCACTTGACAACCCAAGTCTAGATGTTGTGCAGGCCTTGCTGCATTTGGACATGGACTGCTTCAGTATCTGTGGAGACATGAATGATACTATACTAAACATTGTGCAGTCATCAGCGAACATCCCACTTTTGACATTTGATGGAGGGAAGGTCATGAGGAAGCAACTGATGATGGTTTGGCCTTGGACACTACCCTGAGGAATTCCAGCAGTGATGGCCTGGGACTGAGATGACTGACCTCCAATAATCACAAATGTATTCCCGGACCAGCCTCCCTGAACAGGTGCCGGAATGTGGCGACTAGGGGCTTTCCACAGTAACTTCATTTGAAGCCTACTTGTGAAAATAAGCAATTTTCATTTCATTTTTCATTTGACTCCATCCAGTGGAGATCTTTCCCCCTGATTTCCATTAATTCCAGTATTGCTAGGGATCCTTGATGCCACACTTGGTCAAATGCTGCCTTGATGTCAAGGGCAGTCACTCTCATCTCATCTCTGGAGGTCATCCCTTTTGTTCAAACGGATGTTTGAACCATTGTTGTAAAGGAGCTGAGCATCCCTGACAGAATCCAACTGAGTGTCAGTGCACAGGTTATAGGGATATAGGTTGGCATTAAGGACATGAGGGGACATAGCGGGTTGGCAGGGACTCAGAGATTGACATGGTGCATATGAGGGGTAACGGGTAGGTGGGGGGGGGCACAGGCTGGCATGGAGGATATGAGGGCCTATGGGGTTTGAATGGAGGAGCATAGAATGGCATGGAGAATATGAAAGTCATAAGGATGGGTGAAGGGGCTTAGATTGGCTCGGAGGGCTTCAGGGGACATGAAGGTTTAGTAGACAGGAATAAATTTGCATGGAGAGGTGGGTGAATAAGGTGGCATTGGTTGGCATCAATAGGGCATGGGCGGGGTGAGAGTGTGAGGCATTTAGGGACAGAGGGCTGCTTTTTGGTTTTATTTGCAACTGAGAAAAAATGTAGGAGTTCTGTGATGGGCCTTTCTTCCATCCCATCTCTGCATGTGATAGCCCCTGTGCTGCCTCTGAACTGTTTCCAGAGACGGTGGGCGGGACTCCTGTAAACACCCATCCCCCAATAAAATGAAACTGACCATCCGGGGCACTTTTCCCCCATTTCCCAATTCTGTATAGACCTGGGAGGGAAAATTCAGGCCAACGTGAGGAGGCACTGTAAGCTGTGTAGTAAGGTACAGAAAGTTACAAAAGGACAGAGGCAGACTAAATTAGTGTGAAAAGCAATGGCAGGCGTGGAGTTCAATGAGGGTTAAGTGTAGGTTCATCTATTCTGGATCCAACCAAGATAAAATTTGAATATTTTTCTGATGGTGAGAAAGTAAGAAAGTGGAGGAGAAGGACTTAGGAATTCATGTGCACAGGTCATTAAGTGGAAGTGCCCGAGCAATTAAAAAACTCTAGCTGAAGAACAAAACTTTGTCAGGACTTTTCTGCATTCCGTTTTAGCATTGACTTTCCTTCAGTGAGCAACCAGAAAGGAGTCATAATATCAGACAGCATTACAACAACCAGCTGCTTCAAACATAGCTGAATCTAGCATGGATTTGTTAAGCAGAATGTTTCCATGCTGTAAATGCCATGCAATAGTTAGATGACATTATTCACATTTGTGTATGAATTGAGAAAAGACGGCACATTCCTTGCAGAGTAATACACACGAGTAGACTGCAATTATCAAGAGAGGATGGCATTTTGAACAGGCATTTAAGATAAATGTGGAAACTTGAAAAGCAAATCTACATGTGTCAGATCTCCACCCAACAAAGCAGCTGTGAAAGTATCAAAGAACACCAGGTGACTCTGGATAGAGGCTCTCAAATCCATGCATATAAAAAGATGTATTGTTACACAATTCAGCACGCTCTTCCAAATAATTAGGGCGAGCTCCTTTGTACCTTTCAAAAAAAACGTACACTTTATCGGTAAGCACTCCAATCGGTGGATTATATTTACTATTGAGCAGTAATCAATTTATTTGGCTGTTACTAAGCTCTCACATTCTCAAAATGTTTGTTCAATAAAAACAACAAATGGCTAGAATTCTTTGGCCATTACGATTCTCTCTTTATGGTTTCAGAGTGTTTTAAAATTAATTCTGCACCGCGCTGTATCATTTTATCTACCTGCAGAGCATGGGCTGGATTCTCCGAACCCCGATGCCGAAATCATTTTCACGATTCCCCACCCCTTGAAAACCAGCGTACTCTAGCAGTACACCGCACGCCGTATCCACGGCCTCGGGCCATTCTCCCCGACCGACCGAGTTTCTGACGGCATGGGACGCGCGTGGTCTCGCCCGTCGGGACCTCAACGTGATGGCTGCAAACTCAGTCGAGCACCATCACAGTAAGGGGGAGGGCCGATCCGTGGGCAGGAGGGCACTATTCGGGGCTAGGGGCACTTTGGGGGGGGGGGGGGGGGGGCAATCTGGGGTGCACGAGCCGACCGAAGGGGAGGACAATTTTTGCGGTACAGGTCCACGGGCTGCATCCGCCATGAAGCACAGCGCAGCTGCTGCAGGCCGCTGCTGTGTGCATGCACGGCCACGGACCCGGCAATTCTCCGGGACTGGCTTCTAGCATCCCACCCCCCGGGGCAGGGAATTGGTGGCCGTTTTGCGTCAGTTTTCCTTGCATAAAATACCACTGTTTTCACGCCAGCGTGGAGACCTTGGGCGGGATTCTGCGAAAGCCGGCGGGTTGGCAACACCGGCGCAAAGGAGTGGCGTGAACCACTCCGGCACAGGCCGCCCGAAAAATGCGGAATCCTCCACACCTTCAGGGGCTGGGCCGTCCCCGGAGTGGTTTGCGCCGCGCCGGCCGGTGCAGAAGGGGCTTGGTGCCACGCCAACTGGCGCCAAAGGGCCTCCGCCGGCTGGCGCAAGTTGCATGTGCAGGGAGGTTCATCTCCACGTCGGCCATCGCAGACTGTTACAGCGGCCGACGTGGAGGAATACAGTGCCCCCACGGCACAGGCCCCCCGCAGATCAGTGTACCCCAATCATGAGCCAGGCCACCATGGGGACACCAGCCGGGGCCACTTCCCCCCGAGGACCCCGGAGGCTGCCCGCAGAGCCAGGTCCCGCTGGTAAGAACCTGTTGTAATTTACTCCGATGGAACTGGCCAAAAATGGACGGCCACTCGGCCCATCGCGGGCTGGAGAATCACCGGGGGGGTGGGGGAGGGGGGGTGCTGCCAATGGCCCCTGACCGGCACGGCGCGATTTCCCCCCCCCCCCCCCCCGCCAGATCTCCGGCGCCGGAGAATTCGGCAGCCGGCGGGGACGGGATTCACGCCACCCCCCAGCGATTCTCCGACCCAGCAGGGAATCAGAGAATCCCATCCTTTGTCTCCCAAACGGAGAATCCATCCCCATGTTTTTTTTCCCGTGTCACAACAGGCTGAGATCTAATTCTAAGCATAACCCTGGAAGCATTGGATCCTTACAGAATTAGTGTGTTCCTATGTTGATGCTTGTGATTTTATTCTTGAAACTTGAACAACATTCCTATGAGACAATCAGCCTTGTCCATGAACAAAAGCAAATTACTGCGGATGCTGGAATCTGAAACAAAAGAGAAAATGCTGGAAAATCTCAGCAGGTGTGGCAGCATCTGGAGAGAGAAAAGAGCTAACGTTTCGAGTCCGATTACTCTTTGTCAAAGCTTTGACTCGAAACGTTAGCTCTTTTCTCTCCCTACAGATGCTGACAGACCTGCTGAGATTTTCCAGTATTTTCTCTTTTGTCCATGAACAAGTGCATTTAAATAGCATGTATTAATGTTGTACTACTCATGTCATGTATTGTTGTTGGTTTTCAGTTTTGCATTACATAGTGTGATGAATGTAGGAATTTCAGATGAGTAAGGATTGAAACCTGGGTTAGTGTGTGTTGACTGCTGCAATAGTGTTTTTAAAAATCCTGGTTTGCATTCAGCTAAGCTGTGTGGCTGCAAGAGGTGCAGTTAAAGCATTGTAAAAGTTAGGGCTAATGGAATTTTGTTTATATAAAGAAGGTTCCCCCAGGAGTAGATAATTAACAACATTGTATTTAGCTATAGTAAGATGATGTAGTTAATAGGAGGAGCCAGGTGTTGGATTTTGTGGTTCAATTTTGATCTGTCTGTGAACAGACTAGCAGTTTCTATCAAAGCAGTTTAATTAAAAAGGTTTTGCCTGTCAACAGAACAGCAGTTTCTGAAAAGGCTGGCAGGTTAAACAATATTTAGACACGGGTAAGAATCTGCAGCTGGTTCCTGAAGGATCTCTCTTTCTCAAAGTGGTTTATCCAAGACACCTCTTTACAAAAAGTACTCCTGAGTCTGCTAACTATATTTAAAAGTGGATTGTGACCAGAGTTGGGTTTTACTTAAGTGGAGATAAAATATAGCAGTTAGGAGTTAGTGTTTCATTGTTATTGTTAAGCATTGTTTAACTGATAACTGTAAGCTATTTTCTTTATGATGTTAAAGTTAGCAATACTGTGTTAGTATTGTTTGAAAATACCATATCCCTATGTGTTTGTGGAATAACTCCTGGAGCGAAATATCCTTTCTATAATCTTTTATAATCTTTATTAGTGTCACAAGTGGCCTTCCATTAACACTGCAATCCAGTTACTGTGAAAAGCCCCTAGTCGCCACACTCCGGCACCTGTTCGGGTACACTGAGGGAGAATTCAGAATATCCAATTTACCTAACAAGCATGTCTTTCAGGACTTGTGGAAGGGAACCAGCACCCAGAGGAAACCAAGCCGGGAATCGAACCTGCGTCCCTGGTGCTGTGAAGCAACTGTGCTAACCATTGTGCTACTGTGCTGCCCCACAATCTTACAAATAAATTAAATATTGGGAATTCTGTCCAGTATCCTAGCAACTGTTGGGGTCTGAGTCAGCATTGTAGTAAAATGGACCTTATTAAACACGATATTAACTCTAAACATCACCAGTCAAGAATGTTACAAAAATGCTTGAAATGCTATGTACAGCAGGGAACAGTGGAATTTATTTTAACAAGTGCTGGTCAAATTCCTTGCTATTTAGATTGACCAACCAATTGATAAAATTGCACTGGCCCTACTTAGTTAAGGTTTTATGCTCTCACACAGGTTGATGCGAACCTTGCATTGTCACAATTGTACAAATTCCAGCAATTTTGACACAGAGCTGAATGATGAGGTGAATGTTATCAAGTGGGTCTTATCAAACCACTCACATTACAACTGTAGCTTAGGTTTGAAGCAGGTGTAGGTTACATGGATGTTGCAGTTATAGTATGATGATAGGCTGAACCTAGGTCGATACTGTCACGGAAATAAGGGAGGAGGGGCGATTTTCCCACCCTGTGAATCCCTTTATAGCTGCGAGAGGGCCATAGGGGGGATTTCCGCCAGCAAGAACCCAGAACACAATGTTCCCGGGCCCTCCCTACTGACGTAGTCAAGGTTCACCCCCAGCGAGGCATGAACCTGGTTGCCATGCATTTAAATGTATTTACATGTTCAGAAATGGCTCTACGTTGTTGCTTCCAGGTTCGCCGTATGTTCCCCAGCGGGAATCCCTAATGAGTTCAAAAAACGGGAATCAGTCATGGTGGTCATGCCGGTGGTTTGGAACTAAATATAGCTCCTGGGTGGTGAGGGACACCCACTGGCATCCCGGCAGTGCCAAGCCCCCACTATCGGGGGACAGGGGGGATGATGATAGTGAGGAGGGGGGGGGGGGGGTTGCTTGCATTGCAGGGGTGAGGGGGGGAGATGCCTGCACAGGTGTGTGGAGGCTCTGATTCACTGATGCCGCTGATGATAGGGTAGTGGTGTCTTTCACTTCAATTTGACATCGGGGCATCCTTTAAAAATGACGCCTTAATCTCGGGGCAGCACGGTAGCATGGTGGTTAGCATCAATGCTTCACAGCTCCAGGGTCCCAGGTTCGATTCCTGGCTGGGTCACTGTCTGTGCGGAGTCTGCACGCCCTCCCCGTGTGTGCGTGGGTTTCCTCCGGGTGCTCCGGTTTCCTCCCACAGTCCAAAGATGTGCGGGTTAGGTGGATTGGCCATGCTAAATTGCCTGTAGTGTCCTAAAAAGTAAGGTTAAGGGGGGGGTTGTTGGGTTACGGGTATAGGGTGGATACGTGGGTTTGAGTAGGGTGATCATTGCTCGGCACAACATCGAGGGCCGAAGGGCCTGTTCTGTGCTGTACTGTTCTATGTTCTATGTTCTCTGTGGAGCCAGGCTTACCAGCATCTTTAAGCCCCGCCCCTCAAGAACGATGGCGCAAAACATGCCCCCCTGCTTGTTTCTGACAGAAGACGTGGTGTAAACCTGGCTCAGTTTCTCTGGGGAGAGACAGGCCGGTTTTCAATCGGAACCTGACACTTTGTCAATTTTTGGGGAAAATTGCGCCTCAAATGTCTTACTCCCATTTCATTTTGGAATGAGTCAGGCCTCACACTCCATGTACACTCCAGTTTTAATGTTGGAAGAAGCAGTTTCAACCTTGCATCCAGTGTAGATTTGTGGAGTATGAATGCCCCATAAGAAGTAATCGTCGCTAATTTTGAACCAATCAACTGAACTTTCCAATTACAATTTTCTCATGGTCTGTGGTCAATTCATATAAAGCTTGCGATATAGTGGATTATGGAAAACAAACGACTGAGTGGGTCATAATTTATAAATGTTCCATGCTTCACAATTTGTATTCATTGTGTGTTTACCTGGGAATGGGCCCAGCTAGAGTGCCCTTTCAGTGGGTGGGTGCAGACTCAATGGGCCGAATGGCCTCCTTCTGCACTGTAGGGATTAGAATTAGAATTAGAACAGTACAGAACAGGCCCTTCGGCCCTCAATGTTGTGCCGAGCAATGATCACCCTACTCAAGCCCATGTATACCTATACCAGTAACCCAACACCCCCATTAACCTTATTTTTTTTTTTTTAGGACACTAAGGGCAATTTAGCATGGCCAATCCACCTAACCCGCACATCTTTGGACTGTGGGAGGAAACCGGAGCACCCGGAGGAAACCCACGCACACACGGGGAGGATGTGCAGACTCCGCACAGACAGTGACCCAGCCGGGAATCGAACCTGGGACCCTGGAGCTGTGAAGCATTTATGCTAACCACCATGCTACCGTGCTGCCCCATAGATTCTATGGATTCTACTCAATGGAATATGGGTTCAGCTGTGAATATAAATGCAAATAACCGTTTCTGTTTTTCTCACAATTTAAAAAAAAATATGTTTTTTATTGAAGTGAGATTGCTTGCAACACATTGCCGATGTGGTTCGTCGAGATTCCATGGAACGTGGGCGTTTGGTGTGTTTCTTTGAAGGTTGCAACTGGTGAGTTGTTTAAGAAAGGTGAGATGGGCAGCACGGTGGCGCAGTGGGTTAGCCCTGCTGCCTCACGGCGTCGAGGTCCCAGGTTCGATCCCGGCTCTGGGTCACTATCCGTGTGGAGTTTGCACATTCTCCCCGTGTTTGCGCGGGTTTCACCCCCACAACCCAAAGATGTGCAGGCTAGGTGGATTGGTCACGCTAAATTGCCCCTTAATTGGAAAAAAATGAATCGGGTATTCTAAATTTATTTTAAAAAAGAAAGGTGAGATGGAGGGGCAATGACGAAGAGAGAAAGGAAAGGTGTGCAAACAGGCACAAGGAGAGAAATAGCTCAGAGGAAACGAGAATAAGCATCACAAGTGTTGAAAAGGGGGCGTTTGACAAACTCAGCAAAATGACAAAAAGGATTTGGTAGTTCAAAGGCAGTGGGAAAGGTACGGGAAGGAGAATTAGACTGACAAAGCCAGTTCATTTTGCATAATTTGGATGCTTGTTTACCTTAAAGAGGGAGGAGAGCTATCTGAGACACACGGAGGCTTTACTTTCAGTGCAGTACTCCAGAAATGTAATCAAGTGTTGGATTTGTGAAACAGTTCATACAATATTGAATGCACAACCTATGGCAACTATATTACTTCCAGCTCATCCATCCGTCTATCCTCCATCGAAGTGGGCTTGAGCTGTAAATGCACAACTCCAAATGAAGTTTATCCAGTTCCATCTGTCGTGGGCTCTAAGTCTACTGGTATAAATCTTTTGCCAGCTCACGGCTTAATACCGCTTTCTGCAGATGTCCCCATTTCTTTTCACTGAGCTGTCTGGCTAAGGCTGTGCTCGTCAGTTCATCAACGCTGCCATGAACTTCATGGCAAAAATAAGTTAGCCTAGAAATCGCACAATAGAAACAGGGAGCTGTGCAGTCAAATCTTTAAAACCATTAATATTTTTACCTTAGCCCATTAACTTGCAGTCACACCCAGTCCTTTAAAAACTGTGTCATTAATAAGTCCAACTGTCCAAGGTAAAAGTCCTGCGGCTACATTTCCAAAATTTAGCTGACTTTTCTATTCCGGGATTATTAGTGAAAAAGTCACTAATTTTGAGCCAACAAAATTCTCGGCAAGGAAAAATATAATTGCTAAAGAACATGTGCAGTCATGCCATAAACCTTTCTTGTGGTGATAGTCCTGAGAACAGTAGCATAAATAGCTCATCAGCACTCACCACAGGGACTTGTTAGAATGGTTTATACCGTGCATTAAAATGCATTTTGGAAATCTAATTTACTTTAATTTGCAGCTCTGCAAAGATAAAGGACCGACAGCCTGGCAAAGGCCACATCGCAGAACAGATGCAGAGAACAGAATTTAGAAAATGATTTTGCTGGTGGCGCATGTGGAGGAGTGGTCATTTCCCCTGTTCCCTTTGAGGAGGATTCTTCTGAAACGAGAAAACCCCTGTAGGTACCAGCACCGGTCATCAAAGGGAAAGTAGCTTGTCCAGAAACTAATGCTCTGTCGTCTCCTCTTTAGGCCGAGTGGAATGAGTCAGCAAGTGTGAGCCACAACCGTTAATTTTAAACGTTAGCTGATTGTACTGCACAATGACATCATCCTGGAATTGATGTGTATCCAATTCCTGAAAATCTTCTAATTGTGAGGGTCAAATATGTCTGCAATGAATGCTCCTCCGAGTATTTGAGCACTTTTTTCCCGGAGAATTGCATGTTTCAAATTGGCACGACTGAGATCTTCCTGGAGAAGCAGGTCATTTATATCGGCTTAACAACAAAAGCTTCTGATATTTTGAACTCACACTGGGACTTTGATGTCTGATTAATCTCTGCAGTGCCTGCCTCTGGAAGGGTTGGAAGATTCCACAAACGTAGCCATCCCCAAGGCCACAGTGACCTTGATATGAATTGTGAATGAACGAGAATGGACAGTGCCGCACTCACCTTAATGTTTTTAATTTGTCACAGAGGTCCAACTCTGTTTTGTTGTTGTATAATCAATGTATCCTGATAACCCACAGTTCCAATTGCTCCCGGTCAGTAACCCTTGGCTTAGAGATCTCTCAGAAGTCTGTGTTAATTAGCCTGCTGTCTTTCCTGTATATGCAAAGCCATGGTGTAAGAATGGTGGCAATGCAATGTGCTGTTCATGTTATTTTAACTGAACTAGGAGGCTTTTGCAATTAGATTCCCTGCTAAGTGGTAATTTGCAAATCAGCAAAGTTTGGTTCGACATCTGCTTCGAAATCTTGATCCCAGAAAAGCTTCTAGTCTGATGGCATATGTGATCAGGATGTCAAAAGCTGCTCTTCTGCCTCATACGTTTCAACCAGTTTCCCCCCGCCCCCCGCCCCCCATCTGACTGCAAACCAGTAAACACCCTGCCTGTCCACAAGGATGAATCAAATTCACACATTAATAAAAATGGACACACATCCCCGTGACCAGACGGGTGCGGACAATACTGAAGAGTAGTTGGAAAAATAGTGCATTCTCTTCAGAGCTGAGAAGACCAACTCATTGATTCTCAGAAGGTGATGTTACAAACTCTCATCCCATCTCTACAACATTGCCAAGTGACCTTCAGTTACAACTGATTACTTCTGAGCTGCCTTGGGGAGCGTCAGTGATAACGAACCAGTGGTTTGTTGGTCTGGGGGTATGATTCTCTCTTTGGGTGTTATAATGGTGAGCTTGCAAGAGGTCCAGATTCCAATCCCAGATGAACTCTCGCTTCTATGGGGCGGCGCAGTGGCACAGTGGTTAGCACTGTTGCATCACAGCTCCAAGGTCCCAGGTTCAATTCCGGCCTCAGATGACTGTCTGTGCGGAGTCTGCACTTTCTCACCATGTCTGCGTGGGTTTCCTTCAGGTGCTCCGGTTTCCTCCCTCAGTCCAAAGAAGTGCAGGTTAGGTGGATTGGCCATGCTAAATTGGCCCTTAGTGTCCAGAAGGTTAGGTGGTGTTACTGGGTTATGAGGATATGGTGGTGGCATGGTGCTCTTTCCAAGGGCCGGTGCAGACCCGATTGGCCAAATGGCCTCCTTCTGCACTGTAAATTCAATGATCTATGAACTGACATATCACAAAGCAGACTTGAAGAAAAAAACTAGTGGTTAAAAAGAATGGGGATCCTCCAGAAAACCCATCAGCAATCTGACTGACCTACAAATATTGTGATGAATGCAGGAATTTGAGATATATATTGTTTTACATGTATCTGGTACAGTACTAGTTAAAGCCTGGGTTAGTGTGGGTATGTCTACTGCAGTAAAGCTTTTTAAAATCCTGGTTTAAAAGGCAAGCAAACACTGTGGCTACAGAGTGGGTAATTAAAGCAGCATAAAAGTAAGATTTAGCTTGTTCAAACCAAGTATTTATCTAAATAGGGCTAATGGAATTTTGTTTATAGAAAGAAGGTTTCCTGGGGTTTGATAATTGAAGGGTTGTGGTTAACTTAGTAAGACGGTCTTAACCCAGTTAGTGGGATACAGATGATGTAATTAATGGGAGGAGTCAGGGGCTGAAGCTGTCATGGAATCATATTTACACAGTAGAAGGAGGCCTTTCGGCCCAGCGAGTCTGCACCAACCCTAGAAAGAGCACCCTACTTAAGCCCACGCCTCCACCCTATCCCTGTAACACAGTAACCCCACCTACCCTTTTGGACACTAAGGGGCAATCCACCTAACCTGCACATCTTTGGACTGAGGGAGGAAACCGGAGCATTCGGAGGCAACCCACGCAGACATGGGGAGAAAGTCAGGTGTTGTGTTTCAGTTTAGATTTTGCTGTGAACAGAACAAGAGCTTTCTAATAAATGCTGGGAAATTAAACAGTAGTTTAACACAGGCATAGATTTGCAGGCTGTTTCCTGAAGGATTGCTCTGTCTCAAAGCAGTTTGTCCAAGACCATAGAATTCCTACAGTGCAGAAGGAGGCACATCTTCTGTCCATTTCCTCTGAAATGCCCACTCCCAAACCCTGTCCCCATAACCCCATCTAACCTGCACATTCAGGACACTAGGGGCAATTTAGCATGGCCAATCCACCTAACCTGCACTTCTTTGGGCTGTGGGAGGAAACCGGAGCACCCAGAGGAAACCCACACAGACACGGGGAGAAAGTGGAAACTCTACACAGACAGAGACCCAAGGCTGGAATTGAATCTGGGTCCCTGGCGCTGTGAAGCAGCAGTGCTAAACACTCTGCCACTGTACCACCCTTAGATATCTCTATATAGCAGGTATTCCTGTGTTTACTAATTGTATTTAAAAGTGGATTTTGATCTGAGATGGATTTTGCTTGATTGGAGATTAAAAAAGAGAAAGCAGTTAGGAGTTGAAGTGTTTCAACATGGTAGCACAGTGATTAGCACAGTTGCTTCACAACTCCAGGTTTCCCAGGTTCGATTCCCGGCTTGGGTCACTGTCTGTGCGGAGTCTGCACATTCTTCCCGTGCCTGCGTGGGTTTCCTCCGGGTGCTCCGGTTTCCTCCCACAGTCCAAAGATGCGCAGGTAAGGTGGATTGGCCATGCTAAATTTGTGTCCAAAAAAGATTAGGTGGGGTTACTGGGTTACAGGGATAGGGTGGAGGTGTGGGCTTGGGTGGGGTGCTCTTTCCAAGGGCCAGTGCAGACTCGATGGGTCGAATGGCCTCCTTCTGCACTGTAAATTCTATGATTATATGATTTTATTGTTGATCATTTTTTTACTGGTAATTGTGAGATTTGTATTGTATGATGTTAAAGTTAGTTTTGTACTATGATAATAATAAAGTTTGTTTTAATATACCATATCCCTATTTGTGCGTGGAGTCACTCCTGGAGCAAAGTATCCTTTCCTCACAGTCTTACAAATTAAACTAAATGGTGGGGTCTCTGTGGGGTGGAGTCTGGTCCAGGATCCTTATAAAATATTCTGCCCCGTGGGAACACTAGCATGGTCTTTCTGTTCAAAACCTCTGTACAGACGAGAGCAATAATATAGCTGACAATGGGCTGATCCATCAGTGTATATCTGCAACACTGCAAAGATGTCTGTCTTCTAAACCACAACTGCAGTAGAAAAACAAATTTAAACAGATTTCCATGGCATTGTCAGGAACACCAGAGATGCTGCAGCTGCAATTCATCCGATAACGATTGGAAAGATTCATTTGAAATATCCATGGTCAAACTTTACACATTCCGTCCACATCTTGACTTTAGCTACCCAGGCAGTGGCACAACATGTGTACAGTGCCTGAGCCAATTCATAAATTTTAAAGCCTGAGGGGCCAAAGCCATGCACTAAAATGGATATATTGCATGTTTGAAGCCTTTTTCAATTGGGCCTGGAGCCAGCAGTTAACCTCAGCCAGAATGTGCAGTGCCAGATTCTGGCCAAAAAGGGACCTTAATTCTTATCAATATCCTTCTTCAACTGAGGAGGTTGCCTTTCCACCAAATCTAAATGCTTTCCTGGCTAGCGAATGGAAATAAATTCAATGTTCCCAAGTCCAGCCAGCATAAAGTAAAAGTGCCAATGGGCCTCATTCCAAGCACTCTTTTGGAACTGTGACTTGACCTCAGCACCGAAAGGACAAAGGGTAGCCTGTCATTGCAGAATCTGAGGGGAATTGGGACAGGCCAAGTGATCGGACCGGCACTGCTGAGAAAAATCAATACGTATCTACCAAATTTGAAACCTATTTTCACTGGTTTGATGCAACACTGTTGGATAGGATAAGGATAGGGTAACACTAGAAGGATAAGGCCAGCAGGTACACGGGAACACCACCAGCTGGAGGTTGCCCTCCAAGCCATTCACCATCCTGACTTGGAAATATATTTCTGTTCCTTCACTGTCACAGGGTCAAAATCCTGGAACTCTCTCTCTAACAGCACTGTGAGTCTAACTACACTTCAAGGACTGCAACAGTTCAAGAAGGCAGCTCACCACCACCTTCTCAAGGTCAATTAATGATCGGCAATAAATGCTGCCCTAGCCAGCGATGCCCACATGCCATGAATGAATAAAAAAAAGTATTTTATTTTTGTCATTGGGAACCATAAATTCAGGCACAAAATGGGGCTTTTAGCTTCATTTCTGCGCACACTTCCTCAATTTTCTGTGGGGGTGGGGAGCATGTAAAATAGGACAGATTGCCACCCCACCACCTTCCCACCTATTCCCAAGCTCACCTCCCACAATGCACTACTACGAAGCCAATTGACCCTGATAGCATGCTGCCTATTCCCTCAAATTGTTGCTGTGGTCAGGGGAAGCCCACCTAAGATGGAACCTCCCGCCCCTTTCTTCCTAACCACCTGCAGCCTTCACCTCAACCCTCCCCACCCCCTCTCTGGCACAGTGAAACCCTCCCTACGCAAGGCCCACGGACTTACCGGCTTCGGGGATGACTAGGCTTTCTTCCTCCTCCTCTTGCAGTACCAGCTGTGGCCACTAACCTGCCCTTGGCACTGCTGGGACTGATGAAGCTGCCAGCCAATTAGGGCAAGCAGACATGGAGCTTTGCTTCTTGGGGGGGAGGGTACATCCCCACCCTATGTTATTCAGCTCATTGTCAAAATGTAGGGAATCTATTAAGTCTGGGGCTGGATTCTCCATTTGGGAGACAGTGGGCTGGATTCTCCGCAGCCTTGCGAATAAACTGCGAAACGCGATTGGCCGGAGAATCGGCTCCTACGCCGAAATCGGCCTAGTCGCGAGTTTTGCGTTGATTTCCCATTCTCCGGAGTCCCCAACACGACGCAATTGCGGCGCCCGCCAAGCGGCCCGGAGATTCGCATGACGTGCCCGACAACCGATTCTCTGGGGCTTTCGCGATTCTGGTGCCCGGATGTTCCGAAGTCCCGAAGACGTGGTTCTAATAATGTAAAAAAATTCATAAAGCCGGAATGATGGCTGATGGCAGGAGGAGATAGGAGTTGGCGTGGGGGGGGACCGTGGGCTCCTGAAACGGACACCAGTAGTGGCTGCTGCGCGGGGGGGGGGGGGGCTGCCAGGGTCGGGGAATGGTCGGGGAAGGGGAAGAGAACCGGCCGAGCAGTTGGGAACCAACCACCCCCCCCCCCGCCATGACAGGGCGGTGCCCACGCAATGGGCTCTTTCATGGCGGCCATGTTGTTGGGCACCCACCCCGGGCACTGGGTGAGCACAGGCATCACTGCCGTGTGGGTGGGTGCTGGCCCACTCCTCGACCATCCCACCCAACTGGCGACACCCACGGGGGCGGGGGGGGGGGGGGGGGATCCAGGGCCACAGCCAAGGCAGCCCTTAGTGAGGGCTGTGCCATCAAACGTTGGCCATGGTAGCAGGGACGGGCATCAGAAGCGCGTGCATCGACGTGTGGGGGTGGAGGACATGCGAGACTGGGTGCACGCTGCCAACCGGGGCGACCATGTAGCCCATGGCACCTGGTTATGCACGGGTGTATGCGCCATGATAGCATTGTGTTCCCTCACCCTCTGCAGATCACAATGTTTGGGAACCAACCAGCAATGTTGGCCGTCATGGCTGGGGACGTGCCCTGCATGGAGCCCTGTGACAGCCTGAGCGCATGCGACTCAGAGAGGAGGCGGAGGCCGCAGCAGAGGAGCGGGCTGCAGAGGGGCAGGTGCCAGCCGCTCAGTCTGGAGGGCCACCCGCCTGACAGGCTGAGGGGAAGGTGGAGGAACAAGACAAGGAGGGGGGGAAACAAGATGAGGAGGGGGGGGAAACAAGACGAGGAGGAGGAGAGGGAGGACGAGGAGGGGGAGGGTGGTGGTGGTGCCAAGGAGGCGCCTGATGAGGCTCCGCGTGTACCGGCACCGCATGTCCTTCGATAACCTCCCGGACCGGGCATGGAGGAGGAGACTGCGGATGAGCCAGGAAACCGTCGTTCACATTTGCCACGTGATTGCACACCTGGCACCGTGTGGGACTGAGGGGGGTTTGAGGGGGCAGCATGGCGCACTCATTGGGGCTCAGTCTTCCATCACTCATCACCCACAGTGGCCCTCACTTCCGCCCCACCCCCACACCCATCAGACAGAGCACAGGGCGGCTTTCATCAGTGATAACGTGTGTTTAATGTGAAGAGTTATACAGGGCGGGATTCTCTGAAAATGGGGCTATGTCCCTACGCCGCGGGAAAACTGCCGCCAATGACTCCGGCGTCAACGGCCCGTCCCAAAGTGAGGAATTCTCACCTTTCTAGGGGGCTAGGTTGCCGCCGGAGTCGACCCCACTGCTCCAGCCGCTGCCGAAGTTCGCGCATGCGCGGAATGGCCAGCATGATCTCGCGCATGCGCGGACCAGCCGGCGTATTTCCGCGCATGCGCGGGGTTCCCTTCTCCACGCTGGCCCCCGGGCAATATGGCGGAGGCCTCCAGGGGCCCACTGTGGAGGAAAGAAGGCCCCCCCACTGAACCAGCCCGCCTGCAGATCGGTAAGACCCGATCGCGGGCCAGGCCACCATGGGGGGTCGGATCCCCCCTCGTACCCCACCCCCAGGACCGCCCCCGCACACTTACCTGCCAGGTCCCGCTGTGCGCGAGGTGAGTAATTCACGCCAGCGGGACTGGCCAAAACTTTACGGCCGCTCGGCCCATCGGGACCCGGAGAATCGCCGGGGGGGGGGGGGGGGGGGGGGGGGCTGTCACCCGCCCTCACCGGTGTGGTGGGAATCCAGCCAGCCCACGAAAAACGGCACTGGAGAATAGGGCTGCCGGCATCGGGGCGGCGGGGCGGGACTCGTGCCGCCCCCCGGGGATTCTCCGATCCGGCGCAGGGAGCTCAGGGAGTGGGCCATCCCTGACTGGGGCTGTGCCACTTCCCTCTGGGTCTGTGCAATGCCGGCCGGCACTTGGGCAATGGCACAGATGCTCTCAGCTATGTCCAGGGCCACGGCCCCCGCCTGCACAGAATGCCCAGGCCTTGCATAGCCTGACCCATGTCCGACACCTTCGCCCCCATTACCTCCACTGCGGACGTCACCCGGGCAATTTCGGACTGGGTGGCACACATGACCGGCACCACTTCCTGCTCCTGCAGGCGGTTCAACTCCTCCACCTGCGTCTGCAGGTGCTGGAATCCGGCCATTATCCCCTTATCTGGTCCATGGGTCACTGACTGCACCTAATCTGTGGGTGGGAGAGGATATTCCAGGAAGCCGGGACCCATCTAGACAGCAGCTGGTTGCTGGGGCTGGTCTGCCCTCCGACCGTCCGGCCCCTCGGCTGCTCCTACCTCCACCTGCTGTACCGGGACAGCTGTGATGTGCGCACCAGATAGTGTCCCAGAAGCCTCCTCACTAGAGAGCGCAGCCAAGCTGATAGTCTCTGCGATGGTGGGGGTTATACGAGATAGCAGTAGCGGGGAGTCTATGTCCGCATCGGACCCTAACTCGGGGGTCTCCTGTGTCGTGTTGTGCTGTCTGTCCCCTGTGTGTCTGTCCCGTGTGTTGTTTCCCTGTGCAGTTGTGTGCTGTGTATCCATCCCCCTATGTGTTGGTTCCCTGTGTGTTGATTCTCTGTGTTGCTGTGTGCTGTGAGTCTGTCCCCTGTGTGTTGGTTCCCTGTGTGTTGATTCCCTGTGTCGCTGTGTGCTGTGTGTCTGTCCCGTGTGTTGGTTCCGTGTCGTTCCGTCCCGTGTGTTGATTCCCTGTGTCGCTGTGTGCTGTGTGTCTGTCCCGTGTGTTGGTTCCGTGTCGTTCCGTCCCGTGTGTTGGTTCCCTGTGTCGCTGTGTGCTGTGAGTCTGTCCCCTGTGTGTTGGTTCCCTGTGTCGCTGTGTGCTGTGTCTGTCCCGTGTGTTGGTTCCCTGTGTCGCTGTGTGTCCGTCCCCTGTGTGTTGGTTCCCTGTGTCGCTGTGTGCTGTGTGTCCGTCCCGTGTGTTGGTTCCCTGTGTCGCTGTGTGCTGTGTGTCTGTCCCCTGTGTGTTGGTTCCCTGTGTCGCTGTGTGCTGTGTCTGTCCCGTGTGTTGGTTCCCTGTGTCGCTGTGTGTCCATCCCCTGTGTGTTGGTTCCCTGTGTCGCTGTGTGCTGTGTGTCCGTCCCGTGTGTTGGTTCCCTGTGTCGCTGTGTGCTGTGTGTCTGTCCCCTGTGTGTTGGTTCCCTGTGTCGCTGTGTGTCTGTCCCCTGTGTGTTGGTTCCCTGTGTTGCTGTGTGCTGTGTGTCCGTCCCCTGTGTGTTGGTTCCCTGTGTCGCTGTGTGTCCGTCCCCTGTGTGTTGGTTCCCTGTGTCGCTGTGTGCTGTGTGTCTGTCCCCTGTGTGTTGGTTCCCTGTGTCGCTGTGTGTCTGTCCCCTGTGTGTTGGTTCCCTGTGTCGCTGTGTGCTGTGTCTGTCCCGTGTGTTGGTTCCCTGTGTCGCTGTGTGCTGTGTGTCTGTCCCGTGTGTTGGTTCCCTGTGTCGCTGTGTGTCTGTCCCCTGTGTGTTGGTTCCCTGTGTCGCTGTGTGCTGTGTCCGTCCCCTGTGTGTTGGTTCCCTGTGTCGTTCCGTCCCCTGTGAGTCTGTCCCCTGTGTGTTGGTTCCCTGTGTCGTTCCGTCCCCTGTGTGTCCGTCCCCTGTGTGTTGGTTCCCTGTGTCGCTGTGTGCTGTGTGTCTGTCCCCAGTGTGTTGATTCCCTGTGTCGTTGTGTGCTGTGTGTCTGTCCCGTGTGTTGGTTCCCTGCATCGTTGTGTGCTGTGTGTCTGTCCCCAGTGTGTTGATTCCCTGTGTCGTTGTGTCGCTGTGTGTCTGTCCCCTGTGTGTTGGTTCCCTGTGTCGTTGTGTGCTGTGTGTCTGTCCCGTGTGTTGGTTCCCTGTGTCGCTGTGTGCTGTGTGTCTGTCCCCTGTGTGTTGGTTCCCTGTGTCGCTGTGTGCTGTGTCTGTCCCCTGTGTGTTGGTTCCCTGTGTCGCTGTGTGCTGTGTGTCTGTCCCCTGTGTGTTGGTTCCCTGTGTCGCTGTGTGCTGTGTGTCTGTCCCGTGTGTTGGTTCCCTGTGTGCTGTGTGTCTGTCCCTGTGTGTTGGTTCCCTGTGTCGCTGTGTGCTGTGTGTCTGTCCCTGTGTGTTGGTTCCCTGTGTCGCTGTGTGCTGTGTCTGTCCCGTGTGTTGGTTCCCTGTGTCGCTGTGTGTCTGTCCCCTGTGTGTTGGTTCCCTGTGTCGCTGTGTGCTGTGTCTGTCCCCTGTGTGTTGGTTCCCTGTGTCGCTGTGTGCTGTGTGTCTGTCCCCTGTGTGTTGGTTCCCTGTGTCGCTGTGTGCCTGTCCCCTGTGTGTTGGTTCCCTGTGTCGCTGTGTGCCTGTCCCCTGTGTGTTGGTTCCCTGTGTCGCTGTGTGCTGTGTGTCTGTCCCTGTGTGTTGGTTCCCTGTGTCGCTGTGTGCTGTGTGTCTGTCCCGTGTGTTCATTCCCTGTGTCGCTGTGTGTCTGTCCCCTGTGTGTTGGTTCCCTGTGTCGTTCCGTCCCCTGTGTGTCTGAGGCACTCTCAAATACGACACGAAAGTTAGGTCAGTAATCAAAGGCTTTAATAAGCAGTGATCAATGGCAGCCTCCATGAGAAGTGTGCTCGCAAAATGGAGTCTCATCTTAAGTACTGTTTCCCAGGGGGCGTAGCCAGAGGCGGAGTCCCCCAGGGTTCCAAGCCTCTTAAAGGGGCAATGTATTCCGATCATCACAAGCCTCTTAAAGGGGCAAGGTATTCCGATCATCACAGTGTCTGTCCCCTGTGTGTTGGTTCCCTGTGTCGCTGTGTGCTGTGAGTCTGTCCCCTGTGTGTTGGTTCCCTGTGTCGCTGTGTGCTGTGAGTCTGTCCCCTGTGTGTTGGTTCCCTGTGTCGCTGTGTGCTGTGAGTCTGTCCCCTGTGTGTTGGTTCCCTGTGTCGTTGTGTGCTGTGTGTCTGTCCCGTGTGTTGGTTCCCTGTGTCGCTGTGTGCTGTGTGTCTGTCCCCTGTGTGTTGGTTCCCTGTGTCGCTGTGTGCTGTGTGTCCGTCCCCTGTGTGTTGGTTCCCTGTGTCGCTGTGTGCTGTGTGTCTGTCCCCTGTGTGTTGGTTCCCTGTGTCGCTGTCCCCTGTGTGTCCGTCCCCTGTGTGTTGGTTCCCTGTGTCGCTGTGTGCTGTGTGTCTGTCCCCTGTGTGTTGGTTCCCTGTGTCGCTGTGTGCTGTGTGTCTGTCCCTGTGTGTTGGTTCCCTGTGTCGCTGTGTGCTGTGTGTCTGTCCCCTGTGTGTTGGTTCCCTGTGTCGCTGTCCCCTGTGAGTCTGTCCCCTGTGTGTTGGTTCCCTGTGTCGCTGTGTGCTGTGTGTCTGTCCCCTGTGTGTTGGTTCCCTGTGTCGCTGTGTGCTGTGTGTCTGTCCCCTGTGTGTCCGTCCCCTGTGTGTTGGTTCCCTGTGTCGTTCCGTCCCCTGTGTGTCCGTCCCCTGTGTGTTGGTTCCCTGTGTCGTTCCGTCCCCTGTGTGTCCGTCCCCTGTGTGTTGGTTCCCTGTGTCGTTCCGTCCCCTGTGTGTCTGTCCCCTGTGTGTTGGTTCCCTGTGTGTTGATTCCTGTGTCGTTGTGTGCTGTGTGTCTGTCCCCTGTGTGTCCGTCCCCTGGGTCATGGTGTCCTGGCTCGTCTCGGGCAGAGTGCTGTTGTTACGGCTGCCTTCCCCGTCGGTGCTTGCGTCCCTGGGGGACACCGGCCCTGGCACTGGCCGGGGGCGGGAGACGGCGGATGGGCCGGGACCATCGCCGGCTGGTCCTGCAAGTCACAAGACAGCATGTATAGTTAGGCAGATGGACGGGGGTGAGGTGTGATGTGGTGGGGCTGGGGTGGACGGGTTGGGAACACATGTGTTGTGACGGGCCGCAACCAGGCAGGGGGTTCTTGCTTGGTGGCGCGCCTCCGACCTCAGCTTCGGCAACCTCCCCCTCCTCCAGTCCGCCATCAATGTCCAATACCCTCAGCTCAGGCACGGTGAGGGGTCGCAGTTCTAGTGGTTATCCTCCGGTCTTCACACGCTCCCGGCGGTTATGGGCAGACTTCTCCTGCGGGGGGGGGGGGGGGGGGGAGCACACAAACAGTAACAGTGTTAGACGGTCCGATGCATGCAGCCCAGGGGTTGGGCCTCTGATAGCATCATTGCACAGGGCACCCGGCCATTGCGGCTGGCATGGGTGGGTGCAGCCATGTGGGTCAAGGCGGGGGTGGGACCATCCTCCGGGGGGTGGGGGGCAGGTCACATGTGTGTGTGTGGAGGGGGTGGGTGTTGGTGCCAGTTCACAGTGCTGGGTACTCACGCTGACTGCTCTGAGGAGGTCATGCAGCTTCTTCCTGCACTGGTCCGCAGTCCTGGCCACCGGCCCGACGTCGCTGACGGACTCTGCCACCTCTGCCCATGCACGCCGAACGATGGCACCTGTTGTCCTGTGGCCCGGCCTCCTCTCCTCCACATGTGGGTGTCCAATTCACAGTCTCTGAATCTCGGGGTTGCTTGTCGGGTGGCCATCTTGCCTGCGACGGCTGTGTGTATGGGGGGGGGGGGGGGGGGGGGGGGGGGGGGGAGGATAATGTTTTTCAGCTGCAGCAGCGTCGCGTCAATGACGCAACCCGCTTATCGGCGGGTGATAGGCGGCCGTTCTGTCGGGCGCTTCATGCTGCACCCGGGCTGGTCCCTGGAGAAGGTTCGAAGGTGGCAGAGGTGGTCAGGGCTGCCAGACTCACAGGAAGAACTGGGACCCAGCGCGGTAAAAAGATGAATGATCTCCTCAGGGCAGCTCGGTTGAGTCACCACCTCTGTGCCCCTGGCATCGCTGTCATCCTCCACTCCTCGCACCCCCCCCCCCCCCCCCCCCCCCGCCCAATCCCCTAGAGGCCAATCCCACCCCACCTGCCTGCAGCTCCCTTACAACCCACCCACCACCAAACCCCAACACATATATTGCCCTCTTTGGCCAGGAGCTTTGCATGAGCTGCAGACCCTGCTGTCGAACTCTCCTCCCAGCATCTCACTATGTCCTGTGTCCCCCAGGACAAGACGGCCCATGGGCAGCACAGTAGCACAAGTGGATAGCACTGTGGCTTCACAGCGCCAGGATCCCAGGTTCGATTCCCTGCTGGGTCACTGTCGGTGCGGAGTCTGCACGTTCTCCCCGTGTCTGTGTGGGATTCCTCCGGTGCTCCGGTTTCCTCCCACAGTCCAAAGATGTGCGGGTTAGGTGGATTGGCCATGATAAATTGCCTTTAGTGTGCAAAAAGGTGAGGTGGAGTTACTGGGTTAAGGGCACAGGATGCAGAGAGCAGTGGTTAGTGGATAACGGGTAACAGGCTGGCTCTGAAGTAAGTCGATTAAAGCCTAGATTCATATCGGAAACATGTGTCTGGTGAATTGATGTTTCCATCACCAGGCCAACACTGAAGAGGTGGCGTCCACACAGTGGAAGGCCTAGGGCAAGACGTCACAGTCATGGGTCAGGATGTCCAAGGCTTCGGTACACTGTGCAGTCGATGGTTGAGGCACAGGACATGGTAGACCACTCACAGGTAAACATGTCCGGAGCCCACATGGATATTACTGCGCTGCTCCAGAACTTGGCCCATTCAAAAAGGGTTATGGCTGAGACCATCGGGAGCATTTGTCAGATGCTGACTGACCTTAACCAGTCACAGAGGTGCAATGTCAGAGGCACAGAGGGACATGACCGAGGTAGTGAGGGACATGATTCACTCGCTGAGACATGTCCTAGTCTCAGCGCTCCATGGCTGACGGCATCAAGACCGTGGTTCAGATGAGGGTGGCCTCCAGGACTGGCAGCACCAGGCGATGATAGTGAGCATAGCACATGTCCCTCACTCACTCCCATTTGTAGGACCTGCCCAAATACAAGCCTCTAAGCGTGAAGGCAACTGACAATTTATGGTGACCGGAGAATCGGCGCCTGTCGCGCGCGCGCGGTCGACGAGGCGCCGGTTGGGGGCCGTTGAACAAGGCCCCCGTGGCGATTCTCCGCAGTCGACCAGCCGAGTTCCCGTCGGGTTCCGCCAAGTCCCGCCGGGGTGGTCCCATATGGTTTCACCCGGCGGCCTCGCGGCTGCGGGGGCTATCCTGGTGGGGGGGGGGGGCGATCAGACTCGGGGGGGGGGGAGTGAAGGCTCCACGATGACCAGGCCCGCGATCGGTGAGCGCGCGCATTCCGTGGGGGGGGGGGGGGGACTATCTTCTCCCGCGGTGGGTCGCTGTAGGGCTCTGCCATGTGGCGCAGGGGCCGGCGCGAAAACGGTCGGCGCGCACATGCACCGTGCTGGGGCCCATATTGGCAGCCGGAGATGCGTGAAGCACTCTGGCGCCATGCTGGCCCTCTGTGAGTTGCAGAATCGCTGGGCCAAGAGGCCCGTTGACTCCGGCCTGAAACACTCCGATGTTTACTCCGGCGTCAACAGTTCGCTTCGATTTTGGAGAATACCGGCCATGGACTCTGAAATTCATTATCTGCGGGTGGGAAGAAAAGCCACCAGGTTACATGATCACCCTGAGTTGTACTACGCCTCCCTCAACACATCCCCCCCCCCCCCCCCCCCCCCCCACCCAACCGTCAACCCACCCCCACCCGGCTCCCTTTATATGTTGTCGTCTGCATTACACCCCTGTCCCCATCAGTGAGTGGCACCTGGCCTGTGATGCAGGGAACCTCGATACTCACCAACCATCTCTGTCAACATGTGGCCCCTTTCTTTTCCCCCCAGTGGGGTCTGCTGTTGGTCTCCTCACTGGGTGGGCCGTGTGTTATTCCGCCAGCAGGGTGTATGTGGGCAGGTCCTGCAGATGGGGGTGAGTGAGGGAAATGTGCGTCTGCTGGGAAGTTCGCTGTGGGGTGACGTGGGGCCTGAGTGTCACACACAATGTGCGACAGGGAGCTGGTCATGTTTCCTGGCCAGGGGCAGGATGGAGGGGAGCAGGGGCATGATAGACAGGCAGTGCTTGGGCAGCCTGTGGTCCTGAGGGGTAGGCCAGCAGATAGTCTCACAGATGGGGCTTCCACTTTTAGAGAGGCTGTGTGCCAGATAAGATGCCATAGGCATGTATCCTTTGTGTGACATGAGCTCTGCTAGTCCCTTGCTTCCGCTGCAGTGGGGCTGTGCTTCTCATGAGTGCAATGAGGAGTGGCAGCACCAGGTGGGCCACTGATTAAGCTTTACCACGCCCATCCCGTTGATGATTCAGCTGGGGTATGAAGTTTCCAGAGGGGCGGCCTGGGTGGTCTCCCACATCATAGAACATAGAACAGTACAGCACAGAACAGGCCATTCGGCCCTCGATGTTGTGCCGAGCAATGATCACCCTACTTAAACCCACGTAACCCGTATACCCGTAACCCAACAATCCCCCCATTAATCTTACACTACGGGCAATTTAGCATGGCCAATCCACCTAACCCGCACATCTTTGGACTGTGGGAGGAAACCGGAGCACCCGGAGGAAACCCACGCACACACGGGGAGGACGTGCAGACTCCACACAGACAGTGACCCAGCCGGGAATCGAACCTGGGACCCTGGAGCTGTGAAGCATTGATGCTAACCACCATGCTACCGTGAGGCCCCATCCAGCTTGCTACCGTGAGGCCCCATCACCAGAGGCTCTCTGAACATTCACAGGATATAGTGAACAATCAGCAGTGTGAATAGCCAGGAGCCTATAATCAGATACTGCAGCAATGGCGGTCTGAGCCAAACCAAGCCTATCCCGACGGGGGCCACACTGAGTCCACAACTTGGTAACAAGTCCTTTCCCGCAACTCCCCCTGGGCCAGACAGCCGCACCCCAGCATGCCCAACAATGTTTGAGAGTTTTTCAGACTTTTCTTGCCTTCCTGCTCCCCCTCAACAACCATGGCGCCCAGGTCCCGCTGGCATATACATGCACCAATTCACACCCATGTGATCTCAGCCTGAGAGGGGCGGAGTATCGCGGAGGGGTGTCGCATAATGCCCAACCCATTGATGAGATTTAAATCCATGCAAATGACGGTTTAGCATGAGCCCATCGGCGTGGGGCGCAAACCTCGCTTACACCGCCAGCAGGGGACTGGAGCTTAGCGGCGGAATCGGCGCTGGGCGTAAATTGCGATTTTTCACTTGCGGGCTATTCGCCGCCCCATCCCAATTCTCACTGCTGCCAGTGGGAAGCGGGGAATTCAGTCCCTGTTTTAATCATGCTGCTGTTTTATTCTGAGATTCAACGTAATGCAAATGAATGCTTCGGTCTTGGAATAAACCTGGATTTCTCACCTCCACTCAGGTTTGCAGGCAAGCGTGGAACTCCTTGCAGCTGCAAGGTAAATCAAATATTCAGAGGCAATTAACTACTGATTTAACCCAATAATTTGGCTTCAACAGCCACACATACATTTCCCAAGCTGTGAGGAACACACCAGAGTGAAGCAGGTAAGAGTAGAATACTTATTCAGTGAGATTGACACGCTGGATCTTGTGGTTAAGATTTTCTTTCCCTTTGAAATATTAAAGAAAAGTGTTGAAAGTTACTCAGCTTCTTACCAGTTTTAGCAAAATGCTATCTCAGGAGTTCCTGGAAGTTCGTATACAAACGAAGGTTTCTAAGTACAGCATTACACAAATTCTCAGTCAGCACAGTGGTTAGTACTGCTGCCTCACAGCTCCAGGATCCTGGGTTCAATTCCGGCCTCGGGTGACTGGCTGTGCGGAGTTTGCACTTTCTCCCCGGGTCTGCGTGGGTTTCCTCCGAGTGCTCCGGTTTCCTCCCACAGTCCAAAGATGTGTGGATTAGGTGGATTGGCCATGCTAAATTGCCCCTTAGTGTCCAAAAAGGGGGGCTACTGGGTTACGGGGATAGGGCGGAGGTGTGGAGCTTAAGTAGGGTGCTCTTTCCAAGGGCCGTTGCAGATTCGATGGGCTGAATGGCCTCCTTCTGCACTGTAAATTTGATGATTCTACGAAAAAAAGATGGAGTGACTTACCCTTTTAAACTCCGTCCAAGTTTCATCGATGTTTGATTCCAAGTCTCCAAATCCTTTGGCGAAATGCCTTCCTCTCATTAATGATAGCTCCAGCTCTCCCCTTTCCCGCGCGCCCCCCCCCCCCCCCCCCGCCCTCCACCCATGCAAAGCAGATTCTTTTCAGTACCGTAATTGGGCACATTTGGTGCCATCTGCAAGGCCCATTGAGGCCCTTAAATTGCCAATTCATGGCCGCATTCTGCCTGAATTTTAACTGTGGCTAGGAGAAGCCTACATAACGTGAGAGATCCAGCAGCTTTAGCTGTGTGGGCTGATGTTGAACAAGGTAAGGGGAATTCCGACACAGTTCCCATGATTCCCCCAGCTCCCTCGCTGAAACCCCTGATTCCAGACTTCCCTGAATTCCTTGTGGTGGTGGGACTGGCTGCTACCCCAGCTGTGGCCACTGCTCCCTGCTGGCACCGCTGGGATATTTTCTTTGTTTATCCTTTCATGGGGTGTGGGCATCACTGGCAAGACCAGCATTTGTTGCCCATCCCTAATTGCCCTTGAACTGAGTGACTTGTGAGTCCATAACTGAGAGTAATTAAGACTCAGCCACATTGTCGTGGGTCTGGAGTCACCTATGGGCTGAGCAGCTTAGAATGGCACATTTGCTTCAGTGAAGTACACCAGTGAACCAGATGAGTTTTTTTTTTTTAACAACAATCGATGATGGTTGCCATGCTCACCATCACTTTATATTCCAGATTTATTAATTGCATTTAAATTCCACCAGCTTCTGTGGTGGGACATGAGCCCATTGCAAGGACAATAGCCAGGATCTCCGGCCTACTCGTCCAATGACATAACCATTATGGGGGTGTCAATTACAAGGGGTCACGATTTCAAGGTGAGAGGGGGAAAGTTTAAGGGAGATGTGCGTGGAAAGTTTTTTACGCAGAGGGTGGTGGGTGCCTGGAACGCTTTGCCAGCGGAGGTGGTAGAGGCGGGCATGATAGCATCATTTAAGATGCATCTAGACAGATATATGAATGGGCGGGGAACAGAGGGAAGTAGATCCTTGGAAAATAGGCAACAGGTTTAGATAAAGGATCTGGATCGGCGCAGGCTGGGAGGGCCGAAGGGCCTGTTCCTGTGCTGTCATTTTCTTTGTTCTTATTATGCTACCAATTCCCCTCGATTGCCCGGCAGCTCTCTAAGGTGGGACTTCCTCCCAAATAAGGGGCGGAAGGCTCACTTTAATGCAATTACTGCGGCTCCCAGCAAATGCTGGGAGCAGCAATGTGGATTGTGGACAGGCTACCCACTGCCTCTCCTCCTCCACCCTTCCATCCCCGACCCTTTAGCTGTGGGTGGGATGGGGACCACAGCACTTCAGAAAACTCAGTCTTGGAGTCGGCATGCAGTTTTGGTGTCCGGGCCCAAGGAAGGCCATTTTTGCCTTGGAGGTGGTGGTTTAGGTCTCTAGATTGACTCTCTGGATGAGACGGTAGTCCTATGAGGAGATATTGAGGCCGACGTTCTATGGAGTTTAATAAAACGATATGGCACCTCATTGAAGTGTTTAAAATTCTGAGAGGGCGGATGCTGGGTGAGGGCTGTTTCGCTGATGGAAGAACCCAGAACCAGGGTCCAGAATCTCAGGACAAACTATCGGCCACTTCGGACTCAGATGAGGAGTAAACACCTCACTCAGAGGGTTGAGTATCTTGGGAATTCTCAACCTGGAATCACAGTGAATGCTCCGGGGATGGCTACATTCACAACTGTGATGGATAAACCTGTGAGCATTAATCAAATCTGGGGGGAAAATGGAGTGGATGTAGAAGATCAACCATGATCTTATTGAATGGCGGAGCAAGCTCGTGGGTCCATACAATCTGATTTAGGGGCTGGTTTAGCATAGTGGGCTAAACAGCTGGCTTGTAATGCAGAACAAGGCCAGCAGCATACTGGCCTCCCCAAACAGGCGCCGGAATGTGGCGACTAGGGGCTTTTTGCAGTAACTTCATTGAAGCCTACTTGTGACAATAAGCTATTAGTATTATTATCCAGAACAAAGAACAAAGAAAAGTACAGCACAGGAACAGGCCCTTCGGCCCTCGAAGTCCGTGCCGACCTTGCTGCCCAACTAAACTACAATCTTCTACACTTCCTCAGTCCGTATCCCTCTATTCCCATCCTATTCATGTATTTGTCAAGATGCCCCTTAAATATCACTCTCGTCCCTGCTTCCACCACCTCCTCCGGCAGCGGGTTCCAGGCACCCACTACCCTCTGTGTAAAAAACTTACCTCGTATATCTCCTCTAAATCTTGCCCCTTGCACCTTAAACCCATGCCCCCTATTCTACTCCTGTTCCTATTTTGTTCCCTCTTGTTTTCGTATTTGGGCGAGGTACCGAGGATTAACAGCAGCAGCAATCAAGGTACGAAAGAAAATTAGGGGAAGATGAAAAAATGAAAGAAAATAAATTCATTGAAATATTTGTTAATAGTACTTCAGCCTCCATAAACTGGAAGATAAACCCATCTGGCATTTTGTACAAAGATATCACATTTGCATCCCTTAAATAATAAAGAATTAGTCCATTGTAGTGGCTGCCTGCCCTCTTCCACTGTTGAGAGATCACACTGAAAGGTGTAATAAAACTAAAACATTTGTATGCACATAATAGTTAGAATGTGCATTGAAAAATGGCAAAAAAAATGCAAATATCAAGAACAGACGAGCTGAGTGGATTAGGATGCGTAGCTTGTAACTTGATTGTAAAAGGTTCTTATCCATCTCACAGCAGCTATATAATAAAGTATAATTCATTATCTTTTGTTCACTGGAAGCGACTATACTTCTTGTGCTACACCATCAGCTGAGGAGGCTGTAATATCAGGAAATATAAAATATTACTAGAGTTTTAAAACAGCAGCAGTTTCACCATTTTGTCTTTTGATTGTTCAGACAAATGTGTTGGACAATGAATCTTTGTATCATGATGCACGGTATTGACAGGCTGTCAGCTTCTTTATAGTGCAAACCTTGTGAGGAAGAGGGAATATTATATTGTGTAATTGTTCATTCACTCCATGGACTGGATTCTCCGTTTTGGAGACTAGGTCCCCAAGCCGGCGTGAAAACAGTGGTAATTTGTAAAACGGCCACCGATTCCCGGTTTTGCTGGGGGATAGCAGGAAGGCAGCGTAGAGCCCGCAGTTCTAGCCGCCGATACGGCCCTCAGCACTTCCGTTTCCGAGACCGCACATGCGCACGATGGCAGCCTGCAGTGGCCGTGCCGTGCTCCATGGCGGACCCAGCCCATGGACCTGGACCGCTAAAGTAATGCCCCCTTTTGGCCGCTCGCACGCCCCGGATGCCCGCACGCATTGCCCCCAGCCCTGAATGAAGTCCCCCCTGACTGCGGATCGGCCCTCCCCCGACTGTGGCAGCCCAGGACTGAGTCCGCAACTGCCACGCCGAGTTTCCGGACAGTGTGAGCACACATAACCCACACCATCGGGAACCCGGCCGGTCGGGGACGGGGCATTGCCGGGCCAGCCTCAGGCAATGGCCTGAGGCTGTGGATAATCGGGAGGAGTACGCCGCTTTTCAGGAGGCAGAGAATTCAAAAACTGCTGCCACTCCCGATTTTGCTGCCAAACCGGATCTCCGCCCTGTTGCCGAACGGGGAATCGGGGAATCTGGCATCAGGGAACAGAGAATCCAGCCCCATGTATTTGCATCAGAGTTAAAGTGGTAAAGAACAAGCTGCTTAGTAACTCTTTGAAACCATACCCTAGGGGTGATTCTCCGAGCCCTGTGCCGGGCCGGAGAATTGCCACAAATGCGCCACGACGCCCCGACGCCGCTGCATAATTCTCCGAGGTGCGGAGTATCGGCGCCATTTGCGCTGGCACGTTTGGCGTGGCACCGGCCACCGGAATCGATAGGGCCGCCGATTCTCCAGCGCAGATGGGCCGAGCTGCCGCTCCGATACGACAGAGTCCCGCAGGCGCCATTCACCCCTGGTCGCTGCCGGCAGGAACTCTGTGGGAATGCTTGGGGGGGGGCGTCCTGTGCGGGGGGAAGGGGGTGCCTTCACCGGGGGGGCCTGCGATGGGGTCTGGCCCGCGATCGGGGCCCACCAATCGGCGGGCCGGCCTCTCTCCCCCCCCCCCGCCGGGCCTACTTCCTGGCGCGGCCGGCCCCTGAACACCGACCCCATGTTAGGTCGGGGCCAGCGCACATAAGAAGTTTCCCGCGCATGCGCAGGATGGCGCGGCCCAACTGTGCATGCGCAAGATTGAGCTGCCCCAACTGCGCATGCGCGGGTTGGCGCGGTGCCCATTTGGCGCCGTGTAAGGAGGCTGGAGCGGCGTGAGCCACTCCAGCGCTGTGCCAGTCCCCTGTGGGGGCCAGATTAGATCATGCCTGGGCCCTGTTTGCACCGTCGTCAAATGCGACGATGTCCACGACGGCGCAAACACTTGGCCTCCATATCAGAGAATCGCCCCCCTATGTACATGAGTAAAATGAATGCCTGAGCGTCCAACATGTTGGACACTGTGCATGTATTCATTAGGTGGTGGAGCATACACATTCAAACAGGCCGTTAGTTCCTCTACCTGACATCAGGCTGCCCTGATGGTGCAGGACCAGCTGCATTCAGGATCAGCACGTGTGTCAGTGGCCCCTTCAAGGAGAAGGGCTGGCAACTAAAAGATTAGGGGCGGAATTTTCCTTTAGGGAGACTCCATAGCTCAATGCCGAAGTCGGGATCGATGATTGGAGGGAGAATGAAATTCGATGCCAGATCCGGGGGAGGTGCCGGATTGGCGCCGGTTCGCGATGGTCCGCCCCCTCGCAATGCCGTTGCCGCATCTTCAACCAGCCCACCTGCGATGCTCCACCCCCGATGGGCCGAGTTCACGACGGCGCGGGCCATGTGTGGTGCCAGAGGTCGCGAACCCGGCGTGCCCATTGCGGACAGTGTCCAACACTGCCACACTCGTCCGGGGTCCGTGCCACTGGCCGCCGGGCTTCTGCTAGGGCTGGGGAGGAGTGGTGGGGGATAGACAGGCGGTGGGTGGGCTGAGGGGCGGGTTAGGGTTCCAGCGCGACCAGCGCCATGTTTTTCGGCACGACCGGTGAAGGCCTCCAGCTCTGTGCATGCGTGGCTCGGGACCCGCAATTCTCTGGCCATTTCCGCGCAATCCGCGAGTGGTTCACATGCCACCGGTGCCGATTTTTCCGTCGTGATCCTCCCATGGATTCTCCGTTGAGGCCAGGATTTAGCCGCTGGAACGAAGATTTCCGCCCTCTGTACTCCCTCCGGAGCTTAATTGCACCAGTTTTACGATCACCTTGGAGTCGTTATGTGGGACACAATTCAGTGTTCCACGCCAAGCAAATTTGTGTATGGTGTGGAATACGAGAGATACTCAGGGAATCCCGTGATTAGGTCGCCATCTTGAGCGGGCAGCCCGATATCGAGGTCCTGCAGCCAGCCACCACTATCCGCGCCTCACACCGCAGATTGTCCCCAAAGCCCCCCCCCACATTATCTGGGTGCACCCCTACCCTCATGCACAGGGGTGGCCAGACCCTCCCTCCCCAGTGAACCCAATAATAGGCGGACCTCCCCAAAGAGACCCCTGTAATAGGAAGACATCCCACATGGACCCCTGTAATAGGGAGACCCCCCTCTCCGACAGGGACCCCTGCAATAGGGGGACTCCCACATGGACCCCTGTAATAGTGCCCCCTCCCCCAGGGACCACATTATAATATGGGGACCCCCCAAAGAAACCCATGCAATATGGGGATCCCTGCAATAGGGGGATCCACTTCAGGGACCCCTGTAATGGGAGACACGCCCCCAAGGACCCCTGTAATAGGAGACACGCCCCCAAGGACCCCTGTAATAGGAGACACACCCCCATGGACCCTGTAATAGGAGACACGCCCCCAAGGACCCCTGTAATAGGAGACACGCCCCCAAGGACCCCTGTAATAGGAGACTCGCCCCCAAGGACCCCTGTAATAGGAGACACACCCCCATGGACCCCTGTAATAGGAGACACGCCCCCAAGGACCCCTGTAATAGGAGATTCGCCCCCAAGGACCCCTGTAATAGGAGACACACCCCCATGGACCCCTGTAATAGGAGACACACCGCCAAGGTCCCCTGTAATAGGAGACACACCCCCATGGACCCCTGTAATAGGAGACACGCCCTCAAGGACCCCTGTAATACAAGACACGCCCCCAAGGACCCCTGTAATAGGAGACACGCCCCCAAGGACCCCTGTAATAGGAGACACACCCCCATGGACTCCTGTAATAGGAGACACGCCCCCAAGGACCCCTGTAATATGAGCCACGCCCCCATGGACCCTGTAATAGGAGACACACCGCCAAGGTCCCCTGTAATAGGGAACCCCCCAATGACCCCCTGCCTAAAGAAACCCCCTCCACAGACCCCCAACCCACACACAGACTCCCCACCCCCACATCAACCACGCCCCTTAGAAATGGACCCCTGTCTGGAAGCTGGAGAGCGGTCCAGACAGGGGCAGTGGGAAGCATTATAGCTGTAATACTTACCTTGCAGCTCCACTTGCCCATTCCCACAAATCCATTAGCTGCAAGCCAAGCCATTCATAGCTTTCTCGAGTATTGCTCTGTTATTGACAGCTTGTAAAAATCATCTGCAGCTTTGATCAATTCACATCCTTCCAGACTTCAGCGGCCTAAGTGGTGAAACTCCAAAGTGCGTGAAAATTGACCGCATCAAAGAAAGTTAAGTGCAATGAAATCACATACTTGAGTGATTGGAATGCACTTACATCCTTTAGGCAGAGGGTGGTTGGGGGGGGGGGGGGGGGTCCCCCTATTACAGAGGCACAGAGGTCCCTGGGAGAGGGGGGCCTCCTATTACAGGGATCCCTGGGGTCCCCCCTATTATAGGGGAACCTGGTGAGATCCCACTATTAAAGGGATCCCTGCGGGGGGTGGTCCCCATATTACTGGGGCCCCTGGGGAGATCCCCCTATTATAAGGGTCCATGTGGGGAGGGGTGGGGTGGGGGAATCTGCTGGAGGGGGCGGGGCAGGGAGTGCATTGTTGGGGGGGGGGGTTGGGTGGCTCTCGGATAGGCTCGGATGGTCTCTAACAGCGTGACCTTGGCGTGGTGGACCTCGCGTTTGGCCAACAGGCACCCAGCGCTGATCCCAGTTTCCCCCCGACACCTGATTCTCCGTCTCATCGGGGAATGCATTCCGTGTGTCCTGGGGTAGGGAATTCCGCCCTAGTTTTTGTTAAAATTACTTGCCTCAGAGGCTTGGAGCTCCACTTTGGCTTCACAGCATTCCCAAATAGTGTTACTGTCTCCCACTTGGCCCTCCCCAATCAAAACCCTTCCACCCTCCTGATCGCCTCAAACATAACTGGACCTCCCCAACAGCTGCTGCCAAACAACTGGCCCAAGTTTAATCTCAGGGAACTGGCAAATTGCCTTGGGCAACATTGGCGTTGACAACTTTCCACCATTGCTCCAATGAGGCCCAATTTCAGAAGGGTGGGGTTGTTCTGACGCCCACTCCATGCGTGCCATCTATTTCAGGCTTGGAAGTGGAGCAAAACAAATTCGCACTTGAGTACGTCCAAGTCTTTGGGCTAAATTCCCTGCTTTGTGACGCTGAAAACGCGAACCATGACTGGGCGGAGAATTGGGCAAAACCGAGGTCTGCGCCCAGCGCTGAATCGGACGCCGACGGCAGCATGCAAACCTGGGGCGCGATTCTCCCAAACAGGGAGAAATCGTAAGGCTGGCGTCAAAAACAGGCGGGTTTGACGCCAGCCTCCCCCTCCCCGACCGGGAACCGATTCTGGTCCCCGGTCGGGGCTAGCATGCCGCGGCTGTGAACTCCGGCATCGCGGGCTTAACGAATTTCGTTAAGCCCGCTTGCCAGAGTTTGCGACAGCTGACGCATCGCATGACGTCAGCCGCGCATGCGCGGATTGGAAGACTCCAACCCGCGCATGCGCGGATGACGTCATCGCGCATTTGCGCGAAACCCGCGCATGCGCGGGCCGGGATGCCCCTCAGCCGCCCCGCGAAGTGATACAGCGGGGCGGCGGAAGGACAAAGAGTGCGCGGGAATCGGACCCGCTGCCCGCGATCGGTGGGCACCGATCGCGGGCCCATGGCACCCTTGGCACGGCCGTGGTACTGCCGTGCCAATTGGTGCCATGGTTGCCAAGATCGGAACTTTACGGCCGTTTTTACGAACGGCCAGACCAGGTGTGTTTACCGTTCGTAAAAACGGCCGTAAAGGGCTTGGACTTCGGCCCATCGGCCAGCTGAGAATCGCTGCTCGCCGTAAAAAAACGGCGGCAGCGATTCGTGCCGGGAGTCGGGCGTGGGGGGGAGGGGAGAATAGCGGGAGGGCGTCAGACTAGCGTGGCCGTAAAAATTTACGACCCCCGCTATTCTCCGCACCGTCGTGAGTGCAGAGAATTGCGCCCCTGGTATTTGCATGCATTTGAATGTCATTAGTACGTTTGACCCAGAATGCTCTGGGCCTCAGGCGGAGGGGTGAATTACTGCAATTATTGACAAACGTTGACTGGGCGCCATGATTGCGAGGGGGAGGGGGAGGCCACAGAAACACTGAAAAACCATCAAATACTGTCAGACTTGCTGGTGGGGGTGACTTCCCTGGGTGGAAACAGTGGTGAGTAGTGACTTGGTGCCAAGTGCGCGGACTCGAGGTGTCCTCCTCATGATTGGGGTGGCCTGGCTCAGACCACCATTCCTTCAGCCTGTCTTTTAAACACAATCCTTTGGTGCTACTTACAGGTTCCTGGCTGCTCACGCTGCTGACTGCTGCCCGTGTCCTTTAAATACTCAGAAGGCCTCTGGTCATCTGGGAGCCCATCCAGGCTGCTCCTCTGGACACTCTCATTCCTCAGCTCATCAAGGACCAAGCTCGGTCAGGGGACCAACAGGTGTTGGCGGCCCTCAGTCAGAAGCGCTGTCCCAAAGGAAACAGAGAAATAGCAGAGCTCACCACAACCAGAGGACACCTGAGGAACCCTCCCCGGTTCAATGCCCCTCGCAGGGCAGAGGCCTCACCAGTGACCCCCACCCTTCCGGATCACCAGCTGTCTCCTTCGGACAAGACAGGCAGCGCTGACTGCCTCTGTCACCATCTCCCAGGCAGTGTTCAGGAGGACAGACCTATGCTGGGGAAGTGGTGTCCCTCCGCTCCTCACTGGTATGGAACTGTAGGTCCTGGCCTCGGGGGGGGGGGGGGGGGGGGGGGGGGGGGGGGGGGCAGATCTTCTGTGAGCCACCTTGGTGGCTACCGTGAGTGTGTGGTAATATTTCAAAGTTTCTTTACAATCCATGTTTTGCCTGCAGGATTTAGCATTTATTCTATTATTGTTTGTTCTGTACACACTAAGAACAACCAGAAATGCTGGCTTAGGAAATAATTAATTTTACTAATCAGGTTTTTCCTTGTCCGATGATTGCATTATATGTTTACCAGATAGCCTGAAATGAATCCATTCATATCTTTAAAACCTGCCATTACTCGGCTCGCAAATAAAATAACTGCTATAATTAGGGCAGCCAGGTATTTTCTGTGTAATTAAGAGGGTTTTGTTCATAATTTCTGCATAATTATTTTCTGATGGCTGAGCCTTTCTTTCTGAATAATAGCTGTACTAAACTAAAATATAATCTATTCATTGCAAGCATTTAACATGCAATACTTTTGGGGGGGGAAAAAAAATCAGAGTTATTTCATGAACCATCATTGATTAAACAAACAAATCTATAACATCACAATTTGCAGTTACAAATTTGATTCTTGATTTGTTTTCGCAGGTGATTAAATGTAAAAGTAATTTAATTTACTGCGCATGTACTTATTGTTCATGAGTAATTTTAACCTTTTTCAACACCTTCGGACAATCCATTTTCCCGTCTAATGGAATACCACGTGTACGCTGAAACAAATTAAGTGGCAAAGACGATTTAGATTAAAGGTCATACTTTCGGTCTTTTGTCTCGTTTATAGAGAACCATCTGAAAATTTGTCGGGAAGAAGTTTCCATTTTAAAGTCCAGGGGCGGGATGCTCCGACCCCCCCCCCCCCGCCGGGTCGGAGAATCGCCGGGGGCCGGCGTGAATCCAGCCCCCGCCATCTCTGGAAGTCTCCGGCACCAGAGATTCGACGGGGGCGGGAATCACGCCGCGCCTGTCGGTGGGCCTCCCCCCCACCCCGGCGATTCTCCAGCCTGCGATGGGCCGAAGTCCCGCCCCTATCATGCCAGTCCCGCCGGCGTGAATCAAACCACCTACCTTACCGGCGGAACCAGGCGGCACGGGCGGGCTCCGGGGTCCTGGGAGGGGGGGGGCGCGGGGCGATCTGGCCCCGGGGGGTGCCCCCACAGTGGCCTGGCCCGCGATCGGGGCCCACCAATCGGCGGGCGGGCCTGTGCCGTGGGGGCACTCTTTTCCTTCCGTCTTCGCCATAGGCTTCACGATGGCGGAGGCGGAGGTGACCCCCTCCCCTGCACATGCGCGGGGATGACATCAGAAGCCGCTGATGCTCCGGTGCATGCGCAGACCTCCGCCGGCCGGCGAAGTCCCTTCCGCATCTTTGGGGCGGCCCTACGCCGGAGTGGTTCACGCCACTCTATCCCGCCGGGACCCCCCGCCCCACCAGGTAGGGGAGAATCCCGCCCCAGGTTTGTGTTCTTGGAGGAAAACAAAAAACATATAATTCCCACAGTGCAGAAGGATGCCATTCGGCACATCGAGCCTGCACTGACCCTCTGAAAGAGCACCATACCACGGCCTACTCCCCCACCCTATCCCCGTTACCCCACCTAACCTGCATATCTTTGGAAACTAAGAGGGAATTTAGCACAGCCAATCCACCTCACCCTCACATCTTTGGACTGTGGGAGGAAACCGGAGCACCAGAAGGTACAGAGACTCGGGGAAAACACGCTAACTCTACACAGACAGTCACCAAAGGTCGGAATCGAACCCTGGTGCTGTGAGGCAGCAGTGCTAACCATTGTGCCACCATACTGCCCCTTGAATGATGAAAAACAGCTGAACTGACTGATTCCATTGTCCAATCACCTGATATAAACAGCCTTTAGCCAAACAAAATCTGACAGAAGAGGAAAATATTCACATTACTGGTAAATTTTAATTTTAAAGATTATTTTTAATAAACGTTTCGAAAAGACCCCTCATTATTTAAGTTTGAGAAGTGAAACTTATATATGAACACTATACATTAACTCTTGCACTGATAAATATCACAAACGTCAGCTAATTGTGCATTTTTTGCGGTTCTGTATAACTTTAGGTAAAACAACTTCTCTGGGCTGAAAATGCTTTCATTCTTGAGTGTAAAATTTGCATTAGCCCCTGAACAGCTCATTTACAGGATCAGAAGGGTTTTTGTAGCTGACAAGGAGAACCACCTATTCTAATCCTAACCCTATTCTCCCGTCAGCTTGGCATTTTTCCCTGTGAATCAGAGGGCTGAATCTTGACGGGGGCGGGCTGTGTAGGCGGGGGGTGCAGACTGTCTGTCGAGAAGCCCAGAAGTTTGGCATTTGCATTGACAGGTCTGCCGCCCAGACGTCAGCCTGATTGACAGGTTTGGCTTCCAGTTGAGCAGGGAGCACTCGGGAGAACGCTGCAACCTCATGTTACCTGCTGCTGCTAGTAGTGGGAGCAGTGTGTGCGTGTGTGCGTGTGTGTGTGGGTTGGGGGGGAAGGGGGGGGTGTTGGATGGAGGGGGTTTGATCCCCCACCAGGCGGTAGCAGGCCAGATGGGGTAGGTGGAGCCTGACGAAACACTGACCTCTCCCTGAAATTGCCTTTTCTTCCTCTCAATTAATGGCATTCCCCAAGACCTGAGGAATCCAGCCATCCGGGGTTAAACCTGTGGCACAGTTCATTGGAACTGCAGGGTGTTGCCATGTCCAGCCATTGTCCTGCCTCCCCTAAGCTCAGAGTGAGTGTGTTGGGTTCAAACCACTAACAGCTCACCCGACCGTAACCTACCCACATTTGGGGGTTAGGATTCAGCCCAGATGGACCATGGGTTCTAGCTGCTCTCCAGCAGATAGCCTAGATTCACATTTCAGTGCAGTGCAACGAGAATACTGCATTTTCTCAGGTGTCATCTGTCATAATATACACAAAAGTATACGATGGTGCCCAGACAGACATTGATTGACACACAGGATGACCAATGAACACACAGAATACTGCAGCCAATCACCAGACAGGACACGGCCACTATAAAGCCAGAGGGCACTAGTTTTCCCGCTCTCTCTTGGGATGCAGCCTCTGAGACAGTCAGAGCCCGTGAGCAACAACTAGAACATCCACCATGTGGTAGTAAGATAGTCAGGTCAGGTTAGCCTCAGGTCTCCAGTCAACACAGCATAGTGTCAACCCACAGTTAAAGTATGTTTAATAGTTAAGAGTTCAATAAAATAGAGGTGCATTTCTCCCAAGTGTTGGAAGCCTGTCTCTCTCACTGCTATGGTAAACGCCGTCCTCGCAGACCCAGCTTACCCAACACATCATCATCTTTCAGGTAAAATGTTAAACTTAGGTTGTGTCTGTCTGTTTAGTAGATGTAAAAGAGATTGGAGCTTTGTCGATCAGTGCTGGATTTGGCTAGTGTCTTTCAGGGTCAGTAATTATTCTCAACACCACAAAAAAATAAATTCATTGCTATTTGTGATCCTTTGTTACATGCAAATTGGCTGCTGCATTTGCCAACTTAACAGTGACTCTGCTTCAAAGCAAAATTACTTATGAAGAACTTTTTTTCCAAAGATTCTAAGGCACCGTATAAAATAAATTTCTTGCCATATCCTCCTTAAACTTCAGTTTATCCAGTTGGTGGAATTTAAATTCAATTCAGAAAATCGGGAATTGAAAGCTAGTCTCATTAACGGTGACCATGAAACTATCATCAATTTTCATTAAAAAACCATCTGGTTCAATAAAGGGGACAAACTCTCTCATCATTACCCGCTCTGGCCTGTGTCAGACCTACAACAATGTGGCTGATCCACTGAAATGTCCCAGTTAGCCACTCAGTTCAGGCAAAATTAGGGATGGGCAACAAATGCTGGCCTTGCCGGTGACACCCACATCCCACGAAAGAATATTTTTAAAAATCAGAGAGTTGGCAACCTCAGCACGACTCAGTGGTGGCTATTGCTGAGAAAATGAAAATTGTTTATTGTCACAAGTAGGCTTCAAATGAAGTTACTGCGAAAAGCCCCGAGTCGCCACATTCCGGCGCCTGTTTGGGGAGGCTGGTACGGGAATCGAACCGTGCTGCTGGCCTGCCTTGGTCTGCTTTAAAAGCCAGCGATTTAGCCCTGTGCTAAACCTGCACTGTCAGGGTGTGCCCTCAAAGTGAGGGCAACTTAGAACATAGGATTTACAGTGCAGAAGGAGGCCATTCGGCCCATCGAGTCTGCACCGACCCACTTAAGCCCTCACTTCCACCCTATCCCCGTAACCCAATAACCGCTCCTAACCTTTTTTGGACACTAAGGGAAATTTTAGCATGTCCAATCCACTTAACCTGCACATCTTTGGACTGTGGGAGGAAACCGGAGCACCCGGAGGAAACCCATGCAGACACGGGGAGAACGTGCAGACTCTGCAGACAGTGACTCAGCGGGGAATCGAACCTGTGACCCTGGCGCTGTGAAGCCACAGTGTTATCGTGCTGCCCGGGAGTTAGATTGGAGGGATGCCTGGGTCAGGCAGGGATGTCTTGGCAATGCTGTTGCTGTGGATCCAGCCATTGTGGGTGAGTAAATTTGCAGATGACACTAAAGTCGGTGGAGTTGTGGACAGTGCGGAAGGACGTTACAAGTTACAGAGGGACATTGATAAGCTGCAGAGCTGGGCTGGGCTGAGAGGTGGCAAATGGAGTTTTATGCAGAAAAGTGTAAGGTAATTCATTTTGGAAGGAATAGCAGGAAGACAGAGTACTGGGCTAATGGTAAGATTCTTGGTACTGTGGATGAGTAAGAGAGATCTCGGTGTCCATGTACATAGATCCCTGAAAGTTGCCACCCAGTTTGAGAGGGTTGTTAAAAAGGCGTACAGTGTGTTAGCTTTTATTGGTAGAGGGATTGAGTTTCGGAGCCATGAGGTCATGTTGCAGTTGTACAAAACTCTGGTGCGGCCGCATTTGGAGTATTGCGTGCAATTCTGGTCGCTGCATTATAGGAAGGATGTGGAAGCATTGGAAAGGGTGCAGAGGAGATTTACCAGAATGTTGCCTGGTATGGAGGGAAGATCGTATGAGGGAAGGCTGAGGGACTTGAGGCTGTTTTTGTTAGAGAGAAGAAGGTTAAGAGGTGACTTAATTGAGGCATACAAGATGATCAGAGGATTAGATAGGGTGGACAGTGAGAGCCTTTTTCCTCGGATGGTGATGTTTAGCACAAGGGGACATAGCTTTAAATTGAGGGGAGATAGATACAGGACAGATGTCAGAGGTAGGTTCTTTACTCAAAGAGTAGTAAGGGCGTGGAATGCCCTGCCTGCAACAGTAGTAGAATCGCCAACGCTAAGGGCATTCAAATAGTAATTGGATAAACATATGGAAGATAAGGGAATAGTGTAGATGGGCTTTAGAATGGTTTCATGGGTCGGTGCAACATCGAGGGCTGAAGGGCCTGTACTGCGCTGTAATGTTCTATGTTCTATTGTTGGCAAGGCCGTGGCCGCCGCTTCACCGCCACCTTCTGGAGGGCCATTCGTTTGCCTGATGGTCACCCTACTCAAAGACAGGCCCTCCCCAGTCGGACAAAATAACTGATAACTCGGAGTAGACCTGTGTGCAAAGAAATTGTTTGAATTAAGCAATGTGACTGTTGTTGGAAGAGATAATATGAATGAAACAACTTCAGCAACTGCATTATGAGGAATAGTGCTTGAAATTGATAGACTGGATGAATAGAAACCCCCCCCCCGATTTGATTGTTCTTTGTTGACAAGTAGCAATCTTTTACTGCAGTTCTGTCCACATTGGAAAACACAGATTAACAGTAATCCTATTGAAATGTTCTTGCCATCCAGTGTTTCCTCTGTGATCAGTATGGGTTGAATAATAAAAATACCAACACTTTGAATATTCCTGACATATCTTTTAACAAAAATGTTTCCTGCAGAGATTTATTGCTTTAATGGGGAAAAAAATGAATGGGTTTGTGTGTGAGTGGTGGAGTTGGGGGTTACTCCATAGTTTAAATTTGCAGTTCATTATCTTATGTTGCATTCTGTAGTGCAACATTGAATTACTGCTCAGCATGACCCATGAATTAATTTTTTTTTAAGCATTCATTTAGATACAAATTAGTCTCCAGATAAAATAATCCATCCAGGAGGTTGATTTGGGTCTGGAGGTTTTTTTTGGGGGGATAGAAGGCAATCGGGGTTGGGAATAATTAAACATAAAAAAAGCAGAGACAGAAAAGTCATAAATAGTAGAATAGTTCTTCCTGTGGATCCAGCTGCGGCTGCTGAGGATTCAGGCTGTTCTTGAATTAAAATTATCAACAAGTAGTGGCCTCCAGACAGAAGGTGCTGAAAGGAACATAAATCTGTGTCAGTGCTTGCAAAACAAATGGTACTTTTGCATTTCAAGAGTGGTGTGGGCTAAGTGCAAGTCAAACAGACACTAGTGACCCCCATTAGGTCTTCTAACCGGCTTACCTTCCATCCTATCGCCACTTCAGATCAGGGCCAGGCACTTTTCATATTGTCATAATATCCACTCATGTATATAATGAGATGCAGACAGGCAGTGATTGACACATAGGATGACCAATGAACACACAACACAGAACAACCAATCATCAGACAAGACACCACCACTATAAAGCTCACAGGGCATCAAGACTCCCGCTCTTTTCGGGACCCAGACACTGAGACAGTCAGAGTGCACAAGTCAGTGGACATTATTGCCATGTGGCAGCTAGTAAGTCTGGTCGAACCAGTAAGAGGTCGTCAGTAGGATTAGTAGAGTGTCAACCCACAGCTGAACATGTGCAGCTATTCATAGTTTAAATAAAACCGTATTGGATCATCTCCGGTGTTAGACGTTTGTTTCTAGCTTCCCTGCATCCAGTTGCAGTCAACGTCAAACCAACCCGCCTAACACATCAGATATGTGGCACTAAAAAGAGAGGGACTCCAGCCTAACCCCTTTTTAGTCTGGAATCCAACCACAATTCACAAAGTGCATGTTGTTGTTGCCAGCTGGAGGTCAGGCCATTTCGATTAGACTACTGCCCGACAGGATGGGTACTCTGTGCTTACTGTCATTGAAACTCCTTCGGCATAAAGCACAGAGCAGGCGTGCCCAAGCTACAGCACAGAGCATATTCAACATGTCAGCAATCTGGCTCAGGAAAGTGTGCTTCTGTTCGTCAGTAATTTATTCTGTGTGAATTCTCCGACCTTAAAGGATCAGAGAGTGACTTCTTTCTGCTGTACTGAGCCAGTGTCCTTATTGGGATAGTCACTAGTACTGTGCGGCAGAGTTTAAACAAATACAGTAATGAGTAGGGGATGCAGAAGAGCAAGCAGAAAGGAACAAGAGATGGAGTTGACATTCAATGGGAGATTTTGAAAGGTGTGGAGGAGCTGAACTTTGCAAATATAATGGGCTAAAAATGGACTTGTGCCATTTTTGAGGCCAAGGGGTTATGATGCACTATCTACCTGTGCCAATTCCAAATGAGATAGTCTGTCACTTCATTACCACAATTAGAGTGTAGAATCGGACATCTGCTGTGTTGCTGGCTGCCTCTTTGCTCTTACAATGGGTTGAGCTGTGTTGTACTCATATCATGTGGTGCAGCCTGGCTTCTGCTCTCGAAGGCAGTCTGTTATCATAGAATCCCTCCAATGCAGAAGGAGGCCATTTGGCTCATCGAGTCTGCACCTGACCCTCTGAAAGAGCACCCTACTTCGGCCAAATCCTCCAGCCTATCCCCGTAACCCCACCTATTCTTTTGGACACTAAGGAGCAATTTCGCACGGCCAATCCACCTAAGTTGGAATTGAATTCGGTCCCGAATTCAGGGCTGTGAGGTGGCAATGCTAACCACTGTGCCACAGAAACTGCCCTGAATAATATTGCGACAATTTAAAGAATGGAGAATTGAATACCGGGGCAGAGAAGAGGATTCCACCATAATGGATGCAGAGTTGAAGGCATGAGCAGTGCATGTGGGAAGGAGGAGTGATGCCATCATTCCACAGGGAGTCGGGAGGCCTTCAAGGACCACTTGCAGATGGGATTGGGAGCAAGCGCCATGGAGGTTAATTTCTGGCAGCAGGGCCACAAAAAGTATAATGACCTCACTTGGGGGGGGGGGGGGGGGGGGGGGGGGGGGGGGGGGGGTGGGTTGGTCAAAGTCAGTGAATGGATTTTCACATGACATCACCCAGTGAACACACCACCAATCTTTCAAGTTGTTCAATGCACTACACGCGCATAAGTACTCCCTGGCATTCAGGACTCACACCTATTGCCCAGATATTCCATCTAATCTTCACACAGCTAGTAAGGCTGCCAGCCTTGCTACTCACTGTCTTCACACACCTTCAGTTATTCAGCTACAGCAGGCCCTTCACCCAAGTGCAATGCTATGCAATCACTGACATACTGTCCACCCTTTTGTAGAACAAGTTGGCCTGGAATGGAAGGGAATAGAGCAGGGAGACAAGGATATCTCCATCTCATGAGCCTGACAGAAACTCAGCATTTTGGGGCCAATAGCGACAGAACAGGCGCCATCGACATTGCTCATAACATTGCGGACGGTGTTATGTTCCTGCCTTACATCCCTTTTCAACTTTCAACTCATCCTCATCCTGACATCCGACATGATGAGCAAGTTGCAGGTGTGTGACCATGGGCCCCTTGCATTCTGCTCCCTTTCTCTCACACCAGCATTCCCCTGATTTCCTGTCTTCAGACACCCAAGAACTGCCACCTGCCCAGACCCAGCAGCACAAGGAGGAAGAGACAGAGCAATAATACAGCACTAATGAAGAGGCCCGTAACCTTGACCTGATGAAAGCATCAGCTCAGATATTGGCATTGCACATGCTTTGGAAGCTAATATCGATTGAGATCAGCACGCGGTGAATCATCAGCGGCAAATGGGCCGCAAAAATGCCCTGGGGGAAAAGACGTTTGTTTGTCAGTTCACCGGAGGGTTATTCCACAGATGAGTATTGCTGCGAGGGACTCAGATGAGGACTTTGACGGGGTGGCATACAGGAAATCACTGATGGGCATACACACTGTGGTGCTGGGTGCACCCACTGTCCCAGAATCACAGAACAATTACAGGGCAGAGGGAGGCCATTCGGCCCATAAAATCTGAACTGGCTCTCTGAAAGACCATTCTACCTCGTCCCACTCCTCTCCTTATACCCGGAATCTTGTGCACTCTGTCTTTTCAGACAGTAATCCAATCCAATTCCTTTTTGAATACCTCGATCGAGCCTGCCTCCCAACCCTCTCAGGACGTTTGTTCCGGAATCCAAACACCCTCCGGATGAACAGATCTTTCCTCACATCATTTTTAACTCCTTTTGCCAAATATTTTAATCTATGCCTGTAGTTTACAAAATATTCCTGAGAGGGAACAGTGTCTCACTATTTACCATGTCCATATCTCTAAGGATTATGAATAACTCTATCAAGTCTCCTCTCAGCCTACCTTTCTCTGAGGAAAACAGGCACAACCTCTTCAATCTATCCTCATAGCTACAGTTGTTTATCCCTGGAATCATGTGAATCTCCCCCGTACTCTCACCAATGCCTTCACATCCTTTCCTATAAAGGCACTCGGAAGTGGATACAGTACTCTTGATGAGCCTAACTAATATCGGACACAAGTTAACATGACCTCCTCACTCTTATACTCAATGCTCCTATTAATAAAACCTAGGATACCATATGTTTTATTAATTGTTCTTTCAAAATGCCCTGCCACTTTCAATGACTTTTGTAAATATACAGCGAGATCTCCCTGCTCCTGCATCCCGTTAAGACCTTCTCCCTTTATGCTACACAGTTTCTCCACATTCTTACTGTCAAAATGAATCACCTCACACTTCTTTCCATTGAACGTTAACTGCCCCTTGGCTGCCCACTCCACCAGTATACCTCCGTACTTTTGAAGTTCAAGACTATCCTCATCACAGTTGACAACACTTCCAATCTTCGTATCATCTGCAAATTTGCAAATCATGCCCTGCCGACCATCCAGATCATTAATATCGAATCATTAATATATATCAGGAAGAGTCAGGGTGCCAACACTAACCCCTAAGGAACTCCACTACAAACTTTTCTCCAATCTGGAAAACAGCCATTTATTTCTACATTCTGTCATTCAGCCAATTTCTTATCCAAGTGCTGACTTTCCCTTTTATTCAATGAGCTGGAATTTTGCTCTCAGGTCTGTTGTATGGCACTGTCAAGGATCATGGAGGAATCCAGCTCCAACTTGGTGGGGGGGGGCACTGCATAATCCCCTCCGCAACCTCTGCTCTATTTCCCTGTCATTCCTCAGACCCAGAGGTAACGAAACATCTCCTAAACGTATGGACAGGTCATTCACCGCTCTTCCTTCCATTCCTGTGAGGATGCAGCAGCACTCCCTGCAAAAGCTAGGAAATCACCACAAGATAGAATAGAGCTGGAGTCTACATGAGAGCTAATCAGCGACTCAGCCTAGATACAAGTCCCGTATGATTCACATTGTTATGGATATGAACTTTGGGAGTTGAAGTGTTTTTAAGATATGCATTTTTTTTAAAAATCACTCAGCCAGGCACGGTGGCACAGTGGTTAGCACTGCTGCCTCACAGCGCCAGGGACCCAGCTTCAATTCCGACCTTGGATGACTTGTGGTGTTTGTACTTCTCTCCACGTCTGTGTGGATTCCCTCCGTGTGCTCCGGTTTCCTCACACAGTCCAAAAGATGTGCAGGTTAGGCGGATTGGCCATGCTAAATTGCCCCTTAGTGTCCAAAGGTTAGGTGGGTTTACAGGGTTACAGGGATGGGTGGGGGTGGGGGGGTTGCTCTTTTAGTCAGTCAGACTTGATGGGCCAAATGGCCTCCTTCTGCACTGTAGGGATTCAATGATTCTAATAGCTCTAAAAATTAATCCCAACACCTTCAAAAGCACTCAGGAGTTCTTTCAGACACTGTGCAACAACAGAAGATCTTCAAAATTAACTTGCCACAATGTTGGATGCCTGGCTCTAATGCGAGAACAACTTGCAGTTGAATGCTTGATCTTCTGTGAGTGATGTGCATGGACCCGAATTCCAACATCAACCAGCAGAGCTGTGTGATATCAGGATAAAGCTGATTCAGGAGCAGGAGGAAGATGCCTAATTGGGTTCACTTCTTGAGGAAACACCAGAAGAAGCTGGGAGTATAGCTTGCACTTCTACTCGGGACAGCCAGCAGAACTATGAAAATCAAATTAACATCCATTATTCCTTCAAAGTACAGATTGATGAAGCAATATAAGAGGCTTCTATTTACATAAATACATAATACAGGAGTGATAAATTGACACAAAGTCAATTGTGTCAAGCAGAGCTGGGCTGAGAGGTGGCAAATGGAGTTTAATATGGCGAAGTGTGAGGTGATTCACTTTGGAAAGAATAACAGAAATGCGGAATATTTGGCTAATGGTAAAATTCTTGGTAGTGTGGATGAGCAGAGGGATCTCGGTGTCCATGTACATAGATCCCTGAAAGTTGCCACCCAGGTTGATAGGGTTGTGAAGAAGGCCTATGGTGTGTTGGCCTTTATTGGTAGAGGGATTGAGTTCCGGAGCCATGAGGTCATGTTGCAGTTGTACAAAACTCTAGTACGGCCGCATTTGGAGTATTGCGTACAGTTCTGGTCGCCTCATTATAGGAAGGACGTGGAAGCTTTGGAACGGGTGCAGAGGAGATTTACCAGGATGTTGCCTGGTATGGAGGGAAAATCTTATGAGGAAAGGCTGATGGACTTGAGGTTGTTTTCGTTAGAGAGAAGAAGGTTAAGAGGTGACTTAATGAGGCATACAAAATGATCAGAGGGTTAGATAGGGTGGACAGCGAGAGCCTTCTCCCGCGGATGGAGGTGGCTAGCACGAGGGGACATAGCCTTAAATTGAGGGTAATAGATATAGGACAGAGGTCAGAGGTGGGTTTTTTACGCAAAGAGTGGTGAGGCCGTGGAATGCCCTACCTGCAACAGTAGTGAACACGCCAACATTGAGGGCATTTAAAAATTTATTGGATAAGCATATGGATGATAAGGGCATAGTGTAGGTTAGATGGCCTTTAGAGTTTTTCCATGTCGGTGCAACATCGAGGGCCGAAGGGCCTGTACTGCGCTGTATTGTTCTATGTTCTATGTTCTATGTAATGGCAATGCCACAGTGTATTTTGTATAGTTTTGGGCACACCATTGTAGCTAGGATATGTGTGCTCCGAAGGCAGGTCCATTGGCTTTTATCTGCTGATATTCACCCTGAACCATTTTCTTGCCATTTCTTTGTCAGATACTGGTTGGGATTCTCTGCCCGGCCACCGGAGAATCCCACCCGAGGTCAATGGACTTGCACATTGTCCGCGTCTCGCCCTTGGCATTCTTGTGGCGGGTGGGGCGGAAGAATCCAGCCCACGCAAGGGGCAGCCCCAGTTGTGCAGTGCTGCCGAAACACACCGAGGCTCCAGCTCCAGCACTTCTTATTTAAAGGCTTTAATATCACCCCTGGATGGTAACCTTTCCTTTGCTGATTGGCTAGCCATTACACGCCCCTCTTGATTTTTCTGTTCCACTGACCTTGCTGGCATTATTTAAGAAACGTAATTTGCCTCCTAAAATAAACTTTTCAAAGTTAATCAATCATAACTTCATAATGACTCCCACAGTAGCAATAATTAAAACGTTTGTCAGCAGGTCTGACTGCAACTGGACACTATCTATGAATACCTCACAGGTAAAAAGGTAAAAGATTGAGCCCATCAAACATGCAGGGTGAGGCGGAGAATAGCGGGCGGCGTACATTTTTACGGCCACGCTGGTCCGACGCCCTCCCGCTATTCTCCCCCCCCCCCCCCCCCCCCCCCCACGCTCGTCTCCCGACACGAATCGCTGCCCACCGTTTTTTACGGCGATCAGCGATTCACCCCTGGCCGATGGGCCGATTTCCAAGGCCTTTACGACCGTTTTTATGAGCGTAAATCACACCTGGTCTGACCGTTCGTAAAAATGGCCTTAAAGTCCCGATCTGGGGAACCATGGCACCGATTGGCACGGCAGTACCACGGCCAGCGGGTACTTACCCCGCGCACTCTTTCTCCTTCCGCTGTATCCATTCGCGGGGCGGCTGAGGGGCATACTGGCCCGTGCATGCGCGGGTTTCACGCATATGCGTGATGACGTCATCTGCGCATACGCGGGTTGGACTCGTCCAATCCGCGCATGCGTGGCTGACGTCATCTGACACGTCAGCCGTCGCTGACTCTGGCTAGCGGGCTTAACGAAATTCGTTAAGCCCGCGATGCCGGAGTTCACGGCCGCGGGATGCTAGCCCCGACTGGGGAGCAGAATTAGTTCCCGGTCGGGGGGGGGGGGTGCGGAGGCTGGCGTCAAACCCGCCCGTTTTTGACGCCAGCCTCACGATTTTTCGTGGGTGCGGAGAATCACGCCCCGCAGTCTCCTGTACACTGGGGAGATTAAATGCAAATTGGATGATCACTTTACAGAACATTTTCACTCAGCCTGCAAGCATGGCCCCAACCTTCCTGTCGCTTTACCATTTCAACTTGGCATCTTGCTCTCATGCCCTCATTTCTGTCCTTGGCAGCTGCAATGCTCCAGTGAAGCCCAACGCAAACTGACCGAGCAGCACCGCAACTTCCAATTGGGCACATTACAGCCCTCAGAACTCAACATTGAGTTCAACAACTTTAGACTATGACCTTTCTTCTCAATCTTGACCTTTTTTTATATCCTAAGTATTTTTTGTCTCAATGCAAACCCCATCCCCCTCCCCCACCGGGCCATCTGTCACTTGTTCTTAGGTTTTCCTTTCACTGAGCACTGACCTTTTATTCTCCCATGAACAGATTCTGTTATCTTGGGCGGGATTCTCCGTTGTCCGACGCCAAAATCATGTTCGGCGTTGGGCGGAGAATGGGCTCTGGCGCCGAAATCGGAGCCCCTCTGAAATGGCATCATCATGCCGCACGCAGTCGGAATGCCATTGTTGCCTCTTCGGCTGGCCCACTCACGATGTTCTGCCCCCGATGGGCCGAGTTCCCGACGGCGCGGACCACGTGTGGTCACACAAATCGTGAACCCGGCGTGGCGGCTGCAGACTGTGTCCACCGCCGCCACACTCGCCCGCTGGCCACAGGGGCTGGCAAGGGCTAAGGGAACTGGTGGGAGGTGACCAGGGGGTGGGCTGTGAGGTCGCGGATGGCACGTTGGGTCTCTTGCATGGCTGGCACCATGTTGTACAGCGCAACCACTGCAGGTCGTCAGCCGTGAGCTTGCGTGGCCCAGGGCCCGGCCATTCTCCGGCCGTTTTTGGCATGGGAGGGGGGGGGGTTCCAGTCGCCACCAGCGCTAGCCCCTCACCAGTACCAGAATCAGTGACGGATTCGCGCCAATTCTTTTGACGGAAACCTCCCGCGGATTTTCCGTTCGTGTCAACACTTCGCCGCAGAAACGGAGAATCCAGCTCCTTATCTTCATGCAACTACTCACACCTTCTCCTGCCATTACCGTGTCTTATGTCTACTGCCCTAGCCATCTTTGTTGCAACCTTTCCTAGCTCTCACCAGTCACTGACTTTCCACTCTGCTCCAGCTGCTACCTCCCCTTTAATACAGTACATAATCCATCACATCTCTCCCTCTCTTTAGCTCTGAAGAAGAGTCATACCGACTTGAAACACTAACACTATTTTCTCTCTCCACAGATGCTACCAGACCTGCTGAGCTTATTGAAGATTTTCTGTTTTTGTTACCTTGGTGATTTTATAATTTGCAGCGAAGGGGAAGTTTGATGCAGTCTACAGGAGCAATTGTTACAGAGCTGGTGGTAGCATTCATTTGTCAACATTGTTTTAGAACGAAGAAATATGAAGCAAATGAAGTTACATTAGATACAGAGCGAATGTGCCTTAGTTTTGTCTTTTGTTAAGTAATGTGTGGGGAGGATTGTGCAACAAAAACGTATTATGCGTTAGAAATGTTTTTTCCACGGCAATCAAATTACAAAACCCAAACTTCTATTACTTATTTGGGTTGAAATGTTATTGGACATTGATTTACCTCCTTTCAGTAAAGTATAAACAAAAAGGTAATTTCCTTCTATCTTATAAATATATTGTGTCGTATATGCAAACCAACTAGTCAACAACTAATTTCCTCATTCATTCCCCAAAGGTACAAATGACTGTCTCAATCTTTGGCTCTCACTTTTGGCAAGCACGCATTTTTAGTGCAGGGTATTATCCACTCAATGTTATTTGTGCTCGTGTACTATTTTAATATTTTGGTATTGTATATTAGCAAAAGATGTTGCAGAACATTGAATTCAGTTTAGACATAAAATGCTGTAACATGGTACATACATACCCTGTACCTTTTTTTGTTATAGATACACTTTCAATTAGTGCACTGAATAACATTAGAATTGAGATTCTTTTTTTAATAAATATTTTTATTAGCTTTTTCAATTTTCTTTTATATAATTTACATTGCACATATTTAACTAACATTTAACAATCCCTCCCTCAACCTGAAAACAATTCCGCAACTAACTAACTACAACTCCCCCCCCCCCCACCCCCCCCCCCACCCCCCCCCCCCCCCCCCCCCCCCCCCCCCCCCACCCTCCACCTCGTTTTAGCAGCTGACTGAGGCTAATTCCTTAAGTGAGATATGAACGGGCACCATCTCTTGTCAAACCCCTCCTCATTCCCTCTTAAACTGAAGCCACTGGAGTTGGCCATACAAAATGGAGGAACGCAAAGCATACAGGTTAAAATGACAATGTTTGCAGCACCAGCAGGCTGCACCAAGCAGGTGTGGTTTCTGTCTGCTAAGAGAGCAGACAGCACCGAAACGAACATTCCACATACTAATGAGACAATCTCCAGAATAGTTAACATATTGGGGCCTCACGGTAGCATGGTGGTTAGCATCAATGCTTCACAGCTCCAGGGTCCCAGGTTCGATTCCCGGCTGGGTCACTGTCTGTGTGGAGTCTGCACGTCCTCCCCGTGTGTGCGTGGGTTTCCTCCGGGTGCTCCGGTTTCCTCCCACAGTCCAAAGATGTGCGGGTTAGGTGGATTGGCCATGCTAAATTGCCCGTAGTGTAAGGTTAATGGGGGGATTGTTGGGTTACGGGTACACAGGTTACGTGGGTTTAAGTAGGGTGATCATTGCTCGGCACAACATCGAGGGCCGAAGGGCCTGTTCTGTGCTGTACTGTTCTATGTTCTATGTTCTATATTAATGGAATGATTCCAGAGACAATAGACACAAATGGGGAAGTAACTGCAACATTGTAAAGAATAGCAGACACCCCGGCACCAGCGGGGTCCGAAAACAAAGCACCTGAAGGCCCGCCCAGTAGCTAAGGAACAGCCTCAGTATTGGGGGGATTCAAACCTATCGATTGGGAAGAGACCCAATCAATTCCGAGCAGGTAAGGGAGTCCGCCCAAAGGGGCGCGGATCCCTGAGACCTATAAAAGACAGGTCCCCACACATGGTTCATTCTTCTTGTCCAGCCCTCCTCTCTCCTTGACCAGCCCTCCCTTGTGGACCAGCACCTTGACCAGCTTTTGCCAAGAAGACCTTGAAGGAGAGAGAGGAGAGGTTTGAGACAGCAGCCGCCAGCAAGTAAGTGTCTCACAATGATCGCTACCAGAGATAGACACTCCTGACCCCTTTTAACTTATACCAACCTAAAGTCTGCAGACCAGAGCAGAGCAAGAGGCCTTGTTCCCTGATCCGGCAGTTCCTACGAGATAAGTATTAGTTTATTTAGCGGTAGGAATAGTTTAATCCTTTTAGCATGTGCATGGGTAGTTATTATAATTGTATTATAATAAACTCAGTTGTTTGAACTTACTAATTGGTGTATGGTTTTATTGCTTTGAACTTCACCTTGAACTTGTGGCGATATCTTAATGATACCTGGCGACTCAAGAGCTAAGTAAAGAAATAGAGCCAAATTGAGTGTTAAGCACACTCACCCAGAACGAGCAACAAAACCTAATTTTAATCTTCTCCAGGCTCAGAAACTCCGTTAAGTCTCCCAGCCATACTGAGGAACAGGGTGGAGCAACTGTACCACCTCCTCACCACCAATGAGGCGAAGGCCCCCACCCTTGTCTGGAGCTCCGGCAAGTCCGATACCCCAAATATGGCCCCCAGGGGACTGGGTTCCAGGTCCAACTGTAACATGGTGCTAAAGAAGGTGCCCCAGAACTTCTTCAGTTTTAGACACAAGCGGAACATGTTCACATGATTGGCCGGCCCTCCCTCCCACATCTTTCACAAATGTGCTCAACCCCTCGAACAGGCGACTCATTCTCAACCTTGTCAAATGTGTTCTGTGAACTACTTTTAATTGTATTAGTGCCAACCTCACGCAGGAGGTTGTTGCATTTACCCTCCGTAAAATTCCGCACCACAGCTCTTCCTCCAATGTCTGCCCAATCCCTCCTCCACCTCATCCAGGGATTCTGATCCTGCTTCCACAACTTCCCCATAAATAGCCGAGGTAACTTCCCCCTCTATTTAGTATTGAGAATCTGAGCATACTAATAACCTTTATTGTTCAGCTGTCAATATAAATAGTTTTTTGAATATCAATGACTTCATCTGACATTTTACAAAAATGGTACAAAATTACAAAAACTTTCCAAAGAGAGCCTTTTAAAATCACTTATTATATGCAGGAAATGTGTCTGTCTGTGTGTGTGTGTGTGTGTGTGTGTGTGCTATTGTCATGTGATTTGTTTTCAATCCTACTTGGTGAAACAGCTAGAACATTTGCTCTTGCCTCTGTCGTTTGACGGTACTTGACAGGTGCATGACAGAAACCTCCATTCTGCCCATCACAAGATATGAATGATGGACTGCGATCTCCTCACCCAGCACAATACAGGGACCATGCATGCTATAATTGAACAGGGATGGAGTCAGCCATTTCTCAGCTTCTCTCGCATTTTGCCCCATTTAATTTTTCTTTCAGTGGAATCCACTTCATTAATTGTCTGACTGGATTTTCAATCTGTAAGATTGGTGCTGATTTTAATTCTCACTGCCTCCAACATTGAAGTTGCTTGTTTCCAGAAGGAACACATGCGGGGCGGGGGGGGGGGGGGGGGGGGGGGGGGGGGGGGGGGGGGGATTTGGCTCACCGATGGCAACAATCAAAACTGGAGGGAAATCCTCTCACATCCTCCTGGAACTGCGTGGTGTGTGGCACAGAGGTGGGCAGCACAGGGACAATGTCAAGTGATTTTGACTGAGCAGTTCTGTGGGGCACAAGGGCATGTTTTTCCACGACTTCCTGGAATTTGAGTTCAGACTGGATGGTAAGAGTTTGACTGGAATGTCTGGAGCCCACAGTGTGGCTGTGAATCCAGAGCATGGGGATATTATGGGATGGTGGAGGGAAGGCTGAGCCTAGGTTCCTGGCCACACCTGCTACAGTTGAATGTCTCTGAGTAAATGTAAACAAAATGCAAACCTTACAACTCCATGTGCACAGATTTCTCATCAACAGGCACTTCAGGGTCTTTGAAGATCAAAGTTACCAGGATCTAAAGCAGCATCACTATCCTACTGATAGTTTGCCTATTAAAGTCCAAAAATGTACAGGTTAGGTGGATTGACCATGCTAAAATTGCCCCTTAGTGTCCAAAGATGGGCAGGTAAGGCGGGGTTGTGGAGATAAGGCGGGGGAGTGGGCCTTGGGTGGAGTGCTGTTTCGGAGGGTTGGTGCAGACACGATAGGCCGAGTGGCCTCCTGCGCTGTCACAATTCTATGATTGTAATTGTTATTTCCTTGGCTGTGATGGCATGAGGATATGAGGGTGGCACAGTATCACAGTGGTTAGCACTGTTGCTTCATAGCACCAGGGTCCTGGATTCGATTCCCGCTTGGATCACTGTCCATGCGGAGTCGGCATATTCTCCCTGTGTCTGTGTGTGTTTCCTCCGGGTGCTCCAATTTCCTCCCTCAAATCCCGAAAGACGTGCTATTAAGTGAATTGGGCATTCTGAATTCTCCCTCAGTGTACCCGAACAGGTGCCGGAATGTGGCGACTAGGGGATTTTCACAGTAATTTCATTGCAGTGTTAATGTAAGCCTACTTGTGACAATAATAGAGAGTATTATGAATGAGAATATTTTTTTGTATTCGTTGCTGGCATCTTTATATGTAATTTATGGCCCACCTCATCTACATTGGTGTTTATGCTCCACACAAGCCTCCTCCCACCTTCATGCTCCCACTATCAGGGTAACCTTCAGCTTCTTTCTTCCTTGTGCGTTTATCAAGTTCCTAGAATAAGGCCATTCAACACATTGGGCAAAGTTCTCCATTTAGGAGACTAATGTGTTGATGCTGGGACTGAATAGCGTGCAATTCGCATTCCCATTGGGGACGTAATTCAGAAGCGAGTCAGGGCCATAATGGGCCAGCACTCTCTGGCACAAACTCCGAGCAGTTCCTAGACAATGGCCATTCTACCTGCTGGAGCCGGAGTTAATGTCAAAGAGCCTGGCAGGTGGAGCTGTTTTTGAGTGCTCCACTTACCACACACTCACTGCAGCCACCAAGATGGCTCACAGAAGCCATGCCCCCTGAGGCCGGGAGTCCGAACTGGGCCCAGAGCTCCATGTCAGTGAAGAGCGGAGGAACACCCTCTTCCCCAGCGTGGGCCACAGACTCAAGCCTGCCCTCCCAAACACTGACTGGGAGGTGGTGGCAAAGGCAGTCAGTGCTGCCAGTCTCAACAGCAGGAGACAGCTGGTGATCAGTAGGGGTGGGTTCACTGATGAATCCTCTGCCCTGAGGGGCAGAGAATCAGGGAGGCTTCCAAAGGCTGCGGTGCAGGTGTCCTCTGGTTGGGGTGAGCTCTGCTGATCCCCTGCTTTCCCAGCAATGGGGCAGCGCTTCTGAGGAGTGCCAACACCTGGTGGTCACCTAGGGGCAGCAGGGTAGCATGGTGGTTAGCATAAATGCTTCACAGCTCCAGGGTCCCAGGTTCGATTCCCAGCTGGGTCACTGTCTGTGTGGAGTCTGCACGTCCTCCCCCTGTGTGCGTGGGTTTCCTCCGGGTGCTCTGGTTTCCTCCCACAGTCCAAAGATGTGCGGGTTAGGTGGATTGGCCATGCTAAATTGCCCGTAGTGTCCTAAAAAAAGTAAGGTTAAGAGGGGGGTTGTTGGGTTGCGGGTGTAGGGTGGATACGTGGGTTTGAGTAGGGTGATCATGGCTCGGCACAACATTGAGGGCCGAAGGGCCTGTTCTGTGCTGTACTGTTCTATGTTCTATGTTCTATGTCTCCTGATTGAGCTTGGCCCTTGATGATGCAGCTATGGTATGAGGATGTCCAGAGGGGCGGCCTAGGTGGGCTCCCTGATGTTGAGAGGCCTTCTGAACATTTAAAGGACACAAACAGCACTTAACAGTGTGAGCAGCCTGGAGCCTGTAAGGAGCACCCAAAAGGGGTGCAGCAATGGTTGTCTGAGCCATCCCGATCCCGAGTGTAGTACCTTGACTCCAAGGGCTTGACACCAAGACACTACTCGCTTCTGCTCCCGGCCCCGGCAGCAACACCCCCAGCAAGCCTGACAGTTTTCAAAGTTTTTTTAGCCTCCCACTCGATCTCGATTTTCCGCCGCTGGTGATTTGCATGTGCAGAGTCGCGAGGCGGAGAATTTTGCCCATTGTCTCTTGGTCAGTTCTCTGCAACAATAACTCAGCGAATCGCTCTTCTTCACCTTTCCTTGAAGTCCTGTAAAATCTTCTCTCTTCAGATAATAATCCAGTCATCTTTGGAAAACCGCAATTGAATTTGTCTCCATCACACTCTCAGGAAGTGCTTGCCAGCTCCAAATGACTTGCTGCATTAAAAAATGCTTTCCCGTGTCATCTCTGGTTCTTTGTTAATCATCTTAGGTTTTCTGCCGAAGGGAACCGCTTCTCCCCAATAATCCTGCCCAGGACCCTCATGATTTAAAACATCTCTAACAAATCTCCTCTCAACGTTCTCTTCTCCAGGGAAAGCAGCCCCAGCTTTGCGATTCTATCCACATAATTAAAGTCCATCATCCTCGGAGCCATTCTGGCAGGTCTTTTCTAATCATGGTCTAAAATCTTCACATCCTTCCCATTGAGGCTGAACCAGTGTTCCATGAAGGCTCATAACTTACTTTCATTTGCACTCTGTGTCCCATTTTACAGAACCCAGGAATCAGTATAATATCGGAACTGCTTTCCCGACCTGCCCTGCCACCTTTATTGATTCATGCACATATGCGCCCATGTCCCTCTGCCCCTGCATTCCTTTTAGAATTGTACCCTTTATTTAATACTCCTCTCCTTGGGCGGAATTCACCCCCCCACCCAACGCCGGATGGGAGAATCGCCGGGGCGCCCAGCGAGCCCCGCCACGCTGCCCCGGCACCCGCACGCGATCCTCGCACACACCCCCCCCCCCCCCCCAACAAACCGGCGCGGCGAGATTCACGGCTGGCTGCTGGGAGAATCGCCGCTCGCCGTTTGTAACGGGCGAGCGGCGATTCTCTGGCCCGGATGGGACGAGCGGCCTGCCCAACACGACAGGTTCCCGCTGGCGCCGTCCACACCTGGTCAGTGCTGGCGGGAGCAGCGCGGAAACGCTGGGGAGACGGCCTGTGGGGGGGGGAGGGGGTTTCTTGCACCGGGAGGGGGGTCTCAAAAGGGGTCTGGCCCGCGATCGGTGCCCACCGATCGGTGGGCCGGCCTCTCTGAAGGAGGACCTCCTTTCCTCCGCCGCCCTGCAAGATCCATCCGACATCTTCTTGCGGGGCGGCCGCGGGGAGGACAGCAACCGTGTATGCGCGGGTGACGTCATTTATGCGGCGCCAGCCGCGGCATTTACGCGGCGCCACTTTTATGCAGCGCCAAGGCCCGGCGCACGTAAATGACGCAACGCTGCTCCTAGCCCCCTTGGGGTGGGAGACTAGGGGGCTGGGAGCGGCCTCCGACGCCGGAGTGAAACACTCCGATTATCACTCCGGCATCGGGACTTAGGGCGCGATTCTCCCAAAACGGGAGAAATCGTAAAGCTGCCGTAAAACCCGGGCGGGGCTAGCAGCCCGACGCCGTAGGCTCCGGCAAGACGGGCTTAACGAAAATCGTTAAGCCCGCTTGCCGGAGTTAGCGCCGGCTGACGCGTCATATGACGTCAGCCGCGCATGCGCAGTTTGGAAGACTCCAACCCGCGCATGCGCGGGTGACGTCATCGCGTTTTTGCGCGAAACCCGCGCATGCGCGGGCCGGGTTGCCCCTCAGCCGCCCCGCGAATGGATACTGCGGGGCGGCGGAAGGACAAGTAGTGCGCGGGCATCGGGCCCGCTGCCCGCGATCGGTGCCCACCGATCGTGGGCCCATGGCACCCTTGGCACGGCTGTGGTACTGCCGTGCCAATCGGTGCCATGGTTATAAAAAGCGAGTTGGTGACGCCGTTTTTACGAACGGCAAGACCAGATGTGTTTGCCGTTCGGAAAAACGGCGGAAAGGGCTGGGACTTCGGCCCATCTAACAGCTGAGAATCGCTGCCGGCCGTAAAAAAAACGGCGGCAGCGATTCAGGTCGGGACTTCGGCGGGGTGGGGGGGGGGGGGGGGGGGGGGGGGAGAATGGTGGGAGGGCGGCAAAAATGTCGGGAAGGCCCTCCCGCTATTCTCCCACCCGTCGTGGGGGGCGGAGAATTTCGCCCTTAGTCTCCCGATGGGAGAATTGCGCCCCTTGTTCCTCTGACCAGAATATATCACTTCACACTTCCCTACATTAAATTTCATCTCCCATGTGTCTCCCACCAGCCTGTCTATAATCCTCTTGAAATCTCTCACCATCCTCCTCACAGTCACCACAATACTTCCAGGTCTTGCACCATCTGAAAATTTAGAAATTGTGCCCTTCACACCCAGGTTTAGGTTATTAATGTGAATCAGGAAAAGCAGTGTTCCCTCTGTACGCCATGCCCCAGTCGGAAGCACGTAAAGTTTCCTGTAATTCATGTTTTTAATCGGCTTGAATTGAATAATTAAACTGTTGCATAATTAAATTCCAGCTCTGCTACAGACTAATGATTCTAAATACTACATAGTTCATGATGCCTACCGGCACCAATATTTTTCTCTGAAAAACCAATGTTTTACTGACTTTTGGGCACTCGAATTATTAATACATAGGAAAACAGCATGATCGTAGATTTAGAAATGATATGGCGAACACATTTTCTTTGAGTTCTGGCATCTCAAAATTCGGTACTACATCACTGGGCAGGGCAAGGAGGCAGGGTGCAAAGTGCGCCTCAGCCAGAACGGGAGCCAAACCGATGCTGTGAGTATTATTCTGAACCCCACACTCGCCATCTAACCAACTGAGTAAACCAGCCTCACCCATCATTTTAGATAGTATGGATTCTAAAGAAATAGTATGCATTTAATATAAATTCACCAAGATGCTATCGGGGCTAAAAATATTTCAATATGAGGAGAGATTTGAGACACTGAATATTTCAATTTGAGCAAAGAAAGTTAAGAAGGGATTTAATGGAGGTTCCTAAACTGTGAAAGCTTTGATCTTTCTTTTTTTTTTATAAATTTAGATTACCCAATTATTTTTTCCAATTAAGGGGCAATTTAGCGTGGCCAATCCACCTACGCTGCACATTTTTGTGTTGTGGGGGTGAAACCCATGCAGACACGGGGAGAATGTGCAAACTCCACACGGACAGTGACCCAGAGCCGGGATCGAACCTGGGACCTCAGCGCCGTGAGGCGGTTGTGCTAACCACTAGGCCACCGTGCTGCCCTGTGAAAGCTTTGATAGTATGAAAAGCTTGTAATGTTTTTTGACTGGGCTGATATTGAATCTTGATGTGGTCGTGTTAACAAAGAACATTAAACTTTGTTCTGCAACAAAATTATTTATTACTAACGCTACTCCAAAGGATTACTATAAAGTCTAAGATTAATACAGTTGAAAATAATGGTTGAACACTAACTTACACTAAGATTCTACAGAGCTTCTCTAATACGCGACTGCTATCAACTCCTTATTAACACCTTCTTCCGGAACACATGCAGCAGGAATCTCTGTAAATTGGGCTATGTCCCCAAGCTGGCTGAAAAACCGGCGCCAACGACTGCAGCGCCAACGGCCCCCCCAAAGTGAGGAATTCTCATCTTTCTAGGGGGCTAGATTGCCGCCGGAGTCATCCCTTAACCACTCTCTGAGTAAAGAACCTACCTCAGATATCCCTCCTATATCTCCCACCCTGAATCTTATAGTTATGCCCCCTTGTAACAGCTACATCCACCCGAGGAAATAGTCTCTGAACGTCCACTCTATCTATCCCCCTCATCATCTTATAAACCTCTATTAAGTCGCCTCTCATCCTCCTCCGCTCCAAAGAGAAAAGCCCTAGCTCCTTCAACCGTTCCTCATAAGACCTATCCTAGAAACCAGGCAGCATCCTGGTAAATTTCCTTTGCACCCTTTCCAATGCTTCCACATCCTTCCTATAATGAGGTGACCAGAACTGCACACAATACTCCAAAATGTGGTCTCACCAGGGTCATGTATAGTTGCAGCATAACCCCGTGCTCTTAAACTCAAGCCCCCTGTTAATAAACATTAACACACTATAAGCCTTCTTCAATGCTCTATCCACTTGAGTGGCAACCTTCAGAGATCTGTGGACATGAACCCCAAGATCTCTCCATTCCTCTACATTCCTCAGAACGCTGCCGTTAACCCTGTGATCCACATTCAAATTTTTTATACCAAAATGAATCACCTCGCATTTATCAGGGTTAAACTCCATCTGCCATTTTTCGGCCAGGCTCTACATCCTATCAATGTCTCTTTGCAGCCTACAACAGCCCTCGACTTCATCCACTACTCCACCAATCTTGCTGTCATCAGCAAATTTACTGACCCACCCTTCAGCCCCCTCCTCCAAGTCATTGATAAAAATCACAAATAGCAGAGGACCCAGCACTGATCCCTGTGGTATACCGTTGGTCTCCAGTCTAAAAATTTTCCATATACCACCACCCTCTGTCTTCTATGTGATAGCCAGTTACTTATCCAATTGGCCACATTTCCCTCTATCCCACACCTCCTTAATTTCTTCATGAACCGACCATGGGGAACCTTATCAAACGTCTTAGTAAAATCCATGTATTCGACGTCAACTGCTCTACCTTCATCTACACACTTAGTTACCTCCTCAAAGAATTCAATCAAATTTGTGAGGCAAGACTTACCCTTCACGAATCCGTGTTGACTATCCCGGATTAAGCTGCATCTTTCCAAATGGTCATAAATCCTATCCTTCAGGACCTATTCCATTAACTTACCGACCACCGAAGTAAGACTAACTGGCCTATAATTACCAGGGTCATTCCCATTCCCTTTCTTGAACAGAGGAACAACATTCGCCACTCTCCAGTCCTCTGGCACTATCCCCGTGGACAGTGAGGACCCAAAGATCAAAGCCAAAGGCTCTGCAATCTCATCCATTGCCTCCCAAAGAATCCTTGGATATATCCCATCTGGCCCAGGGGACTTTCGACCCTCAGGTTTTTCAAAATTGCTAATACATTCTTCCTCAGAACATCTACCTCCTCCAGCCTACCCTGCCTGTATCATACTCTCATCCTCAAAAACATGGCCGCTCTCCTTGGTGAACACTGAAGAAACGTATTCATTCAACACCTCTCCTATTTCTTGTGACTCCATGCATAAGTTCCCACTACTGTCCTTGACCGGCCCTACCCTCACCCTGGTCATTCTTTTATTTCTCACTTAAGAGTAAAAAGCCTTGGGGTTTTCCTTGATCCAACCCGCCAAGGACTTCTCATGCCCCCTCCTAGCTCTCCTAAGCCCTTTTTTTTAGCTCATTCCTTGCTACCTTGTAACCCTCAAGCGACCCAACTGAACCTTGTTTTCTCATCCTTACATACTCTTCCTTTTTCCTCTTGACAAGACATTCAACCTCTTTGTGAACCATGGTTCCCTCACACGGCCATTTCCTCCCTGCCTGACAGGGACACACCTATCAAGGACACGCAGTATTTGTTCCTTGAACAAGCTCCACTTTTCATTTGTGCCTTTCCCTGACAGTTCTGTTCCCATCTTATGCTCCCTAATTGTTGCCTAATCGCATCATAATTACCCCTCCCCCAATTATAAACCTTGCCCTGCCGTATGGCCCTATCCCTCTCCATTGCAATAGTGAAAGACACCGAATTGTGGTCACTATCTCCAAAGTGCTCTCCCACAAACAAATCTAACACTTGACCCGGTTCATTACCCAGTACCAAATCCAATGTGGTCACCCCCCTCTTGTCGGCCTATCCACATATTGTGTCAGGAAACCCTCCTGCACACACTGTACAAAAACTGCCCCATCCGAACTGTTCGACCTATAAAGGTTCCAATCAATATTTGGAAAGTTAAAGTCACCCATGACAACTACCCTGAGACCTCCAATTTTTGCAATTTCTTCCTCCAATTCTCTATTACTATTTGGGGGCCTATAGAAAACTCCTAACAATGTGACAGCTCCTTTCTTATTTCTAACTTCGGCCCATATTACCTCAGTAGGCAGATCCCCTTCGAACTGCCTTTCTGCAGCCGCTAAACTATCCTTGATTAACAATGCTATGTCTCCACCTCTTTTACCACCTTCCCTACTCTTACTGAAACATCTATATCCCGGAACTTCCAACAACCATTCCTGTCCCAGTTCTAACCATGTCTCCATAATGGCCACAACATCGTAGTCCCAAGTACCAATCCACGCTCCACGTTCACCTACCTTATTCCGGATGCTCCTTGCATTGAAGTAGACACACTTCAACCCACCTTTCTGTCTGCCGGTACACTCCTGCGACCTTGATACCCTCCTCAGTACCTCACTACTCTGAACACTGACTTCTGGACTACAGCTCGTTTTCCCAGCCCGCTGACAAATTAGATTAAACCCCCCCCCCCCCCCCCCCCCCCCCCCCCCCCGAAGAGCCGTAGCAGATTTCCCTCCCAGAATATTGGTGCCCCTCTGGTTCAGATGCAAACCGTCCTCTCTGTACAGGTCCCACCTTCCCCAGAATGTGCTCCAATTATCCACGAATCTGAAACCCTCCCTCCTACATCATCCCTGCAGCCACGTGTTTATCTGCACTCTCTCCCTGTTCCTCATCTCACTAGCAAGTAGCACCGGCAACAAACCAGAGATGACAACATGGTTTGTCCTGGCTCTCAGCTTCCACCCTAGCTCCCTAAATTTCTGTTTTAAATCCCCGTCCCTTCTCTTACCTATGTCGTTGGTACCGATGTGTACCACGACTTGTGACTGTTCCCCCTCCGCCTTAAGGATTCTGAAAACACGGTCCAAGACGTCACGGACCCTGGCACCCGAGAGGCCACATACCATCCGTGAGTCTCTTTTGACACCACAGAACCGTCTATCTGTCCCTCTCCCTCCTTCCCTTCTGAGCCACAGGGATGGACTCAGTGCTGGAGATCCATTCACAATGGCTTACCCCTGGTAGGTCGTCCCCCTCAACAGTATCCAAAATGGTATACTTGTTACTGAGGGGAACGACCACAGAGGATCCCTGCACTGACTGCTTCCTCCCAGCCCCTCTCACTGTCACCCATCTATCTTGATTCTTTGGAGTAACTACATCCCTGAAGCTGCTATCCATGACCACCTCTGCCTCCCGAATGATCCAAAGTTCATCCAGCTCCAGCTCCAGTTCCCTAATGCGGTTTCTGAGGGGCTGGAGATGGGTGCACTTCTTACAGGTGTTTTGGATCAATCTAGCACAGATGGGCTGAATGGTTTCCTTCTGCACTGTAAACCTCAAAAGTTTTATTGCCTCACAGATGAATCACAAATTGAAATACCTACTGATACCTACTGGCCAGCAATTTAGACTTTTGTGTGCTGCCCCTGAGGCTCCGTGGTATGAACCTAAACTGTCTACAAATGCAAAATCCTGGCAGAGAGTTAGAGCAGCCTCCGTTTGACTGCAGCCTCACAACTGCAACAGCAGTTCCTTGCCAGGTTGACTATCGGAGACTAACAGCACTGAACATTATGGGCGAGATTCTCCAGCCATTCGCTGGCAACGGGATTCTCTGGCCCCATCAGCAGCACACCCCGCCCGTGGGTTTCCTGGAGGCAGGAAAATCCCATTGACAAGCGGCGGGAGTAGAGAATCCCGCCCCCAGCAAACAGCGCACCAAATTCTCTGTCCTCGTGAACTTGCAACAGAGAATCCCAGCCTATATTACATCGGGTTCACTCTGTCCAGAATTTGTGTCATGATTGTATTTGCACAAGTGTCCTGCTTGTCAGGAAAACCTCTTTTGATGCAAGCCATTTAAGTTGTCCATCAGGGACACAGTAACTCATTGGTTATAATTAACTTTGTTTAACTGAGTAAATGACTAATCCAATTTTACCAGAACAACTGTTAACATTTCACACTGCTGCGATACACATTGCTACAGAAGAGCTTAATATATTATAACATAGTTCTCCTATTCAAAGTAAAAAAAAGCCTTCCAATTAATATATTTTCTTCATAAATGGTTGTAAAACCATTTAGATATCAATTGTGCAAGGGGAGTTTGACTTTTAGAAACATAGAATTAGGTGTTAAATCCCACCCCTTAGTACATATGTCCAAAATCTAACAATCTGTTTGCCAAGATCAACCATCTGTGAATGTCTCAGATGTTCTTGCTTGTTTTTTTTTTTCTTTTTTTAAATTAATCTCTAGGAAGTGGCAGGCTTCCTTCTAGACCCCCCTGTGTTCACTTCTGCTTAACAACCACCATTTTCTGAAGTGCTGGGTAGTGGAAGTTGGAGTGTCATCCGATGTGACAGCAACATATTTCAGATGTCATTGGAATAAGGAGAAGTAGCGATAAGCCAAAGATTTACGCTGCACCTTAGAAGAGCCAAGAGGGGAAAAAATAAAGCAAAAGCTTATAAAATTATTGGAGTGCGGAAAAGCATCTCAGAATCTGTAATGTGCCAAAATCAAAGCGAATCAGAATCGATTGACCCAGGTTTTCTGCTATGAAAGTGATGGAAAATGGTGCAGAATCTGTCTTCCACTAGAGGCTGCTGTTTCACATATTAAAATGCAGCATTACAGAAATGTTCAAAGTGCATTAAAGACATCTGATCAGGAACGACACAATTAGATGAATCAATGTGTTGGGGATCTTGTTCCTAATTAAAAAGCCTGCCGCAAATTTGAACTGTTCTAGTTGATGCGATACAGACTTAGGGAATCTCCGGACCCTCAGCCACGTGTTCCTTGCCGGTGCGCCCTTGCCGGAAGCGGGATTCTCCTTTCTAGCCCCCTGCCAATGGGATTTCCCATTGTGTGCACACCACGCCGCCGGGAAATCCGCAGGGGTGGGCGCGCTGCTGGCGCAACGGAGAATGCCGCCCAGAGTCTCGGAATAACTGCACCAATTATCTCATTGCAGCATCCTCTGCTGTGTTCCCCTGTTGCTCTGTCACGAAACTGGAGGTTACAAGGGGAAAACACAAACATCCACTGTGGGGGTAGAACTGCTGTAGGCATTTTTGTCTGGGTGAACTGGATTTTAAAAACCGCAATACTTTCATTGCAAGTGGGACTCATTTGAAACTCTTAGCCGTTACTTAAACAATTAAAAATAAATAAACTTCCATAGATATGTCACCAGGTTAAGAACGGCAGAATCACGGTACTGCTCAAGCAGATAAATCTAATGCATGACTCCTGTAGTGCTTATATTAATGAACCAGCAGCCCAAAGGTCAGGAACTCAATCTGGGTTTACAGTTAAGTCCCTCATTGTCGCAAAAATCCTACTGAATCATGCCCTTCAGGGTAGGGAATCAGTCAACTCTAGTTGATCTTACTACACATGATTCCATTGCACCCGGTGGTTTAATTGGTCATGCTTTCTGAAGTGCCCAGTACATTCTACAAACAATTATTTGTCAATAGAAATGGGCAATAAATGCAGTCCAATTCTGAGGACATATTAAAAGAAAAATGATAAAATGCTGCCATTGTTTCACTGGCTGCCTTCATCTTTCAGGCTGTTCTGTAGGGAACAGAAGAAGTAACATAATTAAAGCTGGTCTGTTGTTAGCACTCAAGGGATTTGAATTTACCACCAATTGGTTGCAGCAAACCTTGCACAGTTAATTTCAAGATCAACATATTTGGTTGCAACCTTTCAAAATTCCCTGGATTCTGAGAAAGTCCTGGTGGACTGGAAAACTACAAACCTCTATTCAAGAAAGGAGTCGACACAGAAAGCAAGGAACACTAGACCAGTTAGCCTTACATCTGTCAAAGGGAAAACGTTTGAGTCCATTACTGAGGTAATAGCAGGACATTTAAAAGATCATAACACAGTCAGACCAAATCAATATGGTTTTGTGAAAGGAAGATTGTGTTTGACTAATTTATTAGAGTTCTTTGGGGAAGTAACAGGCAGGGTGGATAATTAAGGAATCCCCCCAGAGATCCTTTAATTAAAGAGACCCCCCACCAGAGACTTCACCCTGTCTGGAAGCCCCCCAGAAGAGAGACCCATGTGAGAAAACCCCCAGAAGAGAGACCTGTGTCAGGAAGTTAAAGAACAGTCCAGACAGAGGCAGTGAAAAGAATGACTGTTTTAACACTCATCTGGGAAATATATCTGCTGGCTCAGATACAGGAAGCAGCACCTGTTAATTCCTGGAAAGAGAAATCCAGTCAGCTGGGTTTAAACCCTCTCAGATCTGCCAACCTTTCAATTGTTTCTCTTTGATATTGATTTTACTAGGCTGTGATTGACAGCCTCCACACACCCAGCTGTTTGCATTGTTTCATTCATCTCCCTTCACGCTTGAGTGACTTTGAAGTAGTCAGCTGTGAAACTAACAGACAGCACTTAACTCTCTTTGAAGTTGCCCAAGAGCTGTCAATCAAAGCTTGATATTTATAAACATTGCTGCTAGTTTTGGCCAAGCGCCGGTCCCGCTTTTTGCCTGGTGCTGGATTCTCCACTACCCACTGCTGGTAGCGGTGTTCCCGATCCGGTGGAGAATCCAGCCCATAATCTCAAATGGCAAGATTGAAACCCTGCAATGTGGACTATTGTTGAAGTCATCCATGTTGGAGCGACCTTTTTGGGGAGAAT